>NC_034607.1:54764742-54776194 GCF_900095145.1 Mus pahari
TACACAGAGAAACCCTGTCTCAAAAAACATAAATAAATAAATAAATAAATAAATAAATAAATAAATAAATAAATAGAGAGAGAGAGAGAGAGAGAGAGAGAGAGAGAGAGAGAGAGAGAGAGAAAGACCAAATGTCAGGTATTTTTATCACATGTGGAGTCTTGCTTTAACTTTATACATAAACCCATATGTGTATATACTACTTGAAAGCAGAAGGGGGGGCTACCTGGCAGAATGAAGGGTAATAGAGAGGAAAAAAGAAGAGAGTACCATGTGTGGAGAAAAATTACCAGTGTACCATGAGATAAACACACACACACACACACACACACACACACACACACACACACACAGACACACACACACAGACACACACTGAGAGAGGTGGAGGACTGTGAGGAGGTCATAATAAAAGGTTCTGTGATAAAATCTAAAAATTGTAACTAAGAGTAAAATTTTTAAATACATTTAATAATGAAAGCTTATTAAACTATTCAAAACTTCTGTGACTTTCCCTCAGTTTCCCCGTGTTCCTGCAGAGGCAAGCACTACCTCAGAGTGATTTTCCTTTCTTCTTTTCTCCACAATGTTACCACATCTGTTTGCACCCCTAAACGGGGGTGGTTAGTTCTCCCCCCTGAGCGTTGTGGAAAGGATGCTGCATTCTCCACGTTTCTGTGAGAGCTGATTTTCTGTTCCTCATGACTTTCTAGGATTCATCCTTGATTTTGTGACTGCCATTCCTTCATGGTAGTTCCTGCATACATTTCCATCATGTGAGCAATCTTTAATGGGCATTTTGATTATTTCTGTTAATAAAAGTATCATTGTGAATATAAGCCTGCTTTACTTATTTCCCGTGAGTCCTAAACTGGATTACATGCCATGGTAACCAGTAATTTGGTTGTTCATAACTTGAACTACCTCTTAGCCTAAATCAATAAGTTCCGTATCAACTTAGTACTGAACTTAGTACTAAGCTTAGGGCTGAAATATAAAATATCTAGTTAATAACTTTCATAATGATTACATGTCTAAATGATACTTTGGTTATATTGGGTTAAATAAAAATGCTGAGCATTAGTAAGAGCAATTTTTATTTACATGCTATTTTGAATATGGATATTAGAAAATTATATTACATATGCATCTTGCATTAAACAGTTTGGGCTTTTTGGGTATAGTGAATGTATAGAAGTCTGGTGCATGGAATTTCACTTATAAGCATTATGAGGTGACAGTGACAGTGCTTCTGATCAGTTGTAATAATTCTAATGAGTGTTAATACTTATTGTCTCATATTCCAGTCACATACAGTATCATCCTATTTTTAATTTGTCATATTGCTGGTCACGAATTATAGCTTATTATCTTAACTTGTAACTCTTTGCTTACTAGTTAGAGTGAATATTCATTTTTGCTTATTTTTCTTTGAATGATCCCCAGTATTTTATCTGAGTTTATATAAGTTTGCTTCTCACTTGATTTACCGAGGGTGTTTAAAACTATAGTCATTGTGTTTATCTAACAGTTTCTCTCTTCTGTTTTCATCTTCTTTCTGAAATATTTTGATGATCAGAAGTCCTCAATATTAACATAGTCATTTATGATTTTCAATCCACTAAAATGTTTTCCTTTTGTGGATTAGCCCTTGCTTCTTTACCCTAAAGTCACAGAGATGTATTTCAAAGTTTGCTTTTTCTATTTAAGTCTGCAGTATATTAGAAACTGCTTTGCATGTGTACTTTGGCCTCAGAGGTATAATTTCAGTTTTTCCATATGAACAAGCAATTTTTCCAACTTCATTTGTTAAACAGCCCATTTCCCTCATGGTAAACTGCACCCGTCAGAGTAATAAGCTGCATCCATGGAAGATTTTTGTTTCTGGGTTCTGTTCTCTGACGTTGAGTTTATTTAGCATTGGATGAGTTCTTATTGCTGTATTTATTACAGTTAATGATAAATCTCTTCTTCTAGTAGAGCAAGGCCTTCTTCCTTAAAAGTGAGTTCCTTTAGAGCCAGTGAGAGGGCTCTCTGTATGGGAAATGCTTACCTTCAAGTCTGGCTATATCATCCTTGGGATTCACATGGTGAAAGAAAAGAATAAACTCTCACAATTTTCAGCCAAGTAGCAACAGACTGGAGTTCCTTTCATCTGATTTTGTAGCATTCATAATTTATACTGTACACACACACACACACACACACACACACCCACACCCACACACACACAAATACACACACGCATATCTTAAAAATTATAAAAGCACTGATTCTTTTGGCTTTGATTTCACAGACTTGAAAATTAACTTGTTGAAACATTTAAAGAAAACTTGGAAACTGGGCTAAAATTAGACTCAAAATAGAGTCTAATTTAAGGCTATTTTATGTGCTTTCATTATTTATATTCTCATACAAGATCACTGTTTATTGACGAACTCAAAGTTTATTTGGTTATTTTCTAATGTCTTCAAATTAAACTTTAAGTTTTATTTTATGAATTGACTTATTCATATTTTTGTGTGTTCTGAGTAAAATATAAATATATGTGAAATATATGCTACATTATTCCTGTAAACAAAAAACTCTCTTTAAAATTGCATTTAAGAACCACTTTGGGCATATAGAAATCAATTGTATATTAATGCTTTGTTTAGTTGCATTTCACAAGTCTTTTTAATGCTGACATTTTGTCTATAGAATCCTTTTGATGTTCATTTTATACAGCAATACAATTATTTAATGCTATTTTCTGTCTTCTATGCCAATTCTAATAAAGCTGTACTTTTTCATACTTATTGTGATGACAAAAGTATCCAATAAATACCCAGTTGGAATATTAAATAATGAGTCTTCCTGAAATTTTTTTGGAAGAGATAACTCTCCTACTTGAGTAGTTAGTGGGTCATGTTATACATTTTGGAGGCTATACAATTTGTTGAAAGAATCTCTAGTTTGTTACTAGTTGGTTCCATTTTTTTTTTATTATGAGTCAATATTGAATTGTTTCAAATCCTTTCCCTCATCCTCTGTGACCCTCTGATTTTCCATTTCAATGTCAGTATGGTAAATATCATAATAGAGTTTTTAAATGCCATATATTTTATGAATTGTTAAGATATATCCAATCTTATATATCTTGGGGCTTGGGGTCTGAGAAGACTGTGAGGCAAAGAGAAGATGGAGAGGGTAGAAAGATGTCATAGCGATTGTAGGAACTGTCCATGTAGGCTCTCCAATCAGAGTAAGAACTGCTCATAGGGAACACGGCAAGTCATAGCTCTGGTTTATTGATAGGGAGGTAAACACAAGTAACTTAGAGGATAGATATCTGCCAAGCTCTAGTGCTGATTAAGGCTCATTATAAATATAAAAGTTGTGTGTCCCTTAAAAGGGGAACTGAATCATCAAAGGCTGAATAGAAGCACCTGATTGAGATTAAAATTTTTCTACAACAGCCACCACTACCAATAACAAAGGTGCAAAACCAAAATAAATAATGAACACACACACAAAAGAAACAACAACAATAAAAATCAGAGCTCCAAAACCCAGGAAATTCACTGTTGCTTGTTGTCTGCCTTCTTCCACGTCTGGGGAGCAATAGACTCTGTTAATGTTAGAAAACAATACACATTTTAGACACAGCATTATTTATATTAATAATTTTCATCTCTCTTGTTTATTAATTAATGTTTTTTAATATTTAAATACCACCATGCTTGCTATTATGTTGTTGTCTTTGAGCTGCAGATGACTTGAATAAGCTAATACACAGATATGTTATGAATTTTTCCTCATGAATCAGTATTAATTAATTAATTAATTAATCTGTATTTCTGTACATATTTGGGAGATCAGTGCTGTAATATCTGTCTTATGAAAGTAGACCCTTTCATTATACTCTCATTTCCTTCAGCTATAGCTTCAAAGACACCTTTGTGTTTGGAAGGGTAGAGAAAAAGAGATGTCTTTAGCTAATATACTTTATATGTTTATTTTATTTCATTATCATAGATATCTCTCTGTCTGTTATGATACTTGTTTCACTTAAATTGTATTTGCATTGCTCTATGTAACCATCTCTGATATTTCATGTCATTTATTCAGAAGAGTCTGCCCATTCTCATTAACTGTAATTCTTGAAATATTTTGATTTACTTATCTTATTTCTATTTTATATTTATATATTTCTCATTTTTTCTTTAATTGAATGATTGACTCATCTTCCAATTAGATTGTACATCTCTCCTCATGTGTAGTTTTGAAATATATACTCTTTTCCACTTGCTTAACTATAATTATTTTACTCTTCTTCAAAACTTAAAAATTTCTTGGATAGTTTCATATATATCACTGAATTTTGAAAAAATAATGCATGACCATCTAAGAGACATATAAAGGGATAAGATCTTTTCATGGTTTTCTCCACAGAAATTGTACTATTTGAATTCTTGCTTTCTGCCTACTACTCATGTGCAAATTTGATTAGGATAATTATTTATAACTGTTGACTTTGCTTAACACAATGCATAGTTTCTATTTATAATAAATGCTCATCATTTATAGTTAGGTAAATCCTTTAACTGGACACATCCCAAATCTACCTTTCATTATTCTCTAGACATTCTGTTTCAATTCTTTATTTGCTCTTAATAATTACTTTTTATGATCTTCTGCAAATAGAATCTGTTTAGTTTAAATCATACATTTAGTATTTCCTTTAGTCATTATTTTATCCTTTTTTCTCTTTAAAACAGTTATTTTAATTTCCCACAAAATTAGTAGGGAAAGAATTTTTTTAACCTCTAATCTTTTTTATTTATTTATTTTTTTATAATTCAGTTTTATCCCCTTCTGCTTTGTACTCTGACTGTTCCTCATCCCATACCTCCTCCTCTGTCTCCAAGTGGATGTCCCCACCCCCCAACCCCACTATATTTCCCCACTCCCTGGGGCCTCAAGTCTCTTGAGGATTAGGTGCTTCTTCTATCACAGAGGCAAGATCAAGCAGTCCTCTGCTGTCTATGTGCCCCGGGGACTCATACCAGCTGGTGTATGCTGCCTAGTTGGTGGCTCAGTGTCAGAGATCTCAGGGGTCCAGGTGAGTTGAAACTGCTGGCCTGCTTTTGGGATCACCTTCCTCCTTAGCTTTTTCCATGTTTTTCCTATTCCAACCACAGGAGACTTTGGCTTCTGTCCATTGGTTGGGTGTAAGTATTTGTTCCTGACTCTTTGAGCTGCTCGATTGGCTTCTCAGGTCAAGCTAGGCCTCTGTCTGTAAGCACACCATGGCATCAGTAATAGTTGATCCTCTCCTTTCCATGAATCCCAATTTGGGTTGGTCACTGAACCTCCTTTCCATCAGGCTCTTTTCCATTTTTGTCCCTGCAGCTCCCTGAGACTGGAACAACTCTGGGTCAGAGCTTTTGACTGTGGAATGGCAACTCTATTCCTCACTTGATGTCCTGTCTTTCTACTGGATGTGTGCTCTACAAATTCCTTCTCCCCACTGATAGGCATTTCATCTAAGGTCTCTCCCCCTGAATCCTGAGGGTCTCTCACCTCCCAGATCTCTGGTATATTCTAGAAGGCCCTCTCACCTCCTACCTCTTATTTCATTCTTTCTGATAGCCCTCAGGGCTTCAGTTCTTAACCCCCCCATATCTGATCATTTTCCCCTATTCCCTTTCCCACCCAGATCCGTCCCTCCCTCTGCACCCCATGATTACTTTCTTCTCCCTACAAAGGGGAATTGAGGCATCCTCACTTGAGCCTTTCACCTTCTTAAGTTCTGTAGATTGTATCCTGGGCATTCTTTACTTATTTGGCTAATATATAATTAGTGAGTACATACCATGCATATCCTTTTGGGTCTGAGTTACCTCATTCAGGATGATATTTTCTAGTTCTAGCCACTTGCCTGCAAAACTCAGGATGTCCTCATTCTTAATAGCTGAGTAGTATTCCATTGTGTAAATGAGCCACATTTTCTGTATCCATTCTTCCATTGTGGAATATCTGGGTTATTTCCAGCTTCTTGCTATCATACATAGGGCCACTATGAACATAGTGGAATACGTGACCCTGTGGTATATCTGGGTATTCAGGTAGATCTATTTCCAATTTTCTGAGGAACCTCCAGACTGATTTTCAGAGTGGTTGTACCAGTTTGCAATCCCACCAGCAATTGAGGAGTGTTCCTCTTTCTCTGCATTTTCACCAACATGTGCTGACACCTGTTTTTGATCTTAGCCATTCTGATTGGTGTAAGGTGGAATCTCAGGGTTGTTTTAAATTGCATTTTCCTGATGACTAAGGACTTTGACCATTTTTTTAAAGTGCTTATCAGCCATTTGAGGTTCTTCTCTTGTGAATTCTATGTTTAGTTCTATACTCCATTTTAATTTTTTTTTTTTATTGTTAGCTTCTTCAGTGCTTTATATATTTTGGATAGTATCCCTCTATCCAATGTTGTATTAGTAAAGTTTTTTCCAATTGGTAGGTTGCTGAATTGTCTTATTGACTATGTCCTTTGCCTTATAGAAGCTTTTCAGTTTCATGAGGTCCCATTTATCGATTCTTTTTTGTTGTTGTTGTTTTTGTTTGTTTTTGTTTTTGTTTTTGTTTTTCCAAGACAGGGTTTCTCCGTGTAGCCCTGGCTGTCCTGGAACTCACTCTGTAGACCAGGCTGGCCTCAAACTCAGAAATTCGCCTGCCTCTGCTTCCCAAGTGCTGGGACTAAAGGTGTGCGCCACCACACCCAGCTCCATTTATCACTTCTTGATCTTAGAACCTGAGCAGTTAGAGTTCTGTTTAGGAAATTTCTCCCTGTGCCAATGAGTTGAAGGTCCTTTTCTCTTCTATTACAATCAGTGTATCTGGTTTCATGAGGAGGTTCTTGATCCACTTGAACTTGAGCTTTGTGCAAGGTGACAAGTATGGATCTATTTTCATTTTTGTACATACAGAATGTCAGTAGACCAGCACCATTTAGAGAACATGCTTTCTTTTTTCCGTTCTATATTTTTTAATTCATTGTCAAAGATAAAGTGTCCTTAAGTGTGTGGTTTTTACTTCTGAGTCTTCGATTCTATTTCATTGATCAACCTGTCCATCTCTGTACTAAGAACATGCAGCTTGCATCACTATCGCTCTGTAGTATAGCTTCAGGTCAGAGATGACTATTCCCCCAGAAGTTCTTTTATTTTTAAGAATTGTTTTTGCTATTCTGGGTTTTTGGGTTTTCCAGACAAATTTGATAATTGCTCTTTCCATGTCTTTGAAGAATTGTTTTGGAATTTTGATGGGGATTGCGTTGAATCTGTAGATTGCTTTTGGAAGGATGGCCATTTTTATTATGTTGATTCTTCCAAACCATGAGCATGGGTGGTCTCTCCATTTTCTGAGGTCTTCTCTGATTTCTGTATTGAGAAGTTCTTGTCATACCAGATCTTTCACTTGTTTGTTTAGAGTTACCCTTATATATTTTATATTATTTATGACTATTGTGAAGGGTGTTGTTTCCCTGGGATGAAGCCTACTTGATCTTGGTGAATGATAGTTTTGGTGTTCTTGGATTTGGTTTGTGAGAATTTTATGGAGTATTTTTGCATTGATACTCATAAGCAAAATTGGTTTGAAGTTCTCTTTTTGGTTGCATCCTTTCTTGTTTTAGGGATGAGAGTAATTGTGGCTTCATAGAATGAATTAGGCAGTATTGCTTCTGTTTTTATTTTGTGGAATAATTTGAGGAGTGTTGATATTAGCTATTCTTTGAAGGTCTGGTGGAATTCTATTTCCTTAGGGGATATGGGACATTTTAGATAATTTACCTGTCCTTGGTTTAACTTTGATATATGTATCTGTCTATAAAATGATTCATTTCATCTAGATTTTTGAGTTTTGTTGAGTATAGGCTTTTGTAATAGGATATGATGATTTCTTGAGTTTCCTCTGTTTCTGTTGTTATTTCTCCCTTTTCTTTTCTTATATTGTTAACTTGGATACTGTCTCTGGCCTCTTTAGTTTGGTTAGGGATTTATCTATCTTATTGATTTTCTCAAAGAACCAGCCCCCCCCCCCTTTTTTTGATTCTTTGTATCATTTTCTTTGTTTGCATTTGATTGATTTGGGGCCTGAGTTTGACTATTTCCTGCCATATTCTCTTCTGTGTAGACTTTAGTGACATTTCTTTCTGGAGCAGGAGCACACATCCCCTACATGTGACCATCACTTCATTTCTCTGGAAACAAGTCTGCCAGGTCAGGAACTGAGAATTCTTTCTCCATGACGTTGGATGTGTGCTCTCTGAGAACACTCGGTTTCTGCCATTCTCATCACACTGCACTGCCCTCTGAGCTCCTGGGGCTGGAAGAGGTCACTGTCATTAAACTCTTTTATGACTTTCCCCCCCCAAGAGAACCAGGGATAAAGGTGAATAAAAATCTCATCCAAGGTAAAAGGTTCTGCTCCCATGATCTTTCCTTCCCATAAACCCCACAGTCTCATGCCAGAGTCATTACAGACAAGGCAGAGCAGCATGGGTTTGCTTCTTTTTGTTCTAGAGCTCTCAAGTGTTAAATCGATTGTGTTGGATCTCTCCAATTTTTTTTACCAGTGCACCTAGTGCTATGAGTTTTCCTCTTAGCACTGCTTTCATTGTGTCCCATAAGTTTGGGTATGTTGTGTCATTATTTTCATTGAATTCCAGGAAGTATTTAATTTCTTTCTTTGTTTCTTCCCGGACCAAGTTATCATTGAGTTGAGTCGTTCAGTTTCCATGAGTATATGGGTTTTCTGTTGTTTTTGTTATTATTAAAGACCAACCTTAGTCTGTGATGATATGATAGGATGCATGGGATTATTTCAATCTTCTTGTATAGGGTGAGGCTTGTTTTGTAACCAATTATATGGTCAGTTTTTGAGAAGGTACCATGAGGTGCTGAGTAGAAGGTATATTCCTTTGTTTTAGGGTGAAACAGTCTGTTGATATATGTTAAATTCATATGGTTCATAGCCTCTAATTGTTTCACTGTGTCTCTGTTTATTTTCTGTTTCAATAACCTGTTCATAAGTGAGAGTGGGGTTTTGAAGTCTCCCACTATTATAATATGGGGTTCAATGTGTGTTTTGAGCTTTAGTAAAGTTTTATTTATGAATGTAGATACCCTTGCATTTGAGGCATATATGTTCATAATTGAGACTTCCTCTGTATGGATTTTTCCTTTGATGAATATTAACTGTCCTTCCTCATCTCACTTGCTAAGTTTTGGTTGAAAGTCGATTTAATTGGATATTAGGATGGCAACTCCAGCTTGTTTCTTGGGACCATTTTCTTAGAAAAAATTTTAAAGCATTTTTTTCTGAGTTAGTGTTTGTCTTTGTTGTTGAAGTGTGTTTCTTGTATGCAGCAAAATGCTGGATCCTGTTTGTGTAACCAGTCTGTTATCTTATGTCTTTTTATGGGGAATTGAGTCCATTGATATTGAGAGATATTAAAGATAAATGATTGCTAGTTCTTGTTATGTTTGTTGTTGCCACAATGTGCATGCGATTCTCTTCTTTGGTTTTTTGTTGTGAGATGATTAATATCTTTTGTTTAGTGTATGTACCCTCCTTGTGTTAGAGTTTTCCTTCTAGAATCCTTGGCAGTGCTGAATTGGTAAATCGATATTGTTTGAATTTACTTTTGTCCTGGAATATTTTGGTTTCTTTATCTATGTAGTCTGAGATTTTTGCTGGGTATAGTAGCCTGGGCTGGCATTTGTGTTCTTTTATGGTCTGTATGACCTCTTTCCAGGCTCTTCTGACTTTTAGTGTTTCTGTTGAGAAGTCTGGTATAATTCTGATAGGCCTGTGATTGTATGTGTATTACTTGGCCTTTTTCCCTTGCAGGTTTTAATAGCCTTTCTTTGTTCCGTGTATTTAATGTTTTGATTATTATGTGATTAGAACATTTTCTTTTCTGGTCCAATTTATTTGGTGTTCTATAGGCTTCTTGTACAGTTATGGCCATTTCTTTCTTTAGGTTGGGGACGTTTTCTTCCATGATTTAGTTAAAGATTCTTTCGTGTCCTTTGAGTTGGGAATCTTCACTCTCCTCTATTCTTATTATTCTTAGATTTGGTGTTTTGATTATATCCTAGATTGCTTGGACATTTTGTGTTAGGAGTTTTTTATGTTTTGAATTTTCTTTGACATATGTGTCAATGTCTTTTAAGGTATCTTGGACACCCGAGATTGTTTCTTCTATTACTTGTATTCTGTTGGTAATGCTTACATCTGTAATTCCTGACCCTTTTCCTAGGTTTTCCATTTCAAAGGTTGTCTCCATTTGTGTTTTCTTTATTGTTTCTTCTACTTTTAGGTCTTGGACCACTTTGTTTAATTCCTTCACCTTTTTGATTGTGTTTTCCTGTATTTCCTGTTTTCAAGTATTTATTTGTTTCCTCTTTAAGGGCTTCTGTCTGTTTACCTGTATTTTCCTGTATTTCTTTCAGTGAGTTATTTATATACTCCTTTAAAGACTCTATTATCTTCATGAGATAGGATTTTAGGTCAGCTTCCTGATTTTCAGGTGTGTTGGTATATCCAGGACTTGCTGTGGTAGAAGAACAGGGTTCTGATGATACCAAAGTATATTGGCTTCTGTTGCTTATGGTCTTATGCTTCTCTCTCACCATCTGGTTACCTCTGGTGCTATCTGGTCTGTGTGTCTCTGTCTGGAGCCTGAATCTTTTGTCCCTGGGTTGCTGCAGGTCTCATGGTAGGCCTATGGCCCTGGCTGTAGCAAACCTCCTATGAGGCCTTCAGACTGTGGGGTCTTCAGAGCGGTAGACAAGTTGCTGACCTGTTGCCCTGCTGCAGCAGATTTCCTGGGAGGACTTCAGACTTTTGGGTTTTCAGAGGAACAGTCAGGCTGTTGTCCTGTGTGTAGCTGTTCCTCTGTGAGGCCTTCAGACTGTGGTTTCTTCAGAGGAGCAGGCAAGTTGGTGACCTGCCATGACAGAAGAAGCTGGCTGGAAGGGGAGTGGAATTTGGGGATGTGGGCAGGAGTTTGGGGCTTGATGGGCCCTGAGTCTACTGTGTAGCTGTTTGGGATGGTCCATTACCAGTTGCCTTGGAGTGCAGTGGAAAGCAGGACGCCAGACTGTGATCTCTTCAGAGGAGCAGACAAGCTGCTCCGTTATTTTATCCTTAAGATAATTTTTGTTTTTCAAATAACATTTTGATGACAAATTCATTTTTTAAGTATATGAATTCATTTTTATTTTATTTCTGTTCCTTTTTATTTTGAATATTTTGCTTTTTTTAATTTTCTTGTAACCTTTTCTGGAACTCTCTAGGGAGCTTCGACTGGCCTTAAATGCATGATCTCCTTGACACTTGTGTTCTTGATAATTTCTTTTAAACAGAAGGCACACGCAGATTCATATTTCTCATAATTTGA
>NC_034607.1:54777695-54800937 GCF_900095145.1 Mus pahari
TCTCTCTCTCTCTCTCTCACACACACACACACACACACACACACACACACACACACAAACACATACACACATACCTACCTTTGAGAACTCTGTACTTCTTCAGTATGTTCCAAGGTTTATTGCTCTGTCATCCATACACATACAAGATTTAGCTAATTTCCCCTTTACCAGATGATATTCTGCATGAATGGATGCTTAGATCTGCCTCAGGTATGACACAGCTACAGGGTTGGCTTAACTCCCCATGCTTTCTGATAGCAAGGGTTGTGAAATCCATGTATGTTATTGTAGCTTATTAATAAACTTGCAAAGTCTCTTTAAACATATTCTGAATCCTTGGGTTTTTATAATCAAGTATATTGAGATATTTCTGACCTGTATTTCAGTCTTCCAGGGTATTCTTTTCTGAAAATATACTGCCGTATTCAGTAGGAAAAGAGAGGCCAGGATAAATACCTTGTCTGTTTCTTTGGTCCTGGTCTCGTAGGGATCAGATAAGAGTGCTTAGCACGTTCTCCGTGCTACTGCTGTGTTCACCTCTAAGACATCAGGAAGCTCCTGTCTCTGCTCAGTGATCGCCTCTGTGTTTTGTCATGTTATATGACATAATATGTGGAGTTAAATAATGGCCCTTACAGCTCTTGATTTCAAGTATGCTCTATTGTAATGCTCTAGCCATCATTGCTGTGTGGGAGACATTCAGGATGGTTCTTTTTTCTCCTCTATTCGGGAGCTTTACAATCTCTTTCATTGTAACTCATGTGTGTGTGCTTGGGTTCATGTTTTAGTCATTCAAAGAGATAAAGTCTAACATGAAAATGTATGATAAACACTAAGATGATGTTAGAAAATCACAAGAAACATAGTCGGATCACTCTGTGTCCATAGACGATGACAAGGAAGAGGTCATAGTCTTATTGTAAAGCACCTGAGACCTATGCTCATGCATAGAGGAAAAGTTTTTAGAAATCTTTGCTATCAGGTGGAAACAACAAAAATGAAGATGTATTAGTTAGCTTATTCAAGCTCTTTACAAAGACTTCATGAGAAAGCAGATCTGTGCCTCATTCACTGAACACCTCAAAGTAACACTTACAATCATTGCAACTAGAAACATTACTGACTTACAACTTTATTTAGGTGATAATTGTGTATTAGATATCCAGTTTAGGATAACACAAAGGGTTGTAAAGATTCCCTATTGTGCCTGGGAGTCTGGCTTACTGGTAGAGGACTGACCTAGCATGCAAGAGACCTTGAGATTGATTCCTAGAACCACATAAATAACAAAAATAAGTTTCAAAGGACACAGGACATATTTGGACAGTCTTCTTCCAGGCATGGTGTCACAGGTAGGTGGTCTTAGATTATAAAAATTCTGGGGTATGAGAAGCAAATTTTCAAGGTCAGTTTGGTTTGAGATTTCAATGTTAGGGCAGTTTTCAACCTTCTCTTCAAATCTGTTTTATTTATTTGCTTTCCTCATTCTTCCAGTAGCGTCGTCATTCATTTTTACAATTACTTGAAATTACTCAATGTATATTTGGTGTCTTGATTTTTTTTTTCAGATTTTAGCCAATTTTCTTTCATTCTTTGCCTTTACTGTGCTTTGGGAAATCACTGTCAATAGAAGAAAATAAAATCAGAGACAAGTGGATTTGATTGACAGGTGCTCAGGGAAATGATCAAGTGTCAAGTCTTTGATTTAGTTCTTGGTGGCCTCAGAGCTATCCTTGTTACCTTGTCTATATGTTTGATTCCATGAGCCTATCCAGTTAAATGGGACTTTTACTGTAAGTTCATGTTATGATATAGAGCTATAGATATAGATATATACACACAAATAATATCAAAAAAACTAAAATAAACATGAGGTACCAAGCCCTAAAGTTCAGAAGTGATTTGTTTCAGGTTAATATGATCAATATTAGTTGTGTTAAGAATGTGGAATTAGACAAGTACCTTGGGGGAGGGTGCATTCTGAGTAATTGCCTGCTAGATCTTGATATTACATTTCCATTCCACACACCAAGCAGGTCCTTTGAGTACTTGAAAGATAATTGTAGGGACATTGGAAGGTCTTTGTTCAATATGATTATCAGGGGATCTTATAGAGGGAAATGTCCAATTATCAACTGGCATTGCCTACAACTGTAGAAGAAACACTGCCTTCTTTTGTCCCTAGCACTATTCTTGATCCTGTTGGAGCCCTATATTTGTCATGAAGTCTTCTGATCTACTGAAGCTCATTCATTCATTTCTTCATGGGTCTGGTCTGCAAAGATTCACTTAGTGCTTCCTGTATACTAGTGAAACAAGAAGCTAGGCATTTCTGTCAGCTCAGTTTCTAGGATATGATCTGTTAATTACTCAACCTCCTTATAACTGTTGACTTATAAACACATGGAGGGCCCTGGCTATGTGAAATTCCCACAGAAAGAGCCACAAAAAAAAAAAAAACCAAAAAAAAACCAAGAGACACACCCAGTAACATAAACGGAGTGTCTATCATGCAACTTTGAAATAATATGGCATGCCTTCCATCTTCTGTGGAGCTCACAGATGCCTGGAAACACTGCAAGGCTTCCATGTTGAGATCACAGTGAATTTTCAGGACACCCGCAGCTGAGATTCCTTACACAGGGCATTCATTTGAAGTTTCTCTTTCATACAAGTCAGGCCAAAGGGAATGATATATTCAAATATTTGGGCAAAGTCAAGGCCACAGAAGACTCTGAATATACAGAGATGCCTATTTGGTTCTGAATAGAATTTGTGTATTGGTTGTTGTTGAAACTCTGTTTATGCATGTCCTGTGTTTCTCACAATTAGAAATTAAATTTGTTAAGTGAATTTGCAAATCTACCACTTTGTTTGTTAGTTTACTCCTTTGTTTAGTTTTTATTCTTCATGGTATGCAGTAATGTCTATGTCCAACAAAGCCAGACAGGTCTGATAGCTGAGATGAGGAAACTCAAATATGGGTCCTGTTTGGCAGTTGTTTGGTGACATGAGTCATACAAAGGCTCTGAATACCATTTTCTTTAGTTGTAGAATTAAAGTGGATTAAAATCTGCACCGCATAATTACCAGAGGGTCCTGAAACAGAAATGAAATAAATATCCATGAACCCAAGTTGGCATAAATAAATGATCAAATAAGCAAATAGCAGAAGGAAGAGTAGAGGAAGTATAAATAATAATTATAGACTGAATTAGATGAATGGAATTACAGTTAGAAAGTTGGCACAATATAGCTGTTGCTGAGATGGGAGGTGCATTCTGCTCACTGCTCTGCTGAATGCTTGGGGGACAGGAGGTAGTGGAAGAAGCTGATGTAGTCAAGTCTGACCTGGAGGAGAATGGACTAGGCCTCACGTCTCAAGTCCTAATCTTCAAGGAGTCAGAGAATGTGCATGGCTTTGTATTAGACTTAGGAGTTTATAGTAAGCAGTAAGCAGGAACCCCTAAGCTGGGTGAGGGCTTGCTCTTCAAATTACTTCTCCTCTTCTTGGAAGTGGAGTTAGAGCTCCTATAAGGCCCAGACTTTGTGTTTTCCTGCCAGACAAACCAATTCAGGTAGACACAAGCAGAGAAGAGGGAATTGTGGGCCATTATGTATTAATGATGGACCCGTTAGTGATTAAGGAAGGAGAAATAAAAGTAGAAATAACACCTGTAATTGCCTGTGTTGTTTCTCCTCCACCAAAATAAACAACTTAACCACTGTGCTTTCTGTTCCGAACAATTTCTGTATGTTCCTATTAATTGTATAAATTGGTTTCTATAGATACTGAGGCGTTCACTACTAAGCCTGGTATGACCTGGAGAGTGTCTCCAGTGGTCCAATCACAACAGGTTTAATGCACCTGCACTTTATGAACTGAAACTTAAGGAAGTACTTCACTTTAGCTAACAGGATCACACAGAGGTGGGTGGATACTAGATAGGGATGGGGGTGGAGCTTGGGACGGTAGAGGATGGAGAAAACACAAGAAGATTACCCTGTTACAAAGATCCATAAGTGGGTGCTAAAACTCCTGAGTGAAACTTTAAGAATCTTATATAACTATTACTTAAAGAATGTACGCCAAAACGTGTATTGGATTTGTAATTTTAATGTGTCTATAAACTCTTCAATATTTTTATTTCTATCAGGTATAGCTTGCTTTCTATTCTGACTGGACTGGAAGTTTGTTTTGTTTTGTTTTAGTAACAAATCATATAAAAGAAACTTGTTTCGCTTTATAGTGGGGACACATTTAGCCAAGTGATCACAGCAGGCTGATGGATACTAAGTCATGTTGATTCATCACGTACTCTTGAGCAGATGCAATGAAGAGGGCCCGTCATTTTATAGTATTTATCCCCAAATCTATAATTTCCACCAAACTATAGGCAAATCTCATGAAAACAACAAGAAAACAATGGGGCATTTTTTTTTTTTCATTTGACCAGCACACTTCAATGCTCAGGGAAAAGAAAAACAAACAAATGGACTAGAGGAGGGTAGGGAATGTACATGTGATATGGGGACCCCTGATGACACCTAGAACTAAAGACAAATTAGAGAAACAAGAAAGTTTTGTGAAATCCGAATACAGTCTAAACTTTAGTTAGTGATGTTACAATGATAAACTTTCATTTCATGAGGTATACATTAGTTATGTAAGATGTTGGCACTGTGAAGTCTTCCTGAATTATTTTCATCATGTTTCCAGCATTTTGTAAATGGAAATAATGTCAAAATAAGTTCAGAAAATGTTTCCAATAAATACGTGAAAATATATAGAAAGTCTCAGTTTCATGTTTACATTTAAGCAGCAGAATTTTGTTTTTATTATGGGGAAACAGAAATAAGAGAGTCTCCTCTCTCCTCTCCTCTCCTCTCTCCTCTCCTCTTCCTCCTCCTCTTCCACCTCCACTTCTTTTTCTTTTTCTTTTCTTTTTTCTTTCTTTCTTTTTTTTTTTTTAAGGGGAGGGTAGCCAACTTTATTAGCATAACTGAAACTTCCAATTTACAAGGGAAATAAAATGAGGCCAGCGCCACCTGCAATTTGTCAGGTCACATTACTGTTCAGGTCACAGGACAACCCCATCACAGCTGCTGCAGGACCACACTTCTGCCGTGACAGTTTCATCATCAAGGACACACAGCGACTTGTTTTGAGGCTTTTGAGTTGAAAGGATCAATGTGGAGAACAGAGTCTTGCTTTTCCAACTCAAAACAAAAAGGGAACTAGGGACTAAGCAAGCAATGTCTCCTCCAGCCTGCTAGATGCTCCATGGGCACTAGCACTAGCAGGCTGCTCTGGTGACACTCGGCTCCGTTCCCTTTAGGCTGGTGGTAGTAGGCGTCTATTCTGGCAGCTGCAGCAGCTTGATGGGAGAGGAAGGAGCCACCCACCCATCACCTCTTCTTGAAGCCGAAGTTTTTGCGTTCATAGAACAGGTCTGTCTTAGAGCTCCCCAAATTGACAATCTTTGGGCAACCGTCTCTATCCTTCTCCTGAATGGTACACTCTTTACAGTAGTAGGCATCGGAGACTCCGGGGCCGCCACAGATCACACACCGGCCTTGGTAAGATCCATAGTTACACTCATCACATATGCGGACCAGGGTGCAGGGACGCACATAGGAATCACAGATCACACACTTGCCGTCACATTTTTCACACAGTCTTCCGATAGCCACACCAGCTTGCTTGCGGCAGAAGATCAAATCTGGATGATGTTTAGCCATAACTCTTTTTCCAAGCCCCTCCTCTTCTTTTTCTTATTCTTTGCTCAAGGCTGCCTTCTCTAAGCCCCAGAGTAGTGCCTGGCACAGTGTCAATAAATACTGCTTCCTGACAGATGCATGCTGATCTCCTGGCTCAGGTCATAAGACCACGACTCAGTCTAATGAAAGTGAGAAGAGATTATAGCCTTCCATCCCAAGTCATGGTGAGGCTGGGCAGGACAACCTTAACTGGACTCTGGCAAAGGTGTGGACTGAGGTCAAAATCGGTCAGGGGCATGGTTGAGGGAATGTGTTGACAAGCCCTGGATTAAGATTAATGAGGAGAAAGGGGCAGCTCAAGTGGAGGACTTAGCATTTGGAGCAACTCTCTGTGCACTTTTGAATTTTTCCAGAAGTTTAGGACAGCTCCTTACCCAGGTCTGAGATCCTCTAAAGAAGCTGTGGGGAATTGGGTCTTCTCCTTCTCTTAAAGGGCAGGCTGATTGGAGTCCAGGCAAGTTTAAGCTTACTTCCTAAGGAGAAATAGGGCAATTCCTTTTCTCTATTTCTTAGATGTTTGTACTGGCTAATTTTCTGTCAACTTGACACATCTGGAGTTATCACAGAGAAAGGAGCTTTAGTTGAGGAAATGCCTACAAGAGATCCAGCTGTGAGGTATTTTCTCAATTAGTGATCAAGTGGGGAGGGCCCCTTATGGGTGGTACCATCTCTGGGCTGGTTTTCTTGGGTTCTATAAGAGAGCAGGCTGAGCAAGTCAGGGGAAGCAAGCCAGTAAAGAACATCCCTCCATGGCTTCTGCATCAGCTCCTGCTTTCTGACCCTGTTCGAGTTCCAGTCCTGCATCCTTTGGTGATCAACAACAGTATGAAAATGCCAAATAAACCCTTTCCTCCCCAACTTGCTTCTAGGTCATGATGTTTGTGCAGGAATAGAAACCCTGACTAAGACAAATAGGTACCAGCATAGTGGGGTATTCCTGTGACAACCTGACCATGTTTTGGGGAGGACCGTGGAAGGACTTTGGAACTTTGGGCCAGAAGATACATTCGGTGTTAAGAACTCTGTGAGATGTGTAGGAGCTCAGAAGATAATGTTGAGAGCAGTGCAGAAGATGGGGAGGCCTGGCTTGTGAAATTTCAGAGGGAAAATTAAAGACTCTTTTCAGGGCGATTGCTATTTTGGATTGTGAAGATTCTGTGGTTCTGGTTAGCTGGGGATGAAGAATCAGCTGTGATTAACAAGATACCAGAACTACTAAAGTGAAAACTTTTCCTTACTGGGACTATTGATGCTGGTTAGCTGGAGCTAAGAAATTAGCGGTGATTAAGAAGAGACCATCATTGAGGTGACATCTTCTGGGAAGTATTTTGTGAGAGCACAAAGAGGCTGTGTTCCAGAGATAGCCAAGGTTGTACTTTGTGCTGCAGCAGGACTTGGTAATGTGTAAGAATCACCCAGGTGGTACTGGTTTTGAAGGCATGAAGGGGTCATGCAGAGCAGCTGAGGCTTGGCACTGTGAGAGGCCATGGAAGGCCATTGGTGAAGGTGCAGCCTCAGTTGCAGTTGATGGCCCAGGACTGAAGGTGTCATGCAGTGTTTTGGAAATACCAGTACCATGCGATGACCACCATGAACAGCAGCAGTAGTGGAGTACAGGCATCTGGAGCCTAGAGGACAAGGTGTGTGCTACAAAGGACAGGGCTGGAGAAGTGACCCAAGCCCTTGGAGGAGCCCAGAAGATCGTGAGTTGGATCTCAGACATTGGATGGTTAGAGATTGATTTTTGCTTTTGATTGTGACTGTGCCCTGATGCTTTTCCCTCTTGAAGGAAGTATTTTAGTGGAACCCACAGTTAAGAGACTTTTAATTGTAAAGACTTTGGATTTTAAGAGAGATTGAAATTTTAAGAACTTGTGAAGACCGTGGGATTTTTAAAGTTATTTAAGATCTTGGGGATGAATAAGAACTAAGGGTTGAGGCTTACTAGTGATGTGTTTGTGTGTCAAGTTGACAAGGGGTCAATTGTACTGGCTAATTTTGTGTCAGCTTGACACAGCTGCTTTCTGACCCTGTTCGAGTTCCAGTCCTGCATCCTTTGGTGATCAACAACAGTATGAAAATGCCAAATAAACCCTTTCCTCCCCAACTTGCTTCTAGGTCATGATGTTTGTGCAGGAATAGAAACCCTGACTACGACAGTGTTGTTGAGACAGAGCTTTCTTGGGTAGGCAACAATAAGTTGTAATCCTCCTGCTTTCTGCCTTCCCTGAGCACTGGAACTGGAAGAGCAAAGGCCTCCAGTTACTAGTTAAGAATATATTCCACCAACCTTTGTGTGCTTGTCTAAATTATACAGTTCTATTAAAGGTGGGTCACAAGCTGGGTACTGTGTTGGATGTCTGCAATACCAGCATTGGGGAGGCTGAAGCAGAAGAGCTATGAGTTTGAGTCCAACCTGAGATTCACAACAAAACCAGACAGATTTGGGATATGTAAATTGTGATAAAACAATGTGCAGGGAGACATAAAAAACAACCAGAGTCCTAGACAGTTCCTTAATTCCAGGAAGTCTTCAAACTGTTTTCTAGGTTTGACTATTAACTATGGCTGGGGAGTTCTTTATGCTGAGCAGGCAGGCATTTATTAAGTCATCCTACACACTTTAGTGAAAGGGGTTCAAGGCCGCCACAGAGGCTTGCCCAAAGTCCAAGGAGCTTGAGCATCATTTGATGCACAGAGTGGGAGATCAGTGGCATCTTTTCTCCACTGGCGGCCCTTAAGACTCAGTCCTTCTTAGCTTCTTCAGACTGCTCTAGATTTCCCCAGTTTCCATGGCTAAGCTCTATAGTGGAAGCTGAAGCCAGCTTGTAGTGACCACTGCTACTGAGTGGCACAGCAGAAAATCAGCTGTTCCCAGAGTTGGTAGCTTAGCTGTTTCATTTCATAATGGGTTGGGGAAAATGGCAGCTTGTCAAACCTGATGCAAATGGTATTTTATAAAAAGTGATTTAAATTGGCTGAAGCTGTTTTTAGAGTGATCAGGTTTTTTTTTTTTTAATGGAAAAAATATATGTAGGGCATCTTTCTGACTTGAAGGAACACAGTTCTTGAGAAGGACATTGTGCAGAGAGAATTTGGGAGATAGATTGGTAGATAAGGAGGTTCAGTATAAATAGTAGATGAGGCATTATGGGAATATGTAAATGAGATTCAGGGTGCCAGCAGTTAATAAGAAGAGACTCCTGAGCTGCATGTTAGGGAAGGAAAAGCCATATTGGAATGGATATACTTGCATGCCCTGGAGAAGTCAGCCTTGTTCTCTATTCTCCCCAGGCAATGGCAGGTGTTGCAGAAATTCTGCCCCAAGACACAAGAGACAGGACTCATTTAACAATTTGGAATTACAATTTCTCTCATTTTTAGCAGGTACCCAAGAGGTAAATGATATCTTGACTCAATGATAAAGGGATTTCAGGTAAGATAGTGAAGGGAGACGTGATCCTCCTGAGTTATGTGGGGAGTATTTCCCCTGAGATTAGACACACCAGAAACTTAGAATTCCATTGAAGAACTTTGCAGACTGATTTGTATTAACATCCAGACTGCGCAAACGCCTTCTGTTTCCTCTTGTCTAGACAGACCCCACCCTCTCCTGGCTCCTGGTCAGTCTAGGTATAGTCACCATGCTTGTCCTTAGAGCAGAGGTTCTCAGCCTGTGGGTCACAGTGTTAGGAAGGTTGAGAACTGCTACTCTAGAGAGTTTGAGAGAAAGTATTGACCCTGACAGCCCAGCAGATCCACTGCTAAAATGAATAGCAGCCTCCCTACTATTATCTCCCAAGAGCCTAGCTCTAGCAAAGTTTAGGTGAGATGCAAAACATTGAACGGACATGCTACTGTTTGGTTGTTAAATATTCACTGGAGGCCCATGTACTAAAAACTTTACTATCTTCTCTCATTGCCCTTCACATCATTCTTTGAGGCAGGATCATTCACTGACCCTATTGTATGGTGTTTGGCCTAGAACAATTAAATGAATATAAAGCTCTGGGGATATGCCTGTCTCTGACCCTCATATCTTTCACCAGGGTGAGTGCTGTGTATCACCACACCCAGATTTTATGTAGATGCTGGAGATCCAAACTCAGTTCCTCCTGCTTGCAGAATCCTCATAAGGCTACTAAGACCCAGAAAGGTTCAAACACATCCAGAAATGTGTCGAGGTAGTACAAAAACATAGATGCTTCTGCTTTGCTCTTTGTTTTTGCCATACTACCTGAAGAAAGGAGAGCTTCTTTTTTTCTTTTGTTTCCCTCAAAATTTATCTCACCACTGGCGGCATTTTGAGACAAGTCACCATGTTATGAGT
Source organism: Mus pahari (assembly GCF_900095145.1). Lineage (NCBI taxonomy): Eukaryota > Metazoa > Chordata > Mammalia > Rodentia > Muridae > Mus > Mus pahari. The sequence goes on from NC_034607.1 coordinate 54,787,807, forward strand.
CCTCCGTGGGAAGTCTCTAAGAATTGTTCTTTATCAATGAGCAATTTCTAATTCATCCCACAAAGTTTATGTTATGATTTCTGCTCATTTTTTAATAAAAAGCACAACCAGCTTAAGAAGAATTTCATATGCTGTGGCTCTCTTGGGAAAGATGTGAGAATCTGACTGGGTTTGAAATATATAGTTGAAAGTTACTCTTGAAATATAAAGGACAATTCATCTTACTTTTCTAAATGAATGAACTATGAAAGATAACAAGCCTGAAATGAAGTTGGGGGTTTTTGAGCCCAAACTGATGGAAAGGTGAGTTGCTCCAATTCACTACATATTTTGGATGCTGGCAATTTCTCATTGACATATTGCATTGGGGCAATTATTTGGATTTGGTTGGACCTGGTTAGCCTAAGGGGTGTGCTAATTCTCAGCGTCATTTCTATTTCTTAAAAAAAAAAAAACGAAAAAAAAATCTAAAATCTAAAAGATCAGCTCTTGACTAAGTCTGGTCATTTCTCACTCAATCCACTTAGCTATCTTCATTAGGTAAGATATTTCACATTAAACAAAGTATTTCTACAGAAATATTGCAGTATTTTTATGAAAATGTCTGCTTGTTAAGAAGACTAGTAAAGGCATAAGCCTTTGATCTCAATAAATGAGCATAATTTGTAAACTTTTGTTTGTGTGGCCCGTGAGAAGGTAGTCTGTGGATGTGTACCTGTGGATATTTATCCTTTAGATCTACTATTGTATCTACTAGGTATTTGGGTATTAAAAATACATCTTAATTCACGATGAGAGAGTAGTGAGTCAAGAGACAAGAGGATAACTTTTAGATCATGGATGTTTGTTTGACCTCTTCTGTCTCCTCAACGACTGTACTTTGTCTCTGGCCACATTTGTTTCATTAATGTACATCATTGCTGCTTAGCAACAGCTGCCCAGGTACCTAGCATGCCTTACTCCTACTCTGTCTCTGGCAACTCAGAGTGAGTCAACCTCACATGGAAATCCACACATTGAGAAATGACCCCTGGCATTCCGTATCTATAGCAAGTAGGATCATTCAATTTTGCCTGTCGCCAGCTGTCATTTCACTTAATGGTGTGAAAGTCTATTTGCCAGACAATTGCAGTTTGGACTATAGTTTTGAATAATATCACCATAGATGGTTCTATTAAGCCTCCGGGCAAGGCATTTCTTAATGGTTCTCCTAATACTCTAGTGTTTATTCTTTCTTCACTGCCAAAGTACTTGCCCATCATCTGAACCACCAACTTCCCTAACAATTTATCCTTAAAATAGCAACCATTGTCTCTTGGAGTCCCCTGAGGACAGAAAGGTAAAAGGAAATTATCTTTGTTATAGCAGTAAAATGGGAAGAAATGCTCCCTTGACCATATATCTACTTAAAGTGATGTTATGGAAGTCTGGTTAATTGAAAAATACACTTTTCCTCTCAGAATATCCTGGCACCATTGTAGAAGAAACAAAACATAGCTGGACCAGTGGTTTCTGTAAGACCTTGGTCAGCAGCGAGTGCAGGGAGAAACAGCCTGCTCATACACAGTTTTCAACGGAATAGTTCTCCTTTATTGGGGCCAGCAAAGGCTATATAAACCTTAGGGAGTGGGTAGGGAGTATCAGGATGAGTGTACATCATTGGCTGAGGCCAAGATGTTGAGAATGCTTCATTTTCATGATGAGGAATTCCAGGTTTTTGCTGGATTTGTCTTTATAAAGAGAGAATTTTAACCTATAATTTGGCCATCAGGCTACATGACTACCTAAACAGTGGCAGAGGTGGGGGTCATATGGCTACCTGCATTGGGACAAGCATGCCCAGAGCAAGGAGGGAACAGCCCTAACTCCTACCAGCCTCAGAATTTTTAGGGTTTGGAGACCTCTTGACCTCATTCCTGCTCTAGACATGCTTTCCCAATGACGTGGCTTTCTGCCCTCTCAAGTAGTGAACATCTAGAAAAGGGGTGGGCTTTTCATAAGAACATTTTATTTAAGTGTTTCTATAACTGTATTTACAATCTCAGTGGCTTCTGAAGTCACACCATTCAAAGGATTTGAAAGAATATGTGAAATCTGTAAAATCACCTTAAAACACATTTTATGTAAGGAGAAATTCTTCTTTAAATGAAAATATCAATCTTTCTAACTAGCTTTTGTCAATTCAGTAGACTGTCTTATGAGCTAGTGTCCTCAATCTCTGTGTTGTTCCTTATCTCCTCTCCAAACACATTCTTCTGAACTTGTAATTTGTAGTTTTGCAATAAAATCCAAGTGGTTGCTCTCTATCCGCTGCCTTTTCCTCCAACCCATCCTCTCTAAAGCTATCAGAGTTACAATTCCAGTTTTACTTGGCTATTTCATTTCTGTTAGACAGTCTCCTTCAGTAGCATCTTCTTGCCCATAGAAAGTCAGTTATGAGGAGCATAGTATCTGCATGACATTATGGTGGGAAACACATGTCATTATCTTTATCATAACCCACAGAATTTGTGACCTAGAATGAAAACTAATATATGTTACTGGCTCTAACTCATATAAATATGGCAATGTTGGTGGTTTAGGCCCTGGGAGCTCTGGGGGTCTGGTTGGTTGACATTGTTGTTCTGCCTATGGCTTGCAAACCCCTTCAGATCCTTCAGTCCTTTCTCTAAGTCCTCCTTTGGTGACCCCATGCTCAGTTCAATGGTTGGTGGCAAGCATTCACCTCTATATTTGTTAGGCTCTGGAAGGTCATCTCAGGAGACAGCTATATCAGGTGCCTGTCAGCAAGCACTCTTTTCATTAGCAATTGTGTCTGGGTTTGGTGTCTGTATATGGATCCCCAGGTGGGGCAATCTCTAGATGGCCTCTCCTTCAGTCTCTGCTCTACACTTTTGTCTCCATAATTCCTCCTGTGGGTATTTTGTTCCCCCTTCTAAGAAGGGCCAAAGCATCCACACTTTGGTCTTCCTTCTTCTTGAGCTTCATGTGGTCTGTGAATTGTATCTTCGGTATTCTGAGCTTTGGGGCTAATATTCACTTATCAGTGAGTGCATGCCATGTATGTTCTTTTGGGCCTGGGTTACCTCACTCAGGTTGATATTTTCCAGTTCCATCCATTTGCCTAAGAATTTCATGAAGTCATTGTTTTCAATACCTGAGTAGTACTCCATTGTGTAAATGTCCCACATTTTCTGTATGCATTACTCTGTTGAGGGACATCTGGGTTGTTTCCAGCTTAAAAAAGGGACAGGGCCATGATGTTTCAATTTTATCTGAAGAAGGAAGAAGTCAAATCACCTGTGCCAATCCACACAGAAAAGCAAGATGGTTTCCTCCTCTTCTGTCATAGAAAGGCCACTGAGAAGTTACTAGGCATTCGGAGGGCAGATTGGAAATAAAGTTGTCGTAATGTGGAGAAGACTGGTTTAGTGGAAAACCCTCAGTTTCTTTGGCCTCAGTGTTTTGTTATGTTTTTTTGTGTGTGTTTGTTTTTTATTGACCTGATCAGTCATTTGAGAGCATCTACTTGTAAGTAGTCTTAGGACGGGCAGGTATATCTCAAATTGCAAAACCTCAAAAGAGGTGGCACTGTGCATACTAGGATGCCTAGAGTACTTTGGCCTTTAATAAATGTTCATTAAATTGAAAATGTGGGTTCATTCTTTAGAAAGAAAGAAGTAAAGGACTGGTTAATGTAGCCACAGAAGCGTCAAAGAGTAAGATAAGGAAAGTAACACTAATGATCAGATTAATTAATTAATCATAGGGTTTTCTTCCAGTATACAGACACAAAGCTTGCCTCGACAGTGTCAGGGATAAGCACTCAGGGGTATGGACTACTGACGAATGCATTTGGAAATGGCAAGGTTGCATATTCAGAATCCCAAACATTGTATAACTGAGCAAAGGCAAGAAAAATATTTGGATCAGAAAGCAATGAAATTGAACATATGTACTTTTGCTTCTGTATCTCAATGAACTGGGGATATAAATCTGGTCAGATCAAGCAAGTAAGAAATTACTTATAAGGTATTCTGTAAACTGTTGTGACTAGGTAAACTCAATTCTTCAGTCAAAATCTTATTCCTATAAAAGGTATGAGTGACAGTTTAAAATCCAGAATCTCTAGGTTCAATATACTATGGGATTAATGTATTCAACCAGTTATATTGTCTTCATATGAATACAGTGTGGTAATTTTGCACTTAGCTCATAAAAATTATGTAGAACACTAGAAACATAATGTGCAATGAGTCCTTGTGTGGTAACTTTCAGGAATATATGCCATTTTTCAAAGGCAAATAGTGAAGCCGGTTTCATATGCATGGCACTTGTCCTTTATCATATACCCAGTATTTTGTTGGTTGTATAGCCACATACTTCCTTTTACTAGACAAGAGGGAAAGGGTTTGCCAAAAGGGGTCTGCTTGTGATACAACTTAGGTAAGAGGAAACCATGGGGGCAGTAAGAGAAGGCTTCCTACTGAGGACCCTTAGTTGTGTTTTCTATTTCTGAGAAATGGCACCTTCAATATTCCATTAGCTGATATCTCTCAGCACTTTCCTTTATAGTTCATTATTTTAATAATATAGCTTGTATGCATATTATACATGTGTGAGTGAAGATGTGCCTGTGCCAATGCGCACACTTGAAGGTCTGAAGACAATGTTGCATATTGGTTCTTGCTTTCTGTCCTGTTTGTGACAGGGTGTCTTGTTGCTGGTCACTTCATACACTGGGCTATAAAGATCCATGTTTCTGGGAATTCTCCTGTCTCCACCTACCTATCTTACTATAGGATCACTGAGATTGCAGATTGCAGACCCATTATACCTGTTTGGATCTTTTATAGGTCCAAGGAGTCTACACTCAACTCCTCTGTCTTACTCAGCAAGTATTTACTCACTGAGTCATATCCATAGCCTTTTTAATTGTTGTCTTAAGCCTTTCTCTCTCTTTCTCTCTCCCTCTCCCTCTCTTTCTCCCTCTCCCCCCCTCTCTCTCCATGATGTTATAGAATGATTCCTATTTGACTGTCTGAGTGTCATTGACAAAAACTGAATTGGCTTTTTTTAAGATTATGATCAAGACTTATCTATGACTTTTGAAAAAATATTGTTTTATATTATTCAAATGCTCTGAGTACTTTATATTTTGATTTTCTAGATGAATTGATTTATTCTTATTTGGAAGTCATACATACAATTAGATAGATACTTTCATGTGACAAAATAGCCTTCAACTTTAATCTATTTAATACTTTATAGATTTATTTTACTTTTTAATTTTATAATTCTTATAATATGAAAATATGTTTTACTTTTAAATATTCTTGAAACACAGATAAGAACATACAAAACCACCCCTACACTTAGTGAATTAAACCCACAGTTCCTATAGTTCAAGGAAATTTTGTGACCTGAGTCATTTGTTTCACAGACTTTGACAAAAACCTTAAGCACAACAGAGCAGTTTGGAGGTATAGTTGTATCTCAGTGTTTTACTACAAAGTCTAGAGATGACAACTCATACAATCTTACTTTGTATATTTTTAAAAATAGAATGAAGTCACTACAAGTATCTCACATTCAGGCAGTGAGGGATTACACAAGTATTCAAGTACTAGGAAGCCACAGTCATTTGAAGCCACTTCAGAATATGTCAGTTACATCATTTTCCTAAAGAGACACCAATAACAGACAAAGCAAACTACTTCCCCTTCTACCCTGCAATAAAACTTATTTTTTGAGGTCACAATCATAATAAGTATAACATGATTCATTTTTCCATATGTTTTATAAAATTTACTACATATATGAATGATCATACCTCCTAAAAGTTTATCTAAAAGACATTCTACTTTCAGAGGGAACTTAGAATTTCCCAATTCAACTTCCACCCTGGAAATCATCCTCTAATGGTCACAAAAATGGAAAAAAAATGCCTCCTGCAGACTCTCAGATAAGCCAGTCGCTCCTTGCACTGGCCATAGAAATACCTGCTTTCAAAGGGACCTTTCAAAAATTACACCATGCTTGTACTTCGGCCTCCTCCTTAAATCCTGGTAAATGGCAGAGTTCTCTCTTTGGATAGGGGCAAGCTTCCACTGTTAAAAGACGTTCATATGGCAACTCCTGTGTTATCTCTCATGAGTCCTGCCAATGCTTTGATCATTTCAAATCTAAAAGGGGCTTAAAGTGGCTTTGTTAAAACCCTCTCTATGAAAAGCTGAAATCCTTCAATAAGACAGAATGAGATGCAGCTATATAAAGACATAGCAGTTACATGATTTTCCTGGTAGGAAATGCATCAGCTAAGCTTTACCATATTACATCTGAAGATATATATATATATATATATATATTCCTGATTTATCTGATATCTGAGCCCATAAATTTTAATTATACACGTTCAGAAATGCAGTGCAAATCTTTGCCTTGCATGCAGGCAGAGCCAGATCTACCTCAATGATTCTATTTTAAATATCAGTAAGGAAACCAATATCCTAAGCATACTATACCCACAGTTTTACTGTAATACCTGACAGTCTATTACTAAAGAGCTGTTGATTGCTGGATGAATTGATCACCTCCACCATAGATACAAATGATTACCTCTAGAAAGAAAACTACAAAGGTTAGTAATTGTAGAATTCAATAACTTTGAATCAATTAATAAATTTTTTCCATGGGGCTCTTTGTGACACAGGACAGAAGGAGAAAACAAGGAAGCTGAACACCTCTTATAGACAAGGGAGAGTAAGACTCTGGGGGGGGGGGGAGAAATCATATGATCTGAGGATGAGAAAAGCTACGAGTCAGGCATTTGCTTGCCTGTGTAAGCATGACACATTGTCTGAGCAAATCCTCCCTTACCTTTCTGTAGTGATCTACCTCCAGGGCAGATTCAGCCTCTCCTCCTTCAAACAGAACTCTTGTCCCTTTCTCAGAATCATTCTGAAAATGACAATGGGAAGCCACAAGCAGAGTGAGCAACTTACGTTCTTAATTGTATATAAGTTTCAGTAAGGATGAGAGAGCCACCCTCTATAGAAATTCAATGTTTGTATTGCTATCTTCAGAGCAAAACTAAAAGCTGCTCAAATTTGAATCTATTTGTCTTTCCTAAAAAAAAAGAAAAAAAAAAAAGAAAAGAAAAACCTTTTTGTTTGATCATTGTAGAATTTCATTTTACATGATCTGGGTTACTTGGCTTATGTGGCTGGGTGAAGAAGTGATGACCACTCTAGCTTACACGCCTCCTTTGCTTCCTTAGAGACAGAAGCAAACAATAAATGATGTTCACATCAATAATCCCGAGACACCAAGAAAATGTCAAATTATTCTTATTGGCCTATATATGAGATGGCTAAAATATGTACCTTGTATTTCAACAAGACTTTTAATATGCTTATATCTCTAAGCATTGTTGCCCAGGGCCATTATTGTCAATTCACGCTTTGACATTTTATCTGGTTTCTTAAAATACCTATGAAGTATTTTATGTAGTTCTTGCTGCCAAAGATTGTTTCACTAAATAAAAAAAAATATACCAAGACACTTCTAAATGTTTAGCACAGCTGTATTAGCTGTAAACAGAGGCAGAAAACAGAATCATGTGAAACAGCTAAAAGGCTAACTATAACATAGCTACTTCCAGTACTACAGGAATGCAGGGAGATGGATGGGCAGGTAGAAAACATAAAGAATTTGGTACTGACCCATTAAAGATTCATTTAATTTTCTGAAGAGTCTAAGGTTTATCTTAAAGAAATCTAACTTATTTTCTTAAAATTGTTATATGGTTCATATGCCCTTCTCCTAAGCTTTCTACTATCCATCTACCCATTTACCCATCCATCAATCATCCATCCATTCATCCATCCTTCTATCTACCTACCCACCAATCCATCCTTCCATTCATCTACTCACGCATCCATCATCAGCCATTCATCTACTCACACATCCATCATCCATCCATCCATACATACATACATACATCCACCCATTCATTCACCTACCTATCCATCCACTCAACTATCCATATCCCCATATGTCTCTATATCCATTCAGTGACTAAAAATGCCCTAGTGCTAAACCGTATGTAGGTCATCAAATTGGATTCTGTTACTGTAATGGGAAACAACAACAACAAAAAAATGGATATATCCTGACCAGAAATGAAATAATGCTTGTTTCAATGACCCACAGAAAAGGAAGACAAAATTATTTCATAGGCTGCCTATTTCTAATTTTCTCTTTGGAAGTGGCACTCGTGTTTGAAACCTGACACAGCAAAAGGGCAGCTAGGTAAGATGTGAAAGAAGAGTTCAATTGGGGCAGGATCATGGGTTAATGCAAAAACAGCACCAGGAATTCCAGAGTAGCAGGTCACTGGTAATGAGGGTGGTGATTACACAGGACCAGGGACTTGTGAGCATGCGTGAGCCATGGTGAAGGGTTTGTTTGGATAGATAGATCATAAGAAAACATTTTGTACAGGATGTGACTTCTACTTATAAACATCTGATTTATGTTTATAGATTAATTCTGCCTACATTTAGAGGATGAACTGGAAAGGAAAGACAGTGACAAGAGACTGCCGAGGCTTTAGGTACAGTCCAGGTGTGGGTTGGAAGGCCACAACGTCTTTATTGGTGAAGGCATCAGAGTGTAGGGTCAGTACACTGACTTTAAGCAGGAGTGGGTGGATTGGGGAGCAGGGCGGGGGGAGGGTATAGGGGACTTTCAGAGAGGAAACTAGGAAAGAGGACAGCATTTGATATGTAAATGAAGAAAATATCTAATAAAAAAAAAGACTTCAACTGTTTGAAGAAACTCTCAAAAGTTTCTTATCTTGGTTTAGAAGCTTGAATCCACAGAACACTGTCAACTGAATTTTCTCTGAGATCACGTTGCCTTAATAAACTGTCAAGGATAGTAGCAAGTTCAACCCACACTGGGGTCTTCTTTCCTAGATGTTCAACAGCCTCTCCCTCTTTTCTCCTCCTTTTAAAAGATATTTTTAAAAACTTTTATCTTCTTTTTTTTTTTTAAGTTTTCTCCAAAAAGTATTCGGTATATTATATCAACTCAGCCACACTTTGGCCCAAAAAGAAACTTCTAATATTCTCAACTAGTCAACTAAGACAGTAGATACTGACCACAGTGTATGTGAGGTACATAGCAGAAGGCATATTCTTATATGAGCAAATTAGATCTACCACTTAAATGCATACCTAAAAATAGCTAAGTGGTAAGAATTATACTTGAATATTATGGGAAGATGAAATTAAGAGGCAAACGAGGGCATCTGAGAGGCATTTGCTACAGGCAGGAAGAGAGCTGACCCTGAATTTACTAATATCATTCATGGTCACCTGTGGAGAGTATGAGAGGACCAAATCTTATTTCATCCTCAGAGCTGAGAAGATGAGTAGATATCAAAGATAAAAACTTCTGAGAGTATGTATTAGTCAACTCAGGATGTCATAGAAAAATATCATGAATTAGGTGTTTAACAGATGATGTTTATTTTCTCATGGCTGGAGAGGCTGGCAGTCCAAGATAAGTGCATAGATGTGGGCTTCTGGTGGGCTCACTTCCTATCTATAGACTTCCACCTTTTTTTGTTTCAGGGTTGGGGGGGCAATGCAGTACCTCACCTGAATATCTTTTATGAACCCAGGTATTATCGTATTGGGGCATTAGGGCTTCAGTAAATCATTCTGAGGAAGACATAATTCAGTCTGTAGCAGATTGTATCAGATCCTCAATTTATTGTTACAGTTGTTTATAGTTTATCTTTATAATATGCTTAAAACATGCCTATATGTGTATTATTACCCTACTCCATGTTATATACAATTTTACTTATTTGATCTGTGCCTATGCCTTTCATGAAACTGATTCCGTAAACAACACAACGATTGAGCCCTTAGTTTTTTGTTTTAATAGCTGGTGCTCAGTATATAGCTTCCAGGTATAAATTTATGTTGTTTTGCTACTTATACTTTGGCAATCACTGATGAATACTATGTCCTTTAAAACTGTATTCTAATACACATAAGCCACTGCAAAGAAATGTTGAAAGTATTTGACCTATAAACTAAAACAGGAGGGTGTCTACAATCTCCTTTTGTCATCTACAGACACATATATCTGACACATACAGACACATATATGGTTGCATTAAATCTTCCTAAGCTTTGTTGTTCATGTATTCAGGTGTAACAGTCACGTGCAGTCCTTTAGGTCAGGTCATCCTGGTCAGGAATGTAGGAGTCACTGCAATATGATTCCAACCTACTCTCTAATTGTGTCACCCATGTTCTCTGAATGCCTTGCTGTACAAGAAAGTGCCTAATGTTTTATTCATCCTGAAACATGCCCTACACTGCTGACCTTGCTGTCCTCTCCACCTGGTGACTGAACTATGTGCCAAGTCAAGCTTCACACTCATCATATTTAATTTACATCATGATCCTATGAGATGAATATTGACCCACAAATTTTAGCTGAAGATACTTATTTAGGTCATTTTTGTAACTTATAAACCTGTGTCCACCCATTATCCTCTAATTCCCAAGACTGCATCTTCATTTATGACTAAGTCTTTGTGGCTCCATTGACATCACATTTCTTCCATAATGTCTTTGCTAAAATTTTTACATCAGGAAATCATTTATCCTAATGACAATTAGTGTGCTAGTCTGAAAAAATAACCAGGTAGCAGGCAAGCTTTGACTAGAGAGTATCAGTTGATATAAAAACTTAAATTTTTAAGGAGTCAAAATAGAACCCAAGTGATTGACCTATTGGTTTAAGTGAATAAGTTTAATATTGGTGCTGAAATCACTGCTTGGTTGAGTCCCACTATATCTTCTTCCCATTATGACATATTGAAGCTGAGGGATGTAAAGGAAATTTTAATATGAATGTAAGCAGTAAGTTAATGCAGCAGCTGGTTTTCTTTATCCTAGCTAGTTCCCAGATAATGACAAAGAAAGACCAAGATTTATTTAATAAAGCTTTACCACAGAGTACTGGGGCACTCATTACTCTGTTTTTGTTTTTTTTTTCCTTTTTCTTTTTCTTATTAATCACTCCATTTGTTTACATCTCAAATGATACCCCACTTCCCGGTTATCCCCTCCACCACCCCTCATCCCACATCTTCCTTCCTTCCTCCCCTTTGCTTGTATAAGACTGTTTTAATCCTCTAAATCAATCTGGTTACCTCCCAGTCATTTTAGTATTGGTCTTTCAAATGTCCTCCTTTCCCATGGTGCCTCCTCTCACCTTCCTTGTGCTTACATTACTCTTCTCTCTGTTCCCCTCCCCTGGCTGGTGAGACTCCTGCCCTATCTTCTCTTCTGCCCAGCCACTGGCTCATCAGCTTTTATTGACAAGGCAGAGAATAAATAGTAAATTTTGCTTCCACAAGCTTGAGGCATGATTGTCTTAATAAAAGCATTACAATGCTGTGTCTGGATTGAAACAAGTTATGAGGGCAGAGAAATCAGCATCCCATAATCTTTACATGGTGCACAAAACCATTAAGCCCACATAGGGCTAGTTCAAAAGGAATGCAGGGAGAAGAGGCGTCAGCTAAGAGAGGACAGAGTCAGCAGTGGAAAGGCTGTGAGAATTCAATGGAATTCTAGCACTCTTTCTTCTGTTTCACTGCTAGCTTTCCTTGCTCCTTACTTCATTTTCAAGACAGTGTTGGTGTCTTTGGTTGTTTTCCATGATGTGAGAAGTTGGGACAGGAAAGGCTAGAGTTGATTGAAGACATCCGATCTCTCCTTTGTTCTTACCTACAACACAGTTTATACTGTGTGCACAATGAAGTGAAGTGCTTAGAACAGGACACAAGAGAGCTCTGCCATCAAGGGAGCTGGTTTAAACAGCAACAAAGACACATCACAGCATGTATTTTCCATGCACGGGAAGCTGGACTCTTTAAATCTGACGGCTTTCTTTTGTCACCAGTTCTGCAGCTCAAGGGTGTAGAGAGCATATATCTTATGCCTGTATGTATGTGGCTCCTGACAAAAAAAAAATCTGATGGTTTATGACTTAGGTAGGGATGTCAGGGAGGCAGAAAGGATTCTGGGATAGTGCCAGGTTGGAGATTTACCCAGGAAGGATACAGGGAGTCGAGTATACATGCATGGTGTTTGAGCACAGGTCCAGCGACATGGAAGAATAATAATAAAAAAAAGGTCATTTTAAGTTATGACCTAGTCAGAGAAGAGCCTAGCTATATGGCCAATGAGGACTCATCATTCTTCCTTCCTGCCCTTTCTCCTTCTTCTCTCTTTAGACCCCAAGCCTATATTTATATATTTATACCATATTTATTGTATTTATGAATATATTTTTAGTCTGAGTCTCATTTCTGAGAATATGGGGCTAGGAGGATGAACCTGAGGGACCCTAAAGGGTTTTTCAGTCCCACACCCTCCTTACAGCCTCCCCTCCTGCCTGGGCTTGAGGCTAGGCCAAGTTCCATTCTCTACCCATAGGAACATTCTTATATAAAAAGTTCTCAGAACGTACTGCCTGGTCGATACCTGACCCTCTGGAAAGTCCCAGGTAGAGTTCAAATGCACGTCATGCTTGCTAGCCAATAGACTTAAAGGTCAATACGCTTAGCCAATAAGTTTGAACTGAACCGTGCTGATACAACCTGTGCCCCTAAAAGGTATAAGAACTGCTTGTCATAGCCATTCGGGGTCGCCTTCTTAGTGACTCGCCTCGAGGGACTGAGTGAAGGTTGACCCTGATGCCCAGGAAAAAAAACATGCTGCGTTTGCATAGATCTACATCTTGGTGTCTCACTGGGGGCATCTTGAAATAAGTAACAGTGACTGAGGGTCTGGTCTTACAAAACAGATCTAACTTCACCATGTGGAGTGCAAGTACAGGATAGACCCAAACTGACCAGAGATAACTCTCTGGATAGAGGCACCAATTCTCCCTGAAAACAAAGCAACTTTAAAGCTCTGTCTTGTTAAGAAAAGAGGCCAGGAAAAAGCAGCACTAAGAAGGCTGAGGATAGATGCTCCAGGGTTATAGAGAAGGCTGAGGATAGATGCTCCAGGGTTATAGAGAAGGCTGAGG
>NC_034607.1:54802451-54850749 GCF_900095145.1 Mus pahari
AGAGAAGGCTGAGGATAGATGCTCCAGGGTTACAGAGAAGGCTGAGGATAGATGCTCCAGGGTTATAGAGAGTATTGGGGACTATGCATACAGTCAACTGTCTGTCACTTTCATAAATTTTGGAAGTTGCATCCCCTGCACTTCCTGAATACTCAGATTATATTTATTATTCCTTCTTGGGTCTCTGATGGGGTTGAAGACTAAATAGGCATAGTTTCACAATTAAACTTACGTTATATAGTATCTAGGAAATTGGGTTAGGATCTAAGGAGATGTTTCTAGGATAGTAAACACAGTTATGAAGGTTGAAGGAAATTTTAAATGAATGTTTTAAGGTTGTTAAGTGTAACTTTTGAAAATTAGAGGATTTAAATGCTTAATATGGTAATGAAAAAAGTAGTTCAGATACAGAATTCTAAACTCACTGAGATAGGATAGTAGAAGTAATACTTTATTCAAATATTTACAAATACAAACAGACTGGAGTTTTTAAATGCAACTCTTCTGTAATATTTTCCATAATTGATCCTACTGTATGCTGTTTATTATTATAAGAGAAAGAACCATTTTATTTACCAAAGGGGGGGAAATGTATGGGTTTGGTGTGATGCTGCTTATATTCAAATGTTAAATTAATTACCACAAGAGAGGAAGGCATAGCTTTGGTTCCCAGAGCTTGGGACCTGAAAAGAGAAAATGGAGGAGAGAAAGGAGGAATGGGGATGCTGAGTCCTCCTTGACAATGTGTGGAGATGGAATGACGTGGTCCCTGCCCCTGGAAGAGAGCCAGAAGGGCATGAGCATCCAAGACTGTTGATGGTTGGACATAAGGCTTGTTCATATTATACAGTACATTTCACTTTCAGCCTTCCTTTGAGGGATGTCTTCTTTAATTTAATTCCTTGGTGATAATTAGAGACAGCAAGAGTCTGGGAGTCTAGGGTGTGTCTGGGTCTCAACAATATGGTAGAATGCTATGATCTTAGGGTTGTGGAAAAGAACTCTAAAAGCCTGAGTTCAAATATGTAACTTCTCAACCATGTACAATAAAACAATGTAACATGAATGGTATAAGGACCTTCGAAGATCTAAAATAATAGAGGCAGCTGCACTATGAATCAGCTTGTCAGAAAGATAAAGCGACAGGCAGATACAAAGGCAGATTCTTGAGTTCAAGGACAGCCTGGGACAGAGGGACTTTAGGTCCAGGACTAGGAATGGTAGAAATGATGATTTCAGGGTGGGGTCCCACTTAGCTATCTTATTGTCTGTGCTTATGCTTGCTGTCTCTTTCCAAGATTCAAGGAGCTAGGGTCCCGGGTTCATGGGATAATCCAAAAGGAACCTGGGGTAAAGACTGAATTGATATGTAAATAAAAATGGGCCTTTGATTTGCAAGAGATGAGATATCCAGAGAGTTTTAAGAATTGCCAAAAAGCTGCTGGTGAGGATGTAGAGAAAGAGGGACACTCCTCCATTGTTGGTGGGATTACAAGCTGGCACAAGCACTTTAGAAATCAGTCTGGTGGTTCCTCAGAAAATTGGACATAGTACTACCAGAAGATCCAGCAATTTCTCTCCTGGGCATACACCCAGAAGATCTTCCAACTGGTAATAAGAACACATGCTCCACTATGTTCATAGAAGCCTTATTTATAATATCCAGAAGCTGGAAAGAACCCAGGTGTCCCTCCACAGATGAATGGATCCAGAAAATGTGGTACATTTATACAATGGAGTACTACTCAGCAATTAAAAACAACGAATTCATGAAATAATTAGGCAAATGGATGCATCTGGAGGATATCATTCTGAGTGAGGTGACCCAATCACAAAAGAACACACATGATATGCACTCACTAAGTGGATATTAGCCCAGAAACTTAGAATATCCAAGATACAATTTGCAAAACACATGAAACTCAAGAAGGAAGACCAAAGTGTGCGTACTTCACTCCTTCCTAGAATGGAGAACAAAATACCCATGGAAAGAGTTACAGAGACAAAGTTCAGAGCTGAGACGGAAGGAAAGAACATCCAGAGACTGCCCCACCCGGGGATCCATCCCATATATAACCACCAAACCCAGACACTATTGCATATGCCAGAAAGATTTTGCTGGCAGGAACCTGACATAGCTCTCTCTTAGGAGGCTATGCCAATGCCGGGCAAACACAGAAGTGGATGCTCACAGTCATCTATTGGATGGAACACAGGGCCCCTAATGAAGGAGCTAGAGAAAGTACCCAAGGAGCTAAAGGGGTCTGCAACCCTATAGGAGGAACAACAATATGAACTAACCAGTACCCCCCAGAGCTGTGTCTCTAGTTGCATATGTAGCAGAGGATGGCCTAGTCAGCCATCAGTGGGAAGAGGGCCCCTTGGTCTTGCAGAAGATCATATGCCCCAGTACAGGGGAATGCCAGGGCCAGGAAATGGGAGTGGATAGGTTGGGGAGCAGTGCAAGGGGAGGGTATGGGGGTTTGGGGGATAGCATTTGAAATGTAAATGAAGAAAATATTAAAAAAGGGGGGAAGCAGTTTTGCTTAAGACCAAGTAGTAAATTTGTATTAAATCTTAAAACGTAATTATTAAAGAATTTCAAATGAAAAAAAAAAGTTATACAACAGTATACCTCTTTATTGCAGGAACTTCAGGTATGTGCCACCATACTATAGCAAGGTCAATCAGATCTTGTGAATAATGCTGGCTTAACAAGATGTATTTAAACCTCAAGAGGCAGTAGCTCTTCTCACTCTAAAAGAAGGTTTTTCTACAGGTTAATGTTCCCCTTAGCTTACAGAACCTGTTGTATATTTACCTCATCTGGCATTCAGGAACTCTTGCTCACTACACTGACTGGCTTTGGATGTGTAAGACTCTGGAGAACCATAGCTTATTAGGGATCCCCTGAGTGAACCAATCAGAGCCGGATTTGATGCAAAAAGCAAGAGGAATTTATTGTTCCAGTGCACTGGGGTCAATCTCAGACCCAAAGGAGAGGTGGTGATCCCCCAGCAGCCCATTAGACGAGTTTTTATATGGTTCCCCAGGGGCAGAATAGAGCATCAGCAACTAGGCACAATGTGGTAGAACAGGGTGCTCTTTAAACTGATTGGTCTTTAGAGAGTGAGGTAGTAGGGACTTACTCAGCCTTCCCCTCCTGGCCTATGTGCTCTCTGACCTGTATCTTTGAGGAGAGGAGGGGTCCAATCGAATTTTGGAAAATTCAAAGAAGTTTTCCTCCCGTCCAAGAGAATTTGCCTTTAGACAGAGCCGACTATAATTAGTGTAGAACTGCAAGAAACAGTGGAGAAGATTCTTGAGAGATGGAAAATTTCTTCCTACAAGTAAGTATCCATCTTAAACCCTGGGGTTTTAGTCTCCTTGCCTACCAAAAGGATTCAAGAATGTGTTTCTTTCTGTATAATATGCTAATATTATTTCCAATGCTTTACTCTTTAGAATGCATACAAATCTATCAGCAAGTGACCCTGGATTGTCCTTCCAGATGTTGATCAGATATCATTCCTTGTTCCAGGTGCAACTTGCATCAGTAGGGAAATGACCTGTAAGCAGCTGGAACATCTGAAAAAAAAACCATCAAAGATGTAAAATAAATGATTTCTCATGGCTAAGTTTCAGAGTAATTCAGATACAAACAAATTCAAACTGGTGACAAACTTACTTGGCACCTGCTCTTCTTTCTGAAGTGTTGAGTTTCTGCCAGGACACCCAATATTGCTGAAAGGAGAAAGCTAAATCACCACATTGGATGGCGCTAATACGGCTCCAATCTAATCTCCTACCCTATGCCCATGTCAAGTCTTTGCTTGCCCAGGCTCTTGGCTATCATCCCAGAACTTTATTGCATTTTTGGAAGGAGCCAGAACATCATTGTACTTTAGTTCCCCAAATAATTTCAAACATAAGCCTCATATCCAAGTAGTAAAAAGGGACATAAGTACCTCTGTCAAAAATCTGACATTATTCTCTAACTTAAAGTTTGGTTTATTTGCAATCATAGCCGCTATTGAGGTGTGGGGAAGATGTAAAATAAATAGACAAGGCACACCCTGAATTTCAGAAGGTTTAGTCACTCACTGCACTGGATCACTTTTTGATTGGGATGGAGATATTGCTATTGTTTCATGTGCAGCTTATTTCCAGGTGGGTGGAATGTTAAGTGTGACTTGGTCTCATGGTACCTGAGTGACACTTAAGCTCGTGGAGAAAATCTTGGTCTCATTCTGGAGACTGCTGCCCTATGCTAGATCAACTGTACTGGTCTCATCTTTGCTAGTTACTCAGTATGTGAGGTTGGAAATATCCTTGAAAATTTCAGAACTCCATTAGTTTGTTGCTAATATTATGTCAACAGGATATAGGCTAGAGTCATCTGAGAGGAAGGATTGCCAATTAAGTAATTGCTTTCATAAGACTGAGCTGTAGGCAGGCTTGTATTGAATTTTTAAAATTAGTGATTGGTGTAGGAATGCCCAGCTCATTGTAGGTGATGCTACCCTTAAGATGGTAGTCTTGGGTTCTATAAAAAAAAAATCAGGCAAGCTAAAAGGGATCAAGCCAGTAAGTTCCACCTCTCCATGGCCTCTGCATTAACTTCTGATTCCAGGTTTCTGTCCTGTATAAGAGCCTGTCTTAACTTCATTCAGAGATAGATTATGATATAGAAATCTAAGCCAAACAAACCATTTCCTCTCCAAGTTGGCTTAATTTTACAATACCAGTGACAAATTTCTTCCTTTTGAGTGTAATATAAGTGTAATCATTTTACTCTTGTTCCAGGATATAAGTGCTACTATTGCCTTTTGGGAATATCTTGCTGTGCTGGTCATTGTTGTAATTTGTAGAATTTATAGTTGGGGGAGCTACTGCTTGCTTTTCTCCTTTGGCAGCTTACACAGCTCCTTCTGATACTGTGAGAGCCAGCATTCAGGAAGAAAGCTTAGAGGTCAGCTCCAGATTGATTCCTCTCAGTCTTAGGTCTGAAGTATTTGATGTCTTCAACAATATTTTAAAGATTGATGGCTATAATTTGTTGTCAAACTCTAAAACAATTTTAAGGTATTCAGACTTAAGGAGAATCTTACTAGAAAACATTCTTGGTGAAACAAGTATGCTTTTAAGCATAGTCTCTAGACAGGTTCAAGAAAATAGGGTCATGTTTTGCAGAGAAAAACAAATGTCCTCAGAAAGAGCACAGTGGGAACCTTATTTCCTTGAGTCAGTTCTACATCAGCCAAGTACTGCTTTCAAGGGGCTTCCATGCAGTTGACAGGGGCTTTTAGATACCTGTGAACAACATTTACTGAGTACTCAACACCATGTTGGCTACTGTGAGAATTACAGAGCAGCTGGCATCTGCCCTTGTAGAGATTATAATCCAGCTAGAGCAGCAAGAGTCTGTCACATTATTGTACAAGGATATGAACTCATGAATTGTTAAATATGTATTTTAATGAGAGCAGGAGTTGAAGTCCTAAAATGAAGAAAAGGAAAGGGAATAAAGGACAAAATAAAGAACAAAGGAAGAAATGACAAAGGGAGAAAGAAAGGACGGAATGAAGGAAGACAGGAAAATAGGTAGGAAGGCAGGACAGAGGAGGGGGAACTTGAAGGGAAGAAAGAAGGAAGGAAAGAAGGAGAAGAAGAAAAAGAAGAAAAAAAAGGAGGAGAAGGAGGAGGAAGAGGAGGAGGAGGAGAAGAAGAAGAAAGTTTGAATATAATTCATGGAGAAACAATGACTTTAATAGTACATAAACAGTTGTAATTTGGAAATAGAAAACATGCAAAAGATGTTTAGGATATTTAAACATCATGAATAAAGAAAGAACAAGGGACTAGAAGTGATAAAAAGAGATGGCTGTGTGAAGTGAAATATGATTAATGAATCTAGTTTATATAAGCCATATTGCCATATTAACAATATGGCAATGTCATCAGCCATTCCCTATGCTCGCCAGATAGAAATTTATGCAATCAGTCATCTCTCTGCAAGGAAACAAGATCTCTGGATGGACAAGTGGACAAGCTATACTGACAATGATAAGGGTACTTCAAAAGCAGAAGAGCAGATCTTAATATACAAGACCTAAACCCAATAAACCCTAGTATCAAGTATCAAAGTCAAATTTGGATCAATAATTTAAAATCACATAGATGAATTTAGGCAAGAGAAAAACGTTCAGTGAGGAAAAGTTAATGGGAGATCTTTCTCAAAGGCTACCTAGTCCTCAGAACCTGCATTTATGGGCTAATAGAAAATGTTCAATTGTCTGACTCAAAGGCTTACGGCTGGGAGTTCTGGAAGAGACCACTTGATGAATAATGTCTGCTCTCAGTGATCAAATATCCCAGTGCAATGATTCCTTTAGAGCTCAGACACCAGGGAAGAGTTTATAATGGCCGAGTAAGAAAACCACAGAACTTGAAAGAAACCCAAAATAGTCCTGCAGATAATTACTACAATGATACTCAGAGAGATCTTTGGAAAGCTTTATTTCCTAGAACGAAAGAAAAAAATAAGAATTAAAATAAAATTTGTTTTAAAACATTAAACTTGGGCTTCAAATAATTATGCTTGAATTCCTTCTGTATCACTGAGATAACAGAAAGAACAGACTTAGGGGGGAAATCAGTATTTCCAAAGCAAAGTTCCATAAAAAAGTATCTATTCGGGTGGACTTAGCACATTTAGGAATTCTTCTTGAAATTTTTTCACAGAGGCCAGTGTTGTTGGGTGGATTCTATTTATGGTACCAAGGCTTGTGGGGCTCATGGAATTCTCATGGCAGTGGTAGCCTGAAGATTAAGCTTAGCTGAAGTGAACAAGGAGTGTAACCAGGGAAACTGTGGCACAAACCTGTCTGCTTTATTACAGAGTTTACAGAGGCCAGGACATGTCCTATACATTTGAATTGCTCCATACAATAATGGTCTGGCCTTAATTAAGCAGGCTGACTTTTTTCCTAATGCCTTTGGTTCTCTCTTAGTGTATCAGTAAAACAAAGCAAAGAATAGAAGTTATGAGCAGACAGCGCAGTCAGCTGAATTAGCATGTGAATAAAAAGATTCAGATGCTCACGGCACACTTCCAAAATAAATTCCAGATGGTCTGGAGTTTTAAATACAAATAACATAAGCTTGAGTGCATTAGAATAAATAATTAAATAATTATCTTACCCTTGCTAAAAGAGGACAACCTAGACACAATCCAGCAGCACAGCTCATAAGGGAAAGTATCGATCAAGCTGATAAAATTTTCAAGTTTATGAGGCAAATAAATCCACAGACACAATTAAACGGCAAGTCACGGTCTGGAAAGCACTTTTAAGACCTTCACTTTCATAATATTAATACATATTCCTTAATACATATAGGTCAGAAATAAGGGATTAATATTATTAATAATTAAATCAATCATATAAGCCATTAAGAAATGATAACCCCAATGGAAAAAAATTGAAATTATAACAATAAGAAGTAATATTTGTTGGCATTAATGATCAAATAAATACTAATTTAACTGATAAAAAGTTATAACTTCATTTTGAGATTATATAAGAAAAATATTTAGTGTTGAGAAAAGTATGGGGAAAAGATGGGGCCATACGTTGAAAAAGTGGCTAAATTTTATAGTGTGTGCTAATGCCAGAGCTAATTTAACACTTTAGTTACATTTTCATACTAAAAATTAATAATATTCTATGACAAATTCTATTAACTTACTTGTTTTTAAGTTTGAAAACCAAGACAGGATTCAGTAACTAGTCCAGAAGCTTCAAGAAGATAGAGAAGAACAAAGATTTGCAGAGTTAATCTGAGAGGCCACAGTCTCACAACTCTTAGGCCATCTATGCTTAAGCAGAACATAAATTGATACTTTCTTCCTGGGAGGCAATGTAGCAAAATCCAGTTTAATTTCTGAAGTTGTTAGAATGTTCACCTGGTCTTACCTAGGAATTTATACAATGCGAGAATGCAAGATTATATGTGCAGATTCATTGATTGTAAATAAGTAATTGTAGAACAAGAAAAATGAGCACACAAGGGAGACAGCTATCCTGGAATATCACACAGGTATTTAAAGTGCTGGCATGGAAATATAGTGGTGGCCAAGTTATGTTCTAGCAGTACTGCAGATGCAGGTCACTGTATCCAATTTGTTTGCTATTCCAAAAGTTTGTTATAATAGGCCAATAGGCCTATTACAAAGCCTCTTATACAATTATTATTCTTATGATTACGTACATTTAAAGAATGAACTCTCTGCACTGAACATTTATGAATAAACACCTATCTCCTTTGTCATGAAGCTTCCATGGAAGAGACAGAATAAAATGGACAACATGTACCACAACAGATGGCAACAGTGACAAAGAAGAGAAGTTCACACAGTGTCCAAAGTGGCATCAGTGAGAACACATTTTGTGTAAGGAAACTAGATATTGTCATGGAATCATTTTCATGAAGTCTCATATTTAGAACAAAATGCAGAAGATGGAAATTCTGATTCTACTATGCAATAAATAAAAACTTAGTTAAATATTACCTAATAATTAGTATTTTTATTATTATTATTAATCATTACTTAAATCCTGGAAGTTGAACTTATGGCTTCATGCATGCCAGGCAAGCTCTCTTACACTGAGCTGTATCCTCAACCATAAATATTGATGAATGATAAGATGCCTGTTAGTCTTTTGAAAGCCACTGTATTTACTGATGTTTCAGAAACATGGTATCTTTTTAGTGACGTGTAGTATTCATATAGAAGTGGTCTTTTAGAAACCTTAGACAACATTTGAATAGATTTAAAGGCAATTAGTATTGAACCAACTTCCTTGGCTTTCTCTGACACAGATCCAAATGGATTCTTACAATGCTAACTGACCTCCTAGATATAAAGTCTCCTCTGGACCAGCTGTAAAATGGCACGCTGGCACTTAGCCACTGGATCACAGCTTTCCATATTCTCTATCTCTCAGGCTTCTCATTCATTGAAAGGTCCCATCTATTAGTGCTTATCTCCTCAATCTCCTCACAACTTCTCTTTCTATTAGCATGGCTGTGGCACCAACATAGGCCTCAATTATACCTTCTGTCTGAGAAGGGCAAAAGGGTAACCTCTTTGCCTTCTGAATGTATCTAGGTATCTTAGAGTTTCCATTGCTGTGAAGAGACATCATGACAACAGTAACTCTTGTAAAGGACAACGTTTAATTGAGGTTGGCTTACAGTTCCAGAGGTTTAGTCCATTATTATCATGGTGAGAAGCAAGGCAGTGAGCAGGCAGGAGACGAGAGTTCAATATCTTGATCAGCAGGTACCCAGGAGAAGACTGGATATGTCTCACGTAGAATGTAGCTTGAGTATTCAAGACCTCAAGGCCCTGACTCTACAGTGACACTCTTTCTAGCAAGGCCACACCTCCCCCAGTAAGGCCACACCTTTTAATAGTGCCACACCCTATGGCCAAGCATTCAAACACAAAAATCAATGGGGGCCAAACATATTGAAACCACTACATTCCCCCTTCTTCCCCTCTAGGCTTATAGCCACAACATAATACAAAATGAATTTAGTCCAACTTCAAAAGTCTCCCTAGTCTCTTATAATCTCAGCAATGTTTAAAAGTTCAAACTCCAAAGGCACTTCTGAGATTCATGCAATCTCTTATTTGCAATCCCCTATAAAAGCAAAAGCAAAAGCAGATCACATACTTCCAACATATTGTGGCACAGGATATACATTATCCTTCTAAAACATAGGAATGGAAGCGCAGTGAGGAGATACTAGACCCAAGCAAGACCGAAAACCAGCTGGGCAAACTACAAACTCTGCATCTTCATGATTGATGTCAAATCATTCTTCAGATCTCCAACTTCTTTTCTCTTTGTTTCCTTCAATGCAGTTCTTTCTCTTGGGTTGGTCCTACTCTGTGTTCGAAGCTTTCCTTGACAGGTATCCCATGACTCTGGCATCTCTAACCTCTTGGTGGCTCCAAGGCTACGTGGATGTCACTATAACAGCTTCTGGGATACATCTTATGCTTTTCTTGGTGGTCAGCACATGGGGCTGGCATCTCCAGTTTTCTGAGTGTTCTACTTCAACTAGGCTTCACCAATAGCCTCGAACAGCCTCTCTTCACTGTGCCAAACCTCAACTTTTTCGAATACCTTCATCCCTGGACCTTCAACTGAGATTGAGGCTGCACCTTCAACAGTGCCAAACCTCAGCTGCTCTCCATAACCCCTTCTTGCCTTCAAAATGAGTCCCACCTTGGTGACTCTCACACATGACCAAATCTGGCTATCAGCACAAGGTACAGCCTTGGCTGCCTTGCACAGAGGCCTTTCTCAGCCTCCATACAGGGATACCTCTGACACATTCATAGCCTCAACAACTTTCCTTAGTGACAGAAGGAAATTGCATCCTTGATTCTAAAGCTAGAGCAATGTGGGTGAAGCTTGGCCACTATGACTCAGGGTCTGGATTAAAGGCATGTTTGAACCTGAACAACAACATGTGTCTTACAGTTTCATGATCTGAATCGAAAGCCTGTTGTCTTCCTGCCTCACAATCAAGATCACAGGTGCGCCCTCCCTCCATTTCTGAATTATAGTTCATCCCAGATCTAGTCAAGTTGACAATGGAGAATAGCCATCAGATTCCATCCTTGTCAGCTTTATACATGATCATATCTCCTTATGTTCAAATTAAAATAATAACCAGGACGTAATAATGCCTAACATGATATAACTATTCTTCATGTAATTGCAAGCACAAGAATTATATATAAGCAACACACTAAAATTCTCCTCTGAAAAATCTTGAACCAGTGTCCCTACCCCCCCCCCCAATTCCAATCACCATCAAGACTACTGTCTTTTACGTTCCTGCTCAGTTGGTTCATTAAGTCCCACTTAAAGCATCCCACTGCTTTCCTAATCCAAAGTTCCCAAATGTACATTCCTCCAAACAAAAGCATGGTCGGTCTATTACATCACTAACCAACTTCTGTCTCTGATGGGATTTCCATTGTTGTGAGGAGTCATCATGGCCATGGTAACTCTTAAAAAGCACAACATTTAATTGGACTCTCATAGTTTCAGAGCTTTAGTCCGTTATCATCATGGCAGGAAGCCTGGCAGTGTCTAGGCAGACATGGTGCTGGAGAAGGAACTGAGAGTTCTATGTCTTGATCCACAGGTAACCAGGATCTTCCTGAGGATAGTTATATCATGTTAGGTGGATAGATTATGTACATGTGGAGTACAAAGGCTAGTTATATCATGCTAGGTGTTATTATTAATCAGATTACTAGATGTAGTCTTTAAGACCGCAAAGCCCTATCTGCAGAGTGACTCACTTCTAACAAGGCCTTATCACCTCCAGTTAAGGCCACTTCTCCTAAGAGTTCACTCCCCATGGCCAATCATTCAAACACATGAATTTATCAGGGGACAAACCTATTTAAACCACCACACTAGGGACGTGCCATCAGCTCTGGTTAATAGCTTGATTTTAAGCAAACTCCATCAGATTGTTGCTGTGGTCATGAGCTTTCAATGTCACCCTTATTTCTCTTAGAGGAAATACAAATCATTCATCCTGAAATCCATGTGTCCTTTCATTTGTATATATATATATGACAGTCCATCCAGGAAAAATATTGTAGTGCTTATCCAATCATGTGTTTTCCCCTTATTATTCAGCTCCTTCTACTTAAGAAGACCATATGGCTAGTTGTGGTTAAATACCTCTTCACAGAAAAGAACAGTGTTACTTCTGTACCCCAATATAGACAAACAGGGTGAGTTCTTTATGGTTTTTATTCTTCTCTGAAGCATCAAGAGAAGTTTCATGTTTCTAACTGTGTAGCTGCAATGTGGACTTTGAGTCCCAATTGGTCCTTGACGAGATGCAATATGAGCAAGAATACCTTTGAGGTACTGCCATGTTTGAAATGAGTTTATTAATGTAGGTAACAACCATTGCTGCTTAATGTTTCAATGGCATCTCCAAACTGAGTTCTTCTCTCTCTTTCTTTCCCTTTTTTCTTTTGGTTAGTTTTATTTATTTTTTCATTTTTCATTTTTATTTTTATTTTATTTATTTATTTATTTATTTTGGTTTTTCTAGACAGGGTTTCTCCGTGTCCCTGTCCTGGGACTCACTCTGTAGACCAGGCTGACCTCGAACTCAGAAATCCGCCTACCTCTGCCTCCCAAGTGCTGGGATTAAAGGCGTGCGCCACCATGCCCGGCTCTTTTGGTTATTTTTACTATCATGATGATGATGATGATGACGACGACAACGGCGACTACTACTATTAATACTATTTTTGCAGCAGGGTCTCATGTAGTCCAGGCTGACTTTGAACTCTTGATCCTTTGGTCTCTACCTTCCAAATTCTAGGATCACAGGAAGGTGCCTGTGATAATCTTTGCTTTTGCATTTTTCTTCCTTGGCAACTTC
This sequence comes from Mus pahari, assembly GCF_900095145.1. Taxonomy (NCBI): domain Eukaryota; kingdom Metazoa; phylum Chordata; class Mammalia; order Rodentia; family Muridae; genus Mus; species Mus pahari. The sequence continues at coordinate 54,814,953 of NC_034607.1, forward strand.
CTTCTTTGAACAATTAATTCTTCTACTCTGTATTTACTCTTTACTGACATTTTACTTGTCCTTCTAGAACCATCTGTAATGAGAACCTGTATAGGTAATTCTTCTTTGTCAATTCAAATGTAATTAAATTTATTTTGCTGTTTATGAACTCCATCTCATCTTTTTGTTTTTTGTCATTGTGATTTTCCTCTATATATTGAAAACTGGGCCTTCAGAAGTCCTGAAGTTTACTTATACAATCAGCCTACATAGTCCATTTATTCTAACAGCTTTCTGAAAAATACTTGTTTCACTGAGCTGAAGGCTCAGAGTATGCAGTGCAATTTAATATTTTCTACTGCAATGGGTAAAGAAAAACCATTTTCAGGTATTTGAGAGACTAATATCTATATGATGAGCTTTTACACAGATACCTTTCAGCTCTTTTCTCTGGTTTTTAGCATGAAATGGTAACCCATTTTTTCACTAATGTCTTCTCAGAGCCTAGATCACTGCTTGGAACAAAATTAACTGCTAGATTACATGCCACTGAATTAGGAAAGATTCAGTATATAAAATATTACCATATTAAAAATTAAGTTAGCCAAGATTTAATTGCCGTGAGACCTCTAGAACTGAAAAAGCCCTTGGAATCTAAAATGAGAGAACTTGGAAGCTAATGGAACAGACTCAGAATAAGAGATGTGAAAACTAAATTTGAGAGAAGCTACTATACTTTGTAAAGAGGGCACATATGCATTTTATCAACTTAGCCTGGTATTATCCCCATTTAGAGATGAAGAACTATATCCCAGAAAGGCTAACCAACCTGCACAGGCCAAACAGTTCTTTCAAACCTTGGCTCTACAGTCTGCTAACCTCTGGGTTACTGCTCAGTGTTCTGCATTATTGCATTTCCTTTATTTAAGTTCAGGACAAGCAACAATTTTGGCGCCACCATGCAAGCAATGTATCATCCTGGTGTCAGCAGCCATGTGAAGAGCTGAGGAAGGCTCACATGTGCACACACATACATATGTACGTACCTCTTTCAGTCTAGGCCAAAATAGATTTAATCTTATGTTCATCACTGGTGGATGCTGGATCCTTCCCTATCAGTGTTTGTATTTAAGAATAAGTCTGTATACACGCTCTGTAATTGAATGTCAAGAAATATGAAAATATATTGTTTTATTGCTACTGTTTATTGATTTATCATAGTGATTTATTGGCAATGGACATGCATCACAACAAATCACCTTGCTGACACCATCAGCTGCCTTAACTAGGTTGTCAGTTCACGACATTAAAGGTAATGGATGGTGATTATTTTACAGTAATGGGTTTAATCAGCGCTTTGAATGACTTAGCAGGCATGTCAGAGCAGAGCCAGCTCATCGTTCATCAAGGCAGCATTTTGTTTACAAACATCATCTATAATTCATTTGATTGTTGACAATCATCAGCAAATACCTCTCAGGCGAGTTTTCATCAGGGATGGAAATGTGCACAGTTGCAGCAGTCTAAGTCCCCCTGTGGCAGCCTGAGAAACAAGGGTCAGGAAGGACATACTTGCCTGAGGATTGATTCCAGAGCTGAGCTGCTGGGCTTCAGGCTTCCTAGGAATAGGATAATTCCTGGTTTCATCTTATTAACCTTTGACTTGAAGGTACCTTGAGTAATCCAGGAGGACTGCAGATCCAAAGTCTATCAATAAGTGAAAACAAGAGACACATAATCTTGCTGCTTAAATTTGTACACTGGACTAAATTCATAGTCTTGTCTCTGGAAGGTGCAGTAGGATCCTGAGCTGCTACTCAGGTGTATTAAGACAGAGATGTTGACCACAGGGGAGCAGGTGTCTGTGTTCATAACAAATTCTAGACCTTCCTACTGGGAAGGTTATATAACTCTAAGATCTTCAGTCGCCCTTCGAGCATGTGAAATTTCTCTCCAGAAAGAAAAAAAAAATTGGAAAGATTTTATGTATTTTATTAATGAGTTTACAAACTGTTTGAATCCTAAGCAGTCAGATAAGGCCAGAACCTTGCACTTTGGAGTCAGCATACTTTGATGTCCTAGTTTGTTTCCTTGTTGCTATGAAAAAAAACGCAGGCCAAACCAGCTTGGGAAGGAGAGCTTTTATTCAGCTTATAGAATGTACTTCATTACTAAGTGATTCAGGGGTGGAACTCCAGACAGGAAACTTGAAGGTTGGTACTGAAGCGTTAACCATGGAGGAACACTGCGTACTGGCATACTTCTCCTGGCTTGCTTAGCTATCTTTCTTATAAAACCCATGTCTACCAGCCCATGGACAGCTCCACCCACAGTGGGCTAGGCCTGGCCCCATCTATCAGTAATCAAGAAAATGTTCCATCAGACAAATTCCAGAGCAGCCTGAGGGTGTAAATGAGGTTCCCTCTTCCCAAGTAACTCCAGTCGACAGAAACTAATTAGCACACTTGGCTAGAATGTCAGCTCTGCCTGACACTAGTCGTGAGCTCTTAGGCACACTAATAAGCACTCTACAGTGTCATCAATAGATTGGAATAATGCATATGTCTCATGGAGAGCATAAACACGAAATGAATTGGCATGATAAAGTAATTAGCACCATGTTCTGCACAAAGTATACATATAGAAACCATTGGATAATGATAAGAATAACTGAATATGTCTTTATGTATTTTTATTATTGCTCATAAATTCAGTTTCAGAACACTCATCTGATAGGAAAAGAAAATCAGAATGAGCAATTTAAGTAGCAACAAAGGTTTAATAGAAACAGAGTTCCCATTCTAAAGTGAAGTGGCAGGCTACAACACGCATGTACTGCTTGGCATTCTGCACACATAGACCACTGGGATTGTTGAGTTATCAGAGACTTAGCAGGCTCCAGTCTCCAGTAGGAGACAGTGGCACCATCTGGACATGACCACACCTACAGGTGGGCATCAGTACCCAAATTAGGCAGGATGTCCAATAGGAAGAGTAGGACATCTGGAGGAGGCATGGCCCAGTAGTTTCAGGAACGTAAGTCTAGTAATTCAGGGTTGACCAAGACAAAAAGAAGACAGACCAGGAAGCCATTCATGGCTAATATGGTTGTCATATTCATTCTGGGTACATGTAGGCTACTCTCCCAGATCTTCAGGAATTATTTTTACATATGGGAGAAAGCATATATCACTAAAGACTGGAAACCTGTTCATAGTAAAACTTTTCCTGGCAAGATGCTACACATATCTATTCAACCCAGACAGGTAACCCACAACAGACCACATATGAATACCACCAAAGTCCAAATTGGTGAGTCAATGAGTCTTACTGGGGTTACTTATAAGAGCCGAAATGACTCAAAGACAGCTGTAACAATACTATTGGTGACATTTCACAAAAGCTGGGAACATGGAGTCCATTGCACAGCCTGGAGGCAGCTCATCAGGTTGGACATGATCCCTTTCTCAGTAACTCAGTTATCCTAAACCTCTTCCAGGCAGTTTGACTGGCTTCTGAGTCTTCATTAAAGTTTGGCTTGTTTACTCTGAGAGGGAAGTCCCTAGTGAACTTGATGGGTTTCAGGGACTTCCTGAAGCTATTTTAAGTTGCTTATGGTCTTGATTATGCAATTTTTCGGGGGGAGATGCAGTGTTTCAATCTCTGAGGAAACTGTTACACAACTGTATTAGTCAGGGTTCTCTAGAGTCACAGAACTTACGGATATGCTCTATATAGTAAAGGAATTTATTGATGACTTACAGTCTGCAGTCCAAATCCCAACAATGGTTCAGTAGTAGCTGTGGATGGAAGTCCAAGGATCTAGCAGTTGCTGAGTCCCACACAGCCAGAAGGCGAAAGAGCGAGAGCCAGACTCCCTTCTTCCAATGTCCTTATATGGTCCCCAGCAGAAGGTGTAGCCCAGATTAAAGGTGTGTGCCACCACACCTTTAATCCCAGATGACCTTGGACTCGGAGATCTCCCTGTCTTAATCTTCTGAATTCAATCACCACTGTGTCTCAANATCTCCATACCAAGATCCAGATCAGAAACTTCTATCTCCCAGCCTCCAGATTAGGTTCCCTGGTGAGCCTTCCAATTCTGGATTGTAGTTCCTTTCAAATGTAGTCAAGTTGACAACCAGGAATAGCCACTACAACAACAAAACTCTAAATTGGCAGGAAAACCAGTGAGAATCAGAGAAACCCTGGTCATACAGTAATCAAAGCATATCCTCGGCAAAGTTGTTTTCCATCTCTTGGACTAATTTTTTCTAATTTCTTCCTTTGTAAACTGATTTAATAATGGTAGATGCTAGTGGACACTAGATACATAGAAATGTATCAGAATATTCTGATAGTTTTTACCAAAATACAGTGTTACCCTTAAAAGAGACCTTTATATCAGAATCCTACTATGGACTGGTAAAGATTAGGATAAGTATGGAAAATAAAGTAGCATGCAATGTATGTATATGAATATAAACTCTCCACGCTATACTAATTGATAATCATTCCATTTTTGGTAATTATAGATTAAACATTTTCTGATTTATCACTTCTGCAATTCTACAAAAATTTGCTGCATGAGTTAAATTCATATAACATGGAGTTTTCTTTTATTTATTAGCCCTTTTTGTCTGTATTTCCCATCCGTACATACTCTTTGGGGGAGTAAGACCTCTTAGGTAGGTACTGACGGAGAGATATTAGCTAAAGAGACCACTCTCAGGTGCATGAAGAAATTTACATAAATATTACAGTAGGCATTGATCTCTAACAATGGGAACCACACTCTTCTTTCATAAATTTTATCACATTTTTAAGTTTAATGCATCTTCTTTCCTCCTTTCTCTTTCTTTTTCCCAACCACAGCTTTTAAAGAAGGTTTTGGGGATTGCCTGTTTCTGTTTGGTTTGGCTTTGGTTGGGTTTGGTTTGGCTAGACTTGTTTTTATAATACGGGACAAGATTCTGCTATCTGTCCAGGCTAGCCTCAGACGCATGGTCTTCTTGCCACAGCATCCTTAGTGCCTGAAACCGAATCACGTAAGCCCCCTCCCAATTTATCATGATTTTTTTGTATATTAATCTATTTAATCATTACAAGAAGTTTGAGTTATGCTTTTTGTTCTCTTACACCCTTATAGGTTTTAAACCCTTTAAGAACAAAATCCCCTCTGTTCCTCTATCATAATCAGATAGCCGATAAAAAGACTCTTATTCTTCTGACCTTGGAAATGATTTTCAGGTCCTGAGCCAAACTCCATACACAGCGTTCCATAAGTGAGCAAGTTGTCCCTCTTTAGTGTTGAAGGGAGAGAGAAAGTAGGTAAACAGGTGGAGCTAGAAATCACAAAAATTGCCCTAAGTGTCAGAGCCTGTACTACTGAGGGCAAGTTTGTCGACCACACAATTTGTTTGAGTCCAGGCTCTGTTCTTGAACCTGGCAAGCTCCTGAGTGTGCAGACTTTTTGATGTTTGAGAGTAGCCATTATGCCTTAGAAGAATCAGAAAACACACACAGACATTGAACCCTAGGGAGTGGTAGTGATTTGGAAAGAGAAAGTAAAAGATAAGTCTTAAAAAAGTAAGGCATGCCCACAATCATTTTTGATGGTCTAGAAAACACACATTGTTGATGCAGCATAGTCAACAACACACATTTGGTTAGATAAACCATTCTTTCCACTTACTTTATCATAAGAAGCTAGAAAATCCTCACACTTAAACAGTCAATGTGAAGAAAAGAAGTAGTCATCCATGAGAGGTCTCTTACTCTGAAACAGCCCAATTTCTTCCTATCTCCATTGTGCATCAAGAGCTGTCTGTCTCTATTCTGGCTCCAAGAAATGCTAATATGTATGTCTTTTCTCTCACCAAACCATCTTCTCTCAACCCCAGATGACAAGCAGGGCCCTCAAGAAAGAAACAGAAGGAAGAAAGGAGAGGGGTCTCTACTATGAGTTGGCTCAATTTCTTACAGGTAAGGGGTACAGCTGCAGAGATGTGGCTTCACTGGCTGAGCTGCATTCCCTTCACAGCCTCCAGAAGTACACATCTGCTTGACACCAGCGAGTGCCATCTAGCAGGGGAATCGTCCCTTGAGGAAAGCTGGCATCATCACTTGGGAGGAAAACAGCACAGTGGCAACCACCAAAGGAATATACATGGGTATCCCAAAGTCAAGCATGAAACTGCAGATTGTTCTTTATTTACAAACCTGTAAATACTTGAGTAACAATACTTTGAGGGCATTTAAGTAATTTTTTTCAAGTCTGATGTGAAAAGCTCAGAGCTTTCTCTGAATCTCAAATAGTCAAGTAAGCACTGTGTTCAGTAAGGGTGAATGACAATACAAAGTAGCAAAGAACTGGGTGTCAAAAGCCTGCAAGCAAAAGACTTGCATGTGGCCTGAACTTGCTAAATAATGCTTTGGAGTAAGGTGGACTTGAAGAATCAATATTACAGAAGGGGTGAGGACAACCCAGAACTAAGACTCCATTAGCAAAGATGGAGAGCAAAGTGACCCTCCCCCTGAGTATAGGTTGATTTTGCTACAAGTATGTGTATTTAATTACTGTCTGAGAGTATACTAATATTACTGTAATTTTTGATGAATAGCATATGACTCATATAATTTTCACTCCTGAAAAACTAAATGGAACAATGAAGTTTGTCAAAGTGATGAAAAAATTGACATTTGCTGCACTGCACGTTTTCCTCCAGCAATGATGGGGATGGCAGAGTCTGCAGGAGAGACATTAACTCTGAAATGTGCACAGTGGTAAGCCTAAAGGTACAACTGACTCTACAGTTTTCAACTGTTTTTACATTCATCTGTGGAGTGTGTGTGTGTGTGTGTGTGTGTGTGTGTGTGTGTGTGTGCACATGAGTGTGAACATACATGTGATGTGTAGAGTTGAGAGGTTAACTTGTGACAGCTAGTTCTCTTCTTCCACTATGTAGATCAAACTCTGTCAGGCTTGAGTACAAATGCCTTAACCCACTAATCCAGTGTTTCTCAACCTTGAGATGCGACCCCTCTGGAGATGAATGACCCTTTTACAGGAGCTGCCTAAGACCATCAGAAAACACAGATCTTTACATTATAGTTCATAATGGTAGCCAAGTTACAATTATGAAGTAGCAATAAAAATAATTTTGTGGTTGGAATCACCATAACATGAAGAACTGTATTAAAAGGCTAAAGGGTAGGAAGGTTGAGAACCAATGCACTAAGCCATTTGCCACCCTTAGATGGTAAATATCCACAACTTCTGTGAACTAACTTGGAATCTTTAGTAGAAACAACATAGGACAAATTTTCATTGTAGAAATTTCAGTTTATATATAAAAAAGATATTCATAATCTCACTTTTTTCCCGTTTCAAGATGAATTAATCTTTTGATTTACCTCTGTCAGACTGCGTGTATTAGAATGTGTGGGTCTTAGGCATGCACCCAGGAGGCACACAACCTGTAGCTGAGTCTGTTGTATATTCTAATGTTCATTGAGTCATCTGTCCTGGAATGCATAAGCTCTAGTGAAATCCTTTGTCGTATTGGCTGTCAAATTAGCCACCTGACTTGCTTTGGCTTGTGAGAAACAGACAATAAGCAGCTTTGATCAGGTCATTGCTTAGCTTCCTTGAGATTAAAAGACCACATTTATGGAGAAACAGTCATCTCCTTTATACCAAATGAACCAGGCCCTGGTTGGCCTGGGAGCCACATGACCCAACATTGAAGCATAAATTGTTCCAGGAGAGCATGGTAGGATTTCTTAACAACCCAAAATTTATGACATATATTGTTATTTTAGAACACTAAATAAACCGGGGTACAAGTGATAGAGTTTTATAAACCTAATTTCTTATTTAGTGTACTGTGCTCAATTTTATATGTTCTTCATCAGAATTCAGGAAACAAATTCAATCACTATACTTTGACCATATTGCATTCAAACACATGCAATATGATTTTAACTAGGGCCTTATTGTTTGGCATGCTTATAATTTATTTTCCATACTCAATTGATGATTCTCTAATGATTTTCTACATGTGACTCAAGGAATATGAACAAATATTTAAGCTTGTTTATGTATCACTATATCCTCAGTGAGAAGAATGCATATTCATTAACAAGCTCTTATACTATGCCTAGAAATAGTTGATAATTTGAAGTATTTATTGAACAAGAAATGTATAGATATACTTTATAAATAATTAGAAAAATAGCAGTAAAGCTCTAGAACCAGAGTCCTTGCTTTCAGAAGATCCTGAGAACAACTGGTGTAGGTAGTCCCTCTTTCCATGCCTTGTACTTTCGTGCTGCCTTGAAGCACAAAGAAATGGGTATTTCCTTTGAATTCAGTGTTGCTATGTCAAACCTGATGCTCCATGATTACAGCCCAAATGGGAGGCAACATCTAGCTAGACTGATGAATACATCTATAGTGTACTGACAGTTCACTCTGCTTATGATCCACTAAAATGCATATGCTCATGAGGAATAGTCTGTATTGTCTCACTTCATACATCTAACTGTATTCTGAGCTTTGCGGGAAGAAATATTTGAAGACACTCTACTGTTTTAAGGTTTTTTGTTTCTTACTATTAACATGTAGTTAAGAATACTTCAAAAAAAAAAAAAAAAGAAGAAGAAGAAGAAGAAGAAGAATTCAGAGAGGACCGCACTAATACATTACTATCCTTCACCAGAGCTAACTCAGTATTCAATTTAGGTTTGAATTGAAATGTTTTAAAAAAGGTAAAGGAATCAAGATAACAATTTCTTTTCCCATTAACCTCAAGGGCACCTTCTTTTGTGTTTAGCTTTCTTTGGATAAGAGCACTATATTATAATCTTCATTTTTAATTAGGGTTTAAAGCATATTTTGTCTCCCAGCTAAAGGATCTTATTCATGTTGAACAGAGAAAATGACCAGCCTTAAGGATACCAGCTTCTGACTGAAGCTATGGATCTAGGCTATTAGGTAACAGCATCTAAGATATATCAAATCTGCAAAAGATGCTAAAGTAGTTTCACAATTTCACCTAACAGATATCTTCTCTTCTTTTCATGGCTAGCTGACAGGAATACCTCTCTCTCATCTGGTTTTAATCCCCTCACACTGTCCCTCTCTAAGTCTGGGGAGAATTTAAGAAAGAGATTCCAAATTACTTGAGCACTATCTCCAGCCCAACAAAAGGATGCTTTTCTCCTTCATTTTTACAGGTAACAAACAACCTAGGAGGAAAACTCTCTGAGGACAATACGTGTAGAGCTAACATCCATTTCTCTCAGACATAGAGCTGCTGCTTCTAAAACAAAATAGTTGGAATTTCTGCATTCTGTTAGAATCCTTGTGGTACCTTCAAGATTTTGAGAGCTACTTGGACTCCCATTTCCTCATCAGCAAAAAGGTTAAAGCACCATTTCTGTCTTTATACTGATTCCAAGGGGCTGGGTAGAAAAATAAAACCTGGGAGGTGAGAGATTCCCAGGACTCAAAGTGAGGGACCTTAGATGAAATGCCTGACAGTAGGGAGGGGGAATTTAGAGAGCCCACCTCCAGGAGGGAGTCAGGACATCAAGTGAGGGATAGGGTTGCCATCTCACAGTCACATCTTAGACCCATAATTGTTCCAGTCTGAAAGAATTATAGGGAATGGAGAGGAGCCTGAGGAAAAGAAGGTCCAGCAACAGGCCCAAAGTGAGATCCAGCTCAAGAGGAGGTCCCAAGGCCTGACACTATTACTGAGGCTATGGAGCACTCACAAAAAGGAACCTAGTGTGATTGTCCAACAAGCAGCTGAAAGAGTCAGATGCAGATATTTGCACCCAACCAATGGACAGAAGAAGCTGACCCCTGTTGTTGAATTAGGGAAGGCTGAAAGAAGCTGAGAAGGGTGATCCTGTAGAAGAACCAGCAGTCTCAATTAATCTGGACCTCTGAGATCTCTCAAACACTGGACCACCAAACAAACAGCATGCACCAGCTGATATGAGGCCCTCAGCACACATACAGTAGAGGACTTCCAGGTCTGTGTTCATTCAGAGATGATGCACCTGACCTTCAAGAGAATGGAGGTCCCAGGGAGTTTAGAGGTTAGGTGGTGTAGGGGGTAGGGACATCCATGTGGAGAAAAGGGGTGGGGTGGGGAAGTGGAGTGGGATGTGGAGCAGTTGGAGTGTGGGTAGGTGGCGGTGAATGGAATATGGAGTGTAAAAAAAATTTTAAAAGAAATAAATTTTTAAAAAAAAGAAAATACTTTAAAAGTTGAAACATCTTACAGAAATATATTGTCCTGAGTCACAGATTCTGAAAGAGTTTAAGGTATTATTAATTCATCGTGTACTACTATAATATGCAATGGAAGCTCCTTAGCCCCACCCTGGAGTGGAGGGAAGGGCCATCTCAGATGAACTTTTGAACATTTCATTCTGACTCGGGGATTTTCTTTACTTCCTACTTCAAAGTGAATTTTGATATTTTCTCTTCACTAAACTCTTATAGTAAAGGCCAAGCTTGATTCCCCAAAAATGTTTTTGGCACTAATGATTTAGGTCTGTGTATTTGTAATTAGTCAGGGAAGAACTGCAGAGGTTTGTATGGTTTCTAAGTAGGTCTGTGAACCAACACCCCTCTTCTGCTCCCCTTTAAACTCTCAAGTCCCAGTTCTTTTTCTCCAAGCTTTTTATATTTCTGAAATAATTTCCTCCAAATGACACAGAACATTTTTACTTTTGATTTTCATTGTGCTTGGTTGACTTCATTTTAGAGTTTCTTCAGGTTCTCCACCTATAAAATGGGGAGATGATATGTTCAGAGTCCTGTCTGAGCATGGGCAAAGGCGCCCTCCTGCTTCCTACAGTGTTTGTTTGTTGTTGTTTTGTTTTGTTTTGTTTTGATTTTGTGTGTGTGTGTGTGTGTGTGTGTGTGTGTGTGTGTGTGTGTGTGATGGTAGATGCTAGTTCATTGTCACAGCCCTTAGGGTAGTTTTTTCCTCCAGAGGCAGTATTTACTAGTCAAATAATGTGATAATTTTGTTAGATTGAACCATATTGTTGTGTTTACAGCATAAAATGTCAATGCCATATTTTAATTCATTATCTAATTCTAAATATATATTTATCTTTTAAATGCTGTCTACCTCACCCGATGTACTGTTTTTCTGTGTTTGGTGTTATGAAGGGCTTCTTTTCTTCTGTGACCTTAAGTGAACATTTTATTGGGTGAAATCAAATGGAGATCTAGGCAAACCTCCATTCTCTTTTTCTTGATATTTGAAAGAGCTGTATTAAAACATGAACATCCACCGTACTCTACTGGCCTGATGTATCTTCTCTCACATTGATTTTGTTCACCTTGGAGATGGAATTTGAAAGTAGGTTAAATAATTTCATATCCTAAGTTACTATGGTGATCCAGAATGGAGTGTTTGCAATTTCACCCCTTCAGATCTCAATTCTGAGACGTTGACTTATTTGTCACTGTCTTACAAAGAAGGAAACGTTTCATGTGCTGGAAGGAAAGTGTGCAGATAATTGTGACACTTCATGCTCAAAGGATAGTGAAGCATTGGGTGGTTTGATGCCTGACCATCATGCCAGAGCCTCCCTCTTATTTATGAGTATCCATGTATCCCTTGGGACCTCAGTTAGTCTCAACCTTTAAATATGGCCCACTCCCAAGAATATTAGCTCTCTGACCCACTCAAAACTATACATAGGTGCACTAGTATGAAATTTTTAATTAAATACACAATATTTATACTTTTTAATGAAGCTTCAGAGAACTCTATTACTTTATATTTACCCCAAATTATCCATAACATAAATATTAATATATCTATTAATATATGTTTATTAATATAATACATATATAAGTATATAGATACTTATATCCATGTGTGTGTGTGTGTGTGTGTGTGTGTGTGTGTGTGAGTCACTATTTTGGCTGAAAGAAAAACTATAGACTAACTGTAACAGAAACCCTAGTACCAGTCACAGGAAATCATCTTTTGAAGGTTTGTTCAGGGTAGTCCTATTGATTCTGGAAACAATTGATTTTGATGTAGCAGTTGGTAGACTCTCAGGGTTTGAATGTAGGCTCCTATTGTTGAAGACAACACACACTTAGGAATGTATATGACTTAGATGATGGGGGTCCTTTTTGACCTGAAAGTCTCTTTCCTGTGATCTAGCTTTCATGCTTCCAGAAAATACCATGTAAGCTGCCAATTGGAGGGAAGGAATCAAATCATCCTGCATAGCTACAACACCTATGAACTATGCCAATTACAGCATGGAAAGATGTGCTTAAAGGTGAAATACATGGTACTCATATGTCAGTAGCAACCAACATGTGTCTAATTGGACTTAAGGCCCATGAAAGAGGAGAAAAATCATGCCTGGTGCAAGAAACTTAACCATCTTCCAGGGGCAAGTGACGTCATGGATTTTAGAAAAGAATCTATTGCAGCTACTTTGCTAGACCATCACAATTCCTTACTGGCTTATACATATCACCCTCTATCCACAGGTAAGTTCAGCTTCTGCTCCGACCACTTATTCTTTGCAACAAAATGGAGAACATCAAGAAAGACCACAGCTGGACACAATCCAGAGGTCAACAGATTGTAAGGAGGCCAGCCTCAATAAGTACATCTACATTACAGCTCCTGGGCTCCTGCATTTATACTTGAGGAAACACTGCAGAAGAGGGTAGCAGAGTGACTATAAGAGTCAGAATACAAGGAACTCTGCTGTGAAAGTCCCCTAGAAATGGCTACCTACACAAAACAGGAACAATGCAACGTCATTAGACAGGTTAACATGAAAGGTGGAAAATTTTGAGGACTAGAGACAACTATTGATTGGTGAGAGAATGAGAACTAGCCTTTCCCAAGAGTAAGCCCTGAATTGGTCACCCAACACAGAGTGGTTGAAACCATACACACGCACATACATACACACACACACACACACACACACCATAAACAGGGTTAGCAGGTTATATATATCTGTATACCATACAGGCAGTTACATATACGTGCATGTAACAAATATAGCAAAGAAAAAGGTTTAGCAACTTACACATGGGAGCATCATAGGAGGGATTTGAGAGAGGGGAACAGGAGCGTATTGTGCAGTATTATTAGTGGATACATGCATACCATATGTAGTACATGTTTGAGAGCATTTGGCATTTTGTCCTCAAAAATTCTACTTTTAAGTTCTGTAAACCTTTGAACTTTCTACTACTCTTTTGGATTTTGTATATTACAATGGTTCATCCTGATAATAAAAGGTTTTGAACTTACCTTAATTATATGTATAAAACCCAATTACTTCTATGACATGTGTAGATCCAACTGGGACCAAGTCACCATTATCATTTTCTGGAAAATCATGCATTTGCCCTTATGCTTCTCTCTCCACACTGAAGACAGTCTGATTCTTTTAAATTTAATTGAGAATGAATAGAGTGTTAATTCTGCTCTTCTAGAGAACTTGGAGTTGATTCCTAGCACACACACTGAGTGAGTCACATTTTTTAGCATATAAGGTGAATGAGCACAAGAGTTCCTATTGTTTTATAGTCTCCATAAAAATTTGTTGAGAAATGAATGTAATAAAACTGACTTATTGCAGAAAATTCCCACATGAAGTATATATGGATATATTCAGGGTCAAATAAGTTGGAATATGTGTATTTGTGTCCAAGAGTGCATATGAAGACATGTAGAAGTGTCTACATATATAAACCAGGGTCTCACTTCATTTTTGTATGATTAGAAACAAGTATACTGTAAAACCTACCTTCTCCACCCCCATGCTTAAGTCTAGTGCCATTGCCAGTAATCTATTCTTGTCTCTGATGGTTTGTATGGCTATCATCAATATTTGCCAGTTCTATTTTATTGTCTTCCTTTGAAGAGGCATGGTTAGGGGGTTCTCTTTGTCAGCATTTCCAGCAATACTCCATGCATCATATTTTAGTAGTGACATTTTATCTGAGTTGTCTCCCTGCCTTTTCCCCATGACATCTACATGAATTCTTTTAACCATGTTCTCATTATCCTTTAATTATGTAAAATTTTTATATTAAGTATAATTTCTTCTGGTAGCCACAGGGTGGCATTCATGTTCTTTGCTATCTTTTTAATGACTGATGGATTACAAGGTCACTTTGAGTGGATAAATAGCCTAAAGATTCTTTCTAGGGAGGTTCTCTGTCTGATTTTCATATTAACACTTGTAAATTGCGAAACTTACTATGCTACCCACCTGCACCTCATTTTGCTTCCAGCACCTTCAGTCTCTTCCTGCAGGAATCCAAGATGACTCTATCAGGTGGTCTTGCTTTAATATTCAACTCAGTCAAAAAGGATGTAATGAAAGCCGGCAGCTGACACTGCCTTGCCATTCATTTCAACTCAGCCGTCACTGGAAAGCTTGCCAGCAGCCGTTAGCACAGCACTCTGAATGCTTGCTGGCAAACTGTAAGCTGAATAGCAAGTAGGGTCACTCACTCCAATAGGCTCGTGCCAGGGTAGCTGGACTCTCCAGATCAGTCCTTGAGGCAGTCAAAACATCTATTTAATATTTAAACACCACTTTGATTATTGAACACACACATGTACAGAGGAGGATGTATTTATATGAGAAAGTTCAGCTCTGTTGAAGAACCTGTTTGGTGTAGCATTTATTTCTCTGATCTTGAGATGAATGTACAATTCTTTCCTTCATTCATTAATTCATTCACTCACTCATTCATTAAGGCGATTCAATGACCATTCATTTCACTTAGGACAGGTTTCTATATCACTAAACATTTTACAACATTTTTTCCTCAAGTATTGTTTTCTCATTTTCTCCATGAAAAAAGTAAAGTAAGAGATAACAATGTTAATAATTGTTTGAAAGCAACACAAAGAATAAACTATAAAGGTAGAACAGACATGGAGGATTTTGAAGTGATCTGATTTCTCTGTTAACATCTCATGCTGGACACTGGCTGACACAAGTAGGACCTATTTCCAAGTGGCCCACAGCTGAAAGGCTCCTATCTTCTTACTTATCCCTGTGGGATAACTGTACCAGGTCCCATGCTGGCCTTCCAAGATCCACCTGCTTTTCCTCTATCCTACCCTACCCTGCGAGAAATCATCTCACTCAATGTTTCCTTTCACTTTTTTTCTCTGAAAAATAGAATTTCATAAAAATCCTAAACTACATTGTTACCTTTCACTGACCCTTAATAATCAATTTACCAACAACTTACTTTTCCATTCTAGGTAGAATACCTTAGGGACTCTGAAGTTTCTGATTACTCGTAAATAATGAAAATCCTTGTTCTCCTTAAATGACAAATATAAACTCAGTATGGAAACCTGGATGTCTATCCCACTATCTTAAAGACTTCACTCTTTAGTTAGTGGAAATACTCCACTGCAATGAAACTCCCTGAACTCAAGGACTAGAGTTTAACTAGATGCCCTTACTTAGCATGCTGTCCTGTTGGTCTACTCTTTAGATGTTGTTGCTGGCTGTCGTAGGGCTGGGTTGCATGGAAAGGGGGGAGGGGAGTGGAGCTCAAGTGGTCTAACTGCACCAGGAGACTGTTTTCTCTCAGTCTGAAAGATGGAGAACGCCAAATCCCTGACGGTGCTTTGAAGGTGGTTAACGCTCCACAGCTAGGCACGCTGGTTGTAATGCTTTTATAATCTCACACCCGACCCCACCAATCTTTTTCTGTGGTTTATTTTATTTTTTTGACAGAGTATCCCACGTAGATCCTCTGTTGGGAGGCCATTGTGCCTAGCAGCAGATCTTTTTAACTAGGATTATTTTAATTATTTGAGATTTGTGTACCTTGGATCATCTCTGCTGGGAGAGGAGTGCTCTCATCCTTGATACCATCAGATATCCGAGCCTCTCAATTTATGTTTTAGATCTAGTCAGCTCAGTTTTTTCCCTAAATACAAGTGTTTCTTGAGTTTTTAAAACTAGCCTCATAAATCCCTTCTCTAATCAAGAGATTACTTCTTACCTTCTTGGCAGTCTACTGTGCTTTTTATTGCTTAAATTCTTTAGCACATTTAGTTTTTCTGTGGTCTATTTGTCAAATTGTTCCTTTGAAACTCATATGGAAAAATCTGCCTCTTTGCCAATGATCTTTTGTGTTTCCTAGTTATTGATTGATCCTCAGATGTAAATCCTATCACATACAGTTTTAAAAGATCAGCAATATTTTAGCTTCAGAATGTACTGATGAAGTACTTCAGATTAGCTGAGTCAATTTCTATTATAACTTTCTGGGGAACACTGAAGCAAGGCATCCACAGGGACCTTTTGATCTGTGTCCCAGGGAGCTCAGTGTTCAGTTCTGCTTTTGTCCAGGAGGGATTTATTGATTGAAAGATCCATCTGGGAGATAAGAAAGACTTCTGACAGAAAGGCCTTTGGGATAGATGTGGTGGTTTTTCTATACAGCTCCTGTAGAACTTCACTAAAAGACAAAGGATATCTTCAGGTAAACAACTGCTTTATGGACCGTATTAGTCCTGGGTCCTCTCAGAGACTGGGGAGTTTCCAGGCCCTAAAGTGGCAGAAAGGTGATCTGTAGGTGTTCCTAAGGGTACCTGGGAAAAACACAACACAATGAATACAAACACATCAATGGCTCTACAAAACACAGTAAAGCTGCAAATACTGTGTGAAAAATGATTGTCTGATGTGGATGTGGGATGGGTGTGGTGGCATGTACCTTTAATCCCGGGGTTCTGGAGACAGAGGCAGGCAGATCTCTACGAATTCAAGGCTACCCTTTCTACACAGAGAGTTTGAGGCCAGGCTGAGCTATAGGAGCTCTTGTGTTGGATGCAGCTCACCTCCGACCTTTACATCTTATGTGATCTCACACAGATCCCAATAGTTTCATAAGTCTTTAATTTCCTGAATTAAAGCTCTTTTTAATGATTTTTTTAAATCAAGAATTAAAAATACTTAGATACAAAAGAAATCAAGGTTCTTTTCTAGTTGCTAGGAATAATTCAATGAAAAAGAAATGATGTAAAAGAAAGCTGAAGTGTTTGGGGGGTGAGGTCCTTGAGTAGAAGAGAATACAGGTGATATTAAGCACATTGCTCTCTGATTCAAAGGACTAGTTGCCCAAGGCCCAAAATTTATTTATTTATTTACTCTATAGTGACATCACAGAACACTGGGGATAAGGTTTACTAACCTTAAGAAATTTAACATGTCTTCATTGAAGGCAGGGATACTTGAATACCTTAGCAGTCTACAACTCAGTCTTGGATACAGAGATGGAGGAAAATGTTTTCAAAGGAGGCAAGCCCAACCTGAGTCTCTGGGACATATCTGGTCTAGCCCACAATGGGAGGGAAAATGGAAGTTCTTTTACAAGTTTACCACTGCTGAACTCAGCTTTACTACTCCTCACAGTGTGTCTGCTCCAAACATGTGCACTGGAAGTTCATTCAAATCCCTGAGGTTCGCCTAATAGGTGATGTTAATATGCACGCTACTGTGTTTTCTGTGAAATTCCCCTACATTCTTGGTCCACTGTATGACTCAAATGTCATGTACTCTGTCCTGTGTGCTATGAACAGCGTAGGGTGATGTTCTCTCACTTCAGGCCCTCTGTTCACTTTAGAAGTGCTTCTGTGGTATGGTGTGAGACGTGATTTCTAGGGGAAGAAGTTAAAATGGCCTCCAGTGTTAGGCCTTGGAGATCTCATTCAAAATTACATCATGAGCTGTGTCACTCTGGAAAAGTTCTGCCTGTCTGTGCCCTGGTTTCCTCCTCCCTAAATTGTGTGTAATAATCCTCATTACAAGTGAGAGAGCCTTTACCTAAAGCAGGGAACAACTGTGACAAACTTTCCAGATATTTTAGGTTTGTAATGTAGGTCAGTTCTGCTCCTCAAGTAGCTCTCTTGGTCTTCCTCGGGAAGACGTGATCTCTGAACTCAGTGGTCCTGTGCCTGGTTTCTACTCCTGACAGCATGGCCACAAGGCCTGCCTGGTTTATATGAGATTCTAGAATGAGATGAATTTTACTTTTGATGAAGTCTTCTTGGTTTCCCATATTTTCACTATTTTTTTTTAAGTGCACTGTCCATCTTGCCAATTTGTTTCCATAGAAACCACTGAAATTTTACAGCCTGTTTAAGTGGAACTGCAAAGAGGCATAGATTTTTGTATTGTAGGTATTGGATGGGCTCATCCAGCTAAGCGCTTAGTGTCTGGCACAGGAAAATATGGTGGGTAAACTCCAGCTATTACTGTGCAATTTATATATTTTTTAATACTATGATTCTAAGATATCCTTTATGTTTGTTTTTATTGTTCTCTCCCACTATGCTTCTACCAGTGCCTTAGCGTGCTCATCTAGAACACAAAGTCATTTAGGGAAGTGACTTTGAAACTGAGTTAAGTAGGTGAAGAGTGAGTGAATTCTCTTCCTTCCATCCAGAGCTATTTGATAGCTGGGGACAATGAATTCACCTTTAATCCAAGGTTTCTGGAATAAAATTCCAATCAGCTGAGTTTCCTTTTATGGTAGAACAGCTCTCTTCAACATCCTGACTGGTGCTTGTTTTGTTTGTGTCTCTGGTAAAAGCAGGTTGCGTGGAGATTGCTCTCTGAGGAGAGCAATTAATACAGAAGCAGAATAAAGACAAGACAATAAAAGAGCGACAGAAGCAGAAAGGATGGAAGAAGACGGACCCAGGGCCCAATGACTGTGTTATGGGATTTCCCACAGACTTTACCCTGCTTCCTTTTGGACCACCTTAGCCCTATTCTCTGAAGAAGGGGCAACGCATATGAATATGGCCTTGCTTTCTGTCTTTTGTAAGTGGGAGTGACAGAGGCATCTATGTGATTTTAGAAAGGCACCTGGCTTTATTTTCTGACAAGGTCCTCATTTTTTTTATGCCACTCCTCCTCAATTTTTAAGTGCACTGTCCATTTGGTCAGCTTGTTTCCGTGGTCACCAGTGACAAATACAGGTTGTTTAAGTGGTTTCAAGAAGAAGCAATAGTAATAAACCAAGCTCTGACATGAGCTATAAATAGGAAAAGGTGTCTGGATGCCTGACTCCATCAGACTACACACCAGCCAGCATTTTAGGTTTACAATAAGACAATAAAAGAACTCTAGGCTTTTTTTTTTTTTTTTTTTTTTTTTTTAATTTCTGGAAACAAGTTGTAGAAGAGAGGTGAAGATGTATTGATCCTTTTCTTCTGATATTATGATGGAAGTGCAGCTAACTTTAGAAAAAAAGGGGGGGGAATTCTTCAAGGAAACTGTGGTTTATTCAGTGATCTCTGGTCCCCACAGTGGTTAGCATTCATTCTTCCATGCTAGTGAAGAAAACTGTGGCTCCTAAAATAAAGATCTAGAGATTCTGTCATTTTTTTTGACAGTGATGGGGTGGTTAAGCACACAGATGTGGGGGTGCTGGGAGTAGCAACAGAGTGGTACTGTGAGTAGGAATTTGGAACCCACAAGGACCATCTTTGGTACCCTATAATATTTGCAGGAAAGAAGACTGAGCAGAGACCGAGGCTGGGTCAAAGGAACAGGGTTTAGAGATTCAGATCACTTCTTCCCCACCTCCATTTGAACCCCTACTCTTCAATATCCATGGTATTTAGGAAACATTCTGGAACTCAGGCTGCAATTAGGAGGCCTGAGGCTTGTAAGAAACTTAAGAGGGAGATCAAGACGGGTGTTAGCCAAGGTAGAAATAGAGAAAATAGACATAAAAACAACAGAAACTCAAAACTATGGCCATAGAGGAAAATAATTAACTAACTCATAGCAGAAAATCATAAAAGGATAAATGAAAAACTTTAGTGATCAGCTATTTTTAATCATTCTGTTGGACAGATTGTGGGGACAAGGAGGAAGGAATCAAAATGTCATGCCTACACAGATTTGTAATGGATTAATGATTGTCTGAATGTCAAAATAAATCCTCTTTAGCTAATGGCATAGGTTCTTTTGTTTGTTTGTTTGTTTGTTTTTTCTGTTGTGAGAGAAACGTATAGCCTACAGAAAAACAGAGGTGGGACCAAATTGCTCTTTTGAGACTACCTGATGCTGAGAATTCAAGCTGTATTAGTATTAGTCTAAGATGTCTAGTTGTCCTAATGCCAAATGTTTTGGAAAATAATGAAGTTAAGAAAAAATATTTATGTTTTTGGCGTTATAATACATTAACTGTGATAACTTTAGCAATGACTTGTGTTGACCTGGCTTGGGCTCAATACCTGCTCTATGGTTGAGCTTGGATTTCACATTTCAGTCTCTAAGAGATAACAGAGTTGGGAGCTAAGAAAAGGTTATTATGATGAAGAGCATAGTGCTCTACTCACAAGCTCTTCCTTGTTTGTTTAGTGAGAAGAGAAGTATCATCTATGGGGAACTCTGGTGTGGCTTTTCTGCACCCCATGCACAAATAGATCAGTATTTCCAGGTAGCATGGAGGTGGCACTTTTACATATAATTTGATGGAGTGACAAAATAATTTATGGTCGTATGAATTAAGGAACTGAGTTAAGTAATATAAAATGAAAATATAACTTGGGATCCTGCTCAACATTAATGATAAGAGGAATTAGAAATAAAAGTTTAATTGGTCTCTAGGTCGCAACATGGAGCAAAGGTAAATGTCTCAAGATTTGCTTCTAAATATAGGTCATTATTTTAAGGAACCAAAGGACAAGCCAGGTACGTAAATACATAGTGAATGATGAATCCCTGTGCAAGGTGCTAAGAACCCCACCTATATTGACAATCGTACCAGTTAGAGAGAAGGCATGAAAACAGACGACTAGCTAGATAAATATTGCATATAGTAATTATACAATACCTATAAATACAGCGAGCTGATGTTTTCTCCCTCCGGGGAAGTATAGTTAAAACTGGGATAGTGATTTTGAAGAGAAGAATATCAGAACTTAAGGAACATGAGTTCAGAATTTTAATAAGCCTGGGGATTAGGTCATCATAATAAAGCATTTTATGCCATTGAGGAGAATTTTATTTGTCACTCACATGGGGTTTGTATATGATAAGGGTGACATTCTTTTTTGCCTCTTTGTTTCCAGCATCAAGATTAAGTGGGTTGTGATGTCCATTCATGTTAAAATGCTTAGCCTCAGGCAATCTTGTAATGTTGCTTTTTCTTTGCTTGACCCATTGAAGTAATAATACGATTAACTCCACCAGACCAATAATTTGACCTTTTTTTTTTTTCATTGACAGGTGCTCTTTAATGTTAGAAAAGTGTAAGTTCAAGCTAAATTCTTTGCTATAGGAGGGAAAAACTATAAGCCTTCCTCACATAGATATATTTTTGTTAGAGATTTATTGTTTTGGTTTTATAAGCTATAGTGGAAATGGAACTTTTAGACATGTTGCTAAAGTACACTATCCTAGTGTTCTAGTGCTACACACACACACATACATACATACACACACACACACACACACACACACACACACACACACACACACACGATATTCAGTATAGAATTTCCTATTTGAAGTTTCTGCAATTTCAGCTAACCATTTTCTCTTTCATTTTTGACCACACCTTGGTGGTAAAAAAATGGTCACTTGGTATAAGCCACTAGATAAACGATGGTCACAGTAGGAAGTGTCTGTGCTGATGAGCAAAGCAATGTAGGAAAGAATCCCATTGTCTCTGTTGTCCTGTCTATGCTGGATTAGTCCAGGGCTTCAGAAGTTGTAGACTTGGACCCTAGGTCTCATGTTCTTATTGCAGTGTTTTCTACAGCATGTCTTTCTGAATATGAGCTTAGGACATGTCTCTAAGTACTACCATGAGTCCATAATGCTTTCCGGTCCATGTCCACATTTCTTAGCATGGCATCTGAAGCTGTTTGAACTCCAAGGTGTCTTGTTTATTCAGGGATGTTTTGATCATTCCACTTCTTCACTCCTCTTCTTGACATTTCACCCTCCAGGGTCTCTTAAAGCATGGCTTGTACTAGTTCCATAACAGTCAAGCCAACCACTTCTCCTTTCTTTTCATACCACTCCTAAGAATACAACCAGTCCACAATGCCTTTATCTCTTCCAACGTTTGGAATACTGGCTTCACTTGTGTCCCATTCTTTCACTCTTTACATCATATCTTCCTTGCAAGTCCTCATCTTGACTTCTCATCCTCAGTGATTCAGCTTAATCTCTACCTCTGTGAAGTGCTGTGGAATAACTCCTCCAATCCTGAAGGGAGAAAATGATTCCTTCTTTTCTTTAGAAAATTGGCACATTCCAGATCAAAGATGGCATCTGAAATGCTCTTTTCCCCTAAGCAGAGTACTTGAAACACAGTAAGCACTGAGCAGTACATAAAATGTAAGTGAGGAAGTAGGTAGTAAGAAGATACAAATAATTAAAAAATGTAAAACATTCCATTATATATAACTGTTTATTGAATACGCATTTTAAAATTTGACTTAAACAGTTACAGTTTTCATGCTCATTTTGTTTCTGTACAATAAACTAAATCCCCAAGTCAATCATGAATTCCAATTCCTTTTGTGAGTTCAAATAACTTTAGATTTATATGACAACCACAATTGTTTTAAGTTTTTATTTCTGTGTAACAACAAATCTTAAAATCTAGATGCTTATAATAAAATTTTACTGTTTTGTTTAAATTTGTGAATTGGGAATTCAGGAAAGAATTGAATGAATTGTTTGCTTTTATAGTTAGGGCTGTCATATATACTCCAAGATCTCTTTTTTATTTAGGGGTGTTTTGATCTTTCCTCTTCTTCCCTCCTCTACCTCTTTCACTCTTCAGGATCCCTTAAATCATGGTTTGCATTCATTCCATAGCAGGCTTTGAATTGATGTTCTGATCAACTGGTGACTGGTCTCCTATAGTATTTCCTCATACACTGTTGGTCAAAACAGAAACAGAGTACACTGAGATTTGAAGTAGAGAAGAAGACACAGAAATAAGATGTGATGAGGTCACTTAAAAGCAAAGCATATAGGGGAAAAACACAATATTATATAGCCATTTTTGAAAACTAAAATCCATGATAAAATTAATATGTATTTGATTAGTCAGGACCCGAAGATATTTGTAATAAAAAGCTAGCTAACCCTCTAGAAATGCTTAGTATAAAAAGGTCTTCTCTGGAATAGTTTCGATGACGTCTCCGTGCCATAGAGAGGGAAACCCTGCAGAATAGACTCACATCTACTAGAAACTCCAAGTTACCTACCTATCTTCATCACATTACACAGCTTTGAATGCTAGAATCACAAGTGAGGGGCAGTCCAACTTTATATTGTGAGTACAGACAGTCTTTTGTATTTGTGTCTCTGGATTCTAGCAGATCAAAAATACCAGGGAAAATGTTCATGCAATGAACATATACCCAGTATAGTTTTTCTTGTCATTATTCCCTTAAAATGCCCAGGAAAACATTAATTTACAAATTTGAGTATCCTTGCAGAGAAAGCAGGCTCTAGAACAAGTCCTCTGTGAATACCAAGGGTTTCAAATAATCTTGAAGAATTTATGTCCCCAACAATGACTTTGGATAAATTCACTGCAGATAGATCTCCCAGACTTAAAGGCTAGGAATGTGTCCTTAGCCTTTGAGGCTGACAACAAGTAGAGCAAAATTTTCAAGCTGTGAGTTGTGATCTTATTAGTGGCTTATGAAATAAGTTTAGTGGGTTGAGGTTAGTAGCTTCAAATAAAAGAAATTCAATCCAGGGTGTAAGGAGCGTTTATATACACAAGGATGCACAGGTCTGAAAGCAAGGGTGATATTGCAATACCAGCTTTATGTCTAACTGGGCCATTGTCAGAAATATTTTAAAGCCCCTAAAATAGAACTCTAGTGTCCTCCCATGAACTCTCTTTTGGTACAACTTTCAAAGGCAAAGCGTGGCCCTAGAGGGACCATTGGTTTGATCCAGCATGACATTCCTGAGGTTTTTTTTTTTTTTTTTATGAAAAATATTTTGTTTGGAGCCTAGAATGACAAATAGCTTTGAGCACAACAGAAACATCATTTTCTAAGAGAACAGATTGCTTTGCAGACAGTGTACAGCAAAATAAAACAGCTCACCTCCCCAGCTCATGCCCTCCATTGCCTATAAAGACTTTCTATATGAGATTTTTTCCCCTTTACTTCTTTTCAAGATTACATTTAGTTGAATAGATTTCCCAAGAGCTTAATTCTTCACTTATCCAATGTTTTTGACCCTTGAGAGTCTACGGGCACTTCTACAGTCATATTGGAGGGTAAGCCCTGAATATTGAGCAACACCCAAGAGTACTACAGTTACTGTATCTGATAGGACTCTTCGACTTCCTACATTGTTCTTGGCTCAGGAAACCTGTGTTCATGAATAATGGGTTGGGATGGGGCATTGTTTTAGACTTTAATCTTCCACCTGCTATTCATTTCTTCCTACAAAAATATTTTCTCACTTTCATCTTGTCCACACTATAAGTGCAGCATGATTTATTTTAGCATTTATTTTCAATCCCGTATCAAACCCTTTTAAGGTGATTATCACTTGTGACTAGTAAAGATATTTTTAAAAGTACTTTTCAAACATGCAATTGCACTTAATAACCAGAATGGATCCATGTGCTGTTTATCATAAATATTTTATTTTAAATTTAGAGAAGGCGAGGTGTGGAAAGGCTAAACTGCTTGTTCCAAGTCATATATGATGCTAAACTACATACCAGAATGTTGCTTTTGACTTCAAATCCGAGGTCATATTGTAGTTGGCCAGAGAAAAATGGGCCTGAGTTAACTTTTTGGACATGTGCAATTTTCTGGATTTTATTTTAAGTTTCTTTCTGAAGGATGCCCTCAAGGCATCTATCCCTTTATTGGTTCAGTTCTTGAAATTAAGAGATAGTTCAATTTTGCCCTACTTTTAGAAGTTAATGTCACTATAAAAAATACAAAAGCATAATAATGGAAAGTAATCCACAATGGGCAAGGAGATATGTCTAATGTAGGCATTTTGTTAGCCTTGTAACCAAGGAAAGTTTTATACTCACTTGGTCCTTGATTTATGAGTGTGGTACTTAGTTCCCACGTGTGATAAGCAAGGAAAAGGTAAACCATCATACCCTCTCAGAAAGATTTTAGGAATATATCATATGTGGATAGGGGGGTTCATTCTTGATTAATACATTTTTGTGTGTTATTTTTTATACATCTTAAGACTTTTCCAGCTTAATGGAAACATTACAACTTTCTGCACCTCAGTGTGAATTACATTTAGTTGTCTAAATAAGTTAACCATAATTATAATATAACATATCACATTAATATATGCTATATCTCAATGTGATATATCTGGACAAAATACTGATAGAACTCTTATCTCAAGGCAATGCTATGAAATATTTATCTTTCCCCCTCTACTATAGTTTTCTTTCCATCTTAGTTGAGTATGCATTACATTGCTATTCTGTGAACCCAGGGATAATATTCTACTAGTGGTTACATTTGTGTAAGTTTTGACACAGACAGGTCCCACACAGACTCATGGGTTTCTACGTTTGGTCTCCAGATGGATGTGCTTTTTTGGGAAGTTGTGGTTCCTTTAGCAGGTGGAGCCTAGCTGGCAGAGATACACTGGGGGCTCTTTGTTGTTATAGCCCAGTCTTACATCCTGTTCTGTCCTTTGCCTGCTTTTCTACCACCACTGTCATGGATTTAGTTGTGCTTGATGCCCTGGCTTCCCTGCCATGAGAAGCTGAAATCTTTTAGGAACATGAGCTAGAATAAATTTGTCCTCCTTAACATTATTTCCATTAAGTATCTTGTTTCACCAGTGGAAAAGAAGGAACCAATAATCTGCTAATTTAGGGTATAACTCAAAGAGTGGAAGTCTACAACAATAGGTTCAGTCACATTGACTACAAGTCATTCTATGCAGTTCTCACATCAGTTACGTTCAGGAGTCAAGGTCCTGGCTTAGCATCTCAAAGTCCACTGAAACCATGGAACACTATGACCTTCCTTGGCGTCATTCTTTCTTCTAGTTTTTGTATGTGTTAACCTGTTGTCACTGCGAGGAAATAAGCAGAAATAGTCAACACAAAGAATGGAATGTTCAATTTGGGTCCTAATTTCAGTTGTTTCAACCCAATGTCGGTTGGCTCCATTGCTGTTTGCAATGGGGTGCATTTCAGATTGAAATCACAAGCTACTGTGCCTGAGTGGCTTGTGTTTGTCCTGCAGTGTGAAGTACATTCAGTCTAGATCCAAAATCCTCAAGTCTCATTGGACTTTAAAGTTCAAATCCAAATCATAGTCTCATCTGAGATTGAAGGCAAACCATTAGCCAACCACGAGGTCTTACGAGAGGGTGTAAAGAGGAGGATCAGGCCACAGCTAGACTAGAATCCAGGAGGAGGAACACTGAAGTCTATAGTGACATGTTTATAATCCAGAACACACACAGACATGAACCACAAAGGCTTGGGCAGCCCTGACCTAATGATCTTGCAGATGCAACCCATTTGTGCCATTGTCTTCAACTATCTTTCCTTTCTACCTACAGCTTCCCTCAGTACACATTCCAGGTTCCTCGTAGAGAGTGGCTGGTTCCAAATTGTGCCACTGTCAGGAGCAGAGCTTCAGTAGCCATGGAGAGCATGGATGGTTGAAAATGGGGAAACAGCCAGAATATCAGAGATGTATAACGAACCAGAAGCCTCTCAAACGGTGAGCCAGAATAAATGCTGCTTCTTCCCTTAGGCCATGTCTCAGGTATTTGTCACAGTGAGGAATGAACACATGCCACTAATTCCAGTTCCCAGAAGAATATCTGTTTCTGTCTGAACTCTCAGGAGGAGAGTGTTTACTGTCCACATTCTTATCAGCATTGTGGTCATTGGAACATACACTGACATACATTCATTAAGTTTACTTAAACAGTTTTGGGCTTCCCTGGCCTATGGGACTGCATCTTTACAAACCTTTTCTATAAACCAATTTCAAAGGCTTCATGAGAATGAAGACATACAGTGTTCTACTCCTTAGGCCAGCATTCTGCATGATCCAGCCTGCATTACTGATTGTCACAACAACTGAGAGAAATCACTTTAAAGATGGGAGGGCTTCTATTGCCTGATGACTCCAGGGATTTCAGTGTGACTTGGGGGTGGCTAAATTGCTATGTGTTTGAGGAAAATTAAAACAGATACTGCCTGGAACATAGAAGAGAGTGCCTCACTACATGGAAACCCAGAAACAGCAGAAGAGAAGCAGAAGGGTGGATGCCTTGCAAAAGACTCCTTTCTTCAAAGGCAGAGACCAGTGACTTATTTCCCCATCTGAGCTTCATCTCCTAACGAACATTCAGTTATGAATGCACCAGCTCATCAACTGTCTGATTTATTTATGAGCTTAATGCCCTCACAATCTAATCATCTCATACTGGGAGCATCATCTGAGGTCTACACTTTCAACAACTGAGTCTGTCCTATGCTGGTCAGATACAGGTAGTGACAGCCCAGCTTTGGGCTCTGGATGCCAAGTGAACTTCTATCCATTCCCTCTTGTTTCCAAGTCTGAATTCCTTGAGATCCCCCTGTTAATTGTATGACTCCGTCTTTCGGCTACCTGTCTCTTGCAGATCACTTCTTGCCTGTGGACGTTGCCAGCACCTCTACTGTGTCATCCAGCGAGGATATGGCTTTTTTCTTGAGTCAATTCTGGAATGCAGACTAGCTTCTCAACTGGCACAAACATGTGTTATTTCGAAAGACTCTGTATCATGTTCAGACTTCAATCCCCTTGTAGATTAAGAGCAAGGTCCTAAGCAAACTCGTTGCTATTCGCCACAAGGCAAGAACCAGTTTTCATTTTACATATACCTCTACGTTTATCATTACTTTAAAACTGAGATCCAGCATGAATCTCCTCCTCTAAAAGGTGGACCATTGCTATTTCTGAGGAAAAATGATTAAATTTATATGTAAGTAATCAAGTGGACTGTACACTACACTGTTGCCTAGAATACAAAGACTTCTTGTTCCAAAGTCAAACCCAAGGTGCAGAAAGAACTTACACCTTTTAATATTGTTTTTCTTCTTTATTAAAAATAATATTGGCTCAGTGTCAAGCACCTGGCTATACAGAGAAGTCTCTACCTTGTCATTTGCGAAGGCCCAGAAGTCCTAAATCTTCATAACTATTTAAGAAGCTGTTTTCTACGCTTGTAATACTTGTTCAGAAGTTAGTACAAGTGTTCCTAATAATTCAGAAATTGAAAAATCATTTGTTTCTGTGAGCCCATAAATACTAATCTTCAACTCTGTGCACTTCTGAAAATAACTTATAAATTTCCATTTAATGTTATTTTTGCACAGTGCCTATGAAGTTTAGTCTTCATTGTAATGGAACTGAATTTAAAATTATGTAGGAGACACTTCTGGGCCTGGATGTGAGGGCACTTTAGTCAATGATTCACTAAGAATGGAGAGCTAAGTGTTGGTTATTGGTGGCATTTTCCTCAGGCTAGATGCACAGACTGGGTAGCAGGGGAAAGCTGAAAATCCAGATGAGCATTCAGTGAGCATCCAGACTCATCTCATTCTACTTCCTGGTCTATGGCGCTCTGAGGAAGCAGATTCATGCTCTGTTTCCACAGCTAAGAGTTAATCTTGCAATAACACCTTCCTTACAGTGACTGTACTGTAAGGAAGTGACTGTACCCTTCAACTGGGTCCCAAAACAACAAAAACCGTAAAGACAATACAACAATACCAAACCCTCCTTCCTTTGAGTTGTTTCCTCTCAGATATTTAGTCAAAGCTATGAGCAAAATAACTAGTAAATTGCTCATTCCATCTTAGCGTTGCCATGGAAATGCTGTAGCGCATGGTGCTTTCCTACAACACATGATATATATTCTGTTTTTTCCATAATTCTGCTGTCACTTGCTGCCTCTTAGACTAAATGTCCATCAGTGGATCCCACATCTTGCTGAGCTGCACATATTGATCAGATTACCCACATGAAACCTGAATTTCCAGCTCATGTCTGCCAACCCTGTTTCTTGCTCAGGCCATACGATGTGGAGAAAGTGCCCAAACTGTGCTGCCTAACATTTGTTGGGATGGGTAGCCACGCTTACAGCTTTCAACACTTCCTCTCACTAGCTGAGCCGGTGTTCTGGGCCAGCCTCCCATATGCACTGACAGGAGCTACTGCCAGGTGGTTATCTGGGGCAATTCTTTTCTACAGATCACTTATAGGTTACTTATTTGGTTAACAGATAATAGATGCTAGAAAATGAAGAGGAGCAGAACTAGGAGATAGAGGAGACATGATTCTGAAAACACGATGAATGAAAAAAAAAAAAAAAAAAGAATAACCAGAGTGACTGGTCACCTCAGGGCTGTTCTGCATCCACTTTCAATGTGTTTGCTTAATCCCCCAACAGTATAAATAACTTAAAACTCCTGTCATTATACAAAGTGAATAAACTCGTATTTAGGATTTGCAAGACAAAAAAAAAATATAACCTCAACTTTCTGTGTTCCTTATCTGCATGACGATGTCCTGGTTTTCATCAGCTCTTTAGTCTTTGAGACACTAGCAGGAATGAAAGATTGTCTCATACGTGATAGTAGGAGTAGCTTCTCCAACCCTCTTTCCCTTTCATCTTCTCTTCCTTTCTTTATAGTTGTTGCAAACCTTCTAAATATATTGCTTTGTCCAGGTTTTTGAACAATTTGAAAAATCATAGATAAAGTTGTTTTCCCCATCAGGGGCAATATAGTCTATATCTAGAAAAACTCAGCGAACTCATGGGAAATGTTAGGTGTCAAATAGTAATGGTGACAATAATATTCACATTATGAGTTAGATTAGGAACTGTTAAGAACTCGAGGGTAATACCAACTAGGAACAGGAGAAGAGTGGATGCAGGAAATGCTTCGAGAAGTGCTGAGCTGTGAGGGTATTAATGAAAATAAGGGCTTGAAAGAAATGGAAAGGGGCATGCCTATAGGTGGGCACAGAATCTTCAAAGCTTCTTCCTTTGGGGGGAAGACGTCTCAATCTTTCAAAGTGGGGAGCAGGGATGATGCAATTTGCCAATTAATGTCCATCCAAGCAGCTAGGAGCATTTCGTAATGGATACAGAGTGCAGAGGTGAGATTACAAACCTATGCACATGTCCTCCTAGGTCCAGTTGGATAATTTGATGTGGATGATTCAGGGACTAAAGTCCTGTACTTGTTTTATTTTGTTTTGATACTTAAGTCCATAAAGACAATTGTAGAAAGATCTATAAGCCAAGGTCAAGAAAAGGAATACCTTAGGAAATAATGATTTCTGAAAACAGAAGTTGACAATGTTACAGCCCCAAATAAATTGCCTCCCTCAGTCACACTAGTTCTTAAAAATGGATTTTGTTAGTATGGTGTGCATAATAAGCTGTTCCATGTGTGAGATCCTACCTTTTTTCCCTTTAAAAGCTGTTCAGGAGCGGGGAATTAACATTCCTTTTATTACAACCAAGGGGCCATTAATCAAGAGCAGGTGATTTGTTCAATTTTAGCCCCATAGTACAGCCAGTGAATCTTAGGAAGAAATGGTTCCAAATCCAGATCTATCAAGGGTTCAGACCTTAGAGTGAAAAAAAAAAGTTATGAAACAACCTTTTGAAATATTCTATTTCATAAAAGATTATAGTACCTACAGAGGAAATAAAACAATAAAATTCTCTACCTTTGAGACAGTTTTTCCGTGGTGGTGAACATGGTTCCACATAGAGT
Organism: Mus pahari; assembly: GCF_900095145.1. NCBI lineage: Eukaryota > Metazoa > Chordata > Mammalia > Rodentia > Muridae > Mus > Mus pahari. The sequence continues at coordinate 54,845,797 of NC_034607.1, forward strand.
AGAGGATTAGCTTTCATCCTAGAGCTTGTAAATCATAATGTGTAATCTGATTGGCTCAGCAATCAATAGCTTTACTTTTCTTCCCCAACAGCACAGTTGTACATTTGCCCCAAAGTTTGAGATCTTATTGCTAATTTGCTAGATTTGTAGAGTTATTTATTACACTCTTCAGGGGCAAAAATAGAAAAAAAACAATTTCTGATGCAGCTTTAATTTAGAAAAGACTGTGGGGGAAATTTAGTCATAAATTCAAAATGCACAGAACATGCTAGGTAAGAGATTAGGGTGGCAGGAACATTGGCTCTGCCACGCTCAGAAGACTAGCACCCACACTTTGCAGTGAAAGGAACACAGCACAAATGCAGGGCCAGAAGTCCACAGATGTAGAGATGTTTTAGCACCACCCCATGATTTTCTTGAGCTTCTGACAATGAACTTGATATCATGCTCTTTAATTACGAAGTTTCAGGCTCCAGAAGCTGTAGTAGTGAGGGCTGTTAACATCTTCTGAGCTTACAGTCTGGAGCAGTTCACCTCGTTGATCCTGCTATGTGTGTTGCTGTGAACTAAAAGAATGAATTCTGCTTTGAGTAGAACAGCAATCCTCAAACTTTGGGTTGCAACCCCTTGGGGACTGCATATCAGATATATTCATTGCAATTCCTAACAGTAGCAAAATCACAGTTTTGAAGTAACACAGAAATAATTTTATGGTTGGGGGTCACCACAACATAAGGAACTGTGTAACATTTGGAAGGTTGAGAACCACTGGCTTATAACGTTCATGACACTCCTTCTTTGGTTTTGTATTACGTTAAGACAGAACTTATGCTTGGCATAATGGAAGCCTATAGTTCATGCTTATTGAATTAAGGAAGACTTACTGTCTCATAGGAGCTGCTGCTGTGGTTTCATCCCCCTGTGACTGATCCAATAATCATGTTTGTTCATTTTTATACATTAACTTGACTGTGTTAAGAGATAACCAGGTAAAGTTAGTCAAATATTCTTTTCTGGGTATGAATGTAAGCTGTATTGAAGTAGATTAGCATTTGAAACAGTTGACTGAGAAAGAGAGTCACATATTTAAGACTTGGGCCAACTCATGCCAATTTTTCCTAGTTTGCAAATTCTATGAGATTTCTCTACTTCTGTTATTGTATGTGTCAGTCCTTGCAGGAGGAATGAGGGAGTGTATCTTGACTGGCTCATGTTTGCATAACAGCTGGATCCTCATTTTACAATCTTAAGATCTGCCTAGCACATGGAGACAAATGATGATAGAGCATATGACCTGGCCAGCCAATCAGATGTTGCCAGCAACAAGGAGCAAGATGTCATGGACCAATGGGGCCTGGGTGGAGGGCACAGCAACACTCAGTTCTGCAGTAAATCAGTCTGCTTCTGCTTCTCTCCTGACTCCCAGAGTCTGGGTCACTGATTCTGCACCTTCTTACCCTCTATTCCCAAGGACCACCTTCAGGGGGCGATGGCTAGGGAATACGTTCTCATACATATCCACTTCAAATCAGTCTGTTTCCTTATAAATGCTTACTAACACAACCACTATGTGATTTCTAATCTTCTCTAGCTGGTCTGCAGTCTTTTTTTTTTTTTTTTGTATGGATCTTGATGAGTTGCGTAATCTCATTGCTTGAAATTGCACAACTACTCCTTCATATGGCACTTGTGCTGAAGGCTGACCTATACACTAAGTGACACTCACTGGAGAATGACAACCACAATCCCTCCCAGAAGGTACTAACTGCAAACAGCTTCTAGGTTGGGGTGGGCTTTGTGTCGACTTCCTTTTCATAAGAAGTGTTCCTCTGGTTTCAACTTCTGCAGGTCTCTCAGAGATTTCTCTTGTATTTTGTTCACTTCCTTGTTTCCTTTTATGTTTTGTTTGTTTTGTCTTACTGGCCTTCTTTTGTCTGATTGATTGATTGAATGATTGATTTTGAGAGACAGAAAGAACATGAATTTGGGGAGTGGGGAGGTAGGAATAATTTGAGTGGAGTTGGGTAAAGGAAAAGAATATGATTCAAGTATTATATAAAATTTAAAAATAAACAAGTACAATAATTTTTGTTTTTAAAGGAAAAACTGCATTTTTTAATGTGTTTTAACTCAATGGTGTCTCTCAAGCTGTAATAGATAACTCACTTTCTAAAATCCTGCCCAAGACTTTCTTAAAGGTGGTTAAATTGTCACTAGAAAGCTTAGTTTGTGGCGTTTTTATCTATAACACTGACACTGAAGTGGAACAATGAGAAAATCCACCCTTCTGGAAGAGGCAAGCTCAGGTTCCCCCAGTGTTTCCTCCTGTCTGTGGTGTGGAATAAACACGGTCTATAACCTGAGAATGCACTTTTTACTGCTAATTCCCCAACTCTCTGTCGGGGATATTATCCTACGATGACTTCATAGTGCACCCAGTGCTAGAAAATGTGTCCCCATAAATTCTCTGTGTTATCAACTCTGTTTCATACTTTTTAAAATCACGAGCTACTGACTTCAGTTACACACATACATTCCCTACCAACTCAAGAGCACACATAAAAGATGAACTTTTAAAAGCTGGCTCATGAAATTTATTCCTCTGTGTTGTTTATTTTAATTTTTATGTACGTGTATGTATATGTCCCTCACTGGACTGTGAGTTTTCTGACTGCAACAACAAAAGCATTAAAATTTACTTTACTGCAAAGTAGGTTCCCAATTCCTATTTAAGGCATATCATTTGTTAAGGAGTTCTAGTCCTCTTGATGCATCAGCAAAGGGAAGAGCAAGCTGACAGGGAGTGAGAAAACTGACGAGGAAGAAAGAAACCAGTGTCTCTTGCCATGATCCAGCCATAGGATTTGTCCCCAGCCCAGAGCAAATTGTTCCAGTTCCTTCCTTAGATATTTGCCTCTTTTAAAACAAAGGCATAATGCATGAGGCTAAAGAAGGATTCTCAGCAGCACCTCTTTTCTGGTTATTTCTATTTGAAGCTTCCTTCTGTTGTGCCTACAGCGCCACTGCATGCATATATATATATATATATATATATATATATATATATATATATATATAGTGTGTGTGTGTGTGTGTGTGTGTGTTCATCAGAAACAATCTCTGTCCTGAATTTGATTTGGTCAGCTAGCTTATAGTCTTTCAAGCAGGTCAATAAAATATGACAAGCTAAATTCTTCCCTATTACTTACTGTTACTAACGTATTACTTCCCTATTACCTACGTCTCCACTTATCTGGAGAGAAGAGAACTTGTTAGCTGCTCTGAAGCAACATTGAACATGAAGGTCCAGTTGTCATTTAGAAGAGATCATGTCTACATGGGCAGAATGCTTCAAGTAAGTTCTTTTACCCCTCTGAGTAGACGTCTAAACATATATTGGGTTATGGTAGGAGACACAAGTACTTCACCAATTTCTACTTTGTAACAACACCCTCCACAGGTTAGATGTATCCATTGAATTCTTTGGCAGTCCCAAATCACTTCTCTTCCTTTCTATACATTCCTGAAATATGTTTCCTAGTTCAAATTTTAGTCTTTTAAATTTGGTGAAAAATGGCCAGCATATGTTCAGGATATATATGATTCTACTTCTGGTCTCTTTTGAACTATTAGGTTCGGACATTTACCTATCACTTCTCAATTAATACTTGTGTTTTATTCTCCTGCCCCCTTAAGCAATGGGAGTTCTCCCCAATATTTTTTAGGGTGTAGGATATGGACTTCAGTATCATCTTCCAAATCTAGTCCTCCTTGGTTTCCTGCTTCACGTCTGTGGTCACCACAATTTCCCTGGAACACAGCCTGTCCAGTTTGTCCAAGACCAGCAGCAACTTCCTCAGACAGTTTCCTTTCAATTTTGTGGCAATGATGACACCATTCTCAGGTGGATACACCTGTTGACCTTTCCCTGAAACATGTGAACAAATATTCTCTCTGGATCCTGAAGCATTATAGACAATAGGAATAGTTCCATCTAAGTATAGTACAGTGAAACAGCAGTTTATTGATTGCAGTTCCTTAGAGGAATATGGGTGACAGGCTACCTAAAAGGAGTGTGAATGATGTCCAAACAATTTCATCACCAAAATATCCCAGCCCAGCTGAAAGCTGCTGAGTTGGAGTGCCCTCTTCATTTGCTCCTCCAGATCCTTTATGCTGCTGCATCTCTACAGCTGGGGTAAGATTACATCAGCTGGGGAGGAGAGGAGAGCAAGAGAGAATGAATAGCTGTGGTCTCTGATGAAAGCTGAGGTCTGCTTCAGTGACAGAGGGTCAAAAGTCCTGATCTGGTAAGTCTCCCTCTGATGATCAAAGCTGCACTGAGTAAGATGGCCAGGGTCTCATGGTACCTGGAGAACAGCATCCCTCACCAATTTTAAACTTGACATTCACAAGATTACCAAGAAGATACTCCTGCCAAATGTTTAGTAATTTTCTTTCTCCCACAGACTTAACTTCCCAGGATGATACAAATGGCATTGATTTGTCTCTAAACCCTTTTGTTCTTCAGTGACACCATGCCTACTGCCTTTTCTCTTATTTCAATGCTCTTTGCCAACTCCCACTCCTCTTGGTTTCTGAACCCTGTGCATCCCAGAGCTCTGTTCTATGCTCATGTCCACTGGGGATTCTGTCTCCACGTGATCACAGAACACAGTCTTAGAATTTTAAAATTCCACTACTTTAGCAGCTTCAAGAACTAGACAGATCTGGATAGATGTTTCTGAAAAGTAAATATGAATGTCACCGAGAAGAGGGAATTAGGAAACCAAGAATTAAAACTTTAGAGAAAGTGTCTCACTTAAGACCACAAATCCAGCCGGGCGTGGTGGCGCACGCCTCTAATCCCAGCACTCGGGAGGCAGAGGCAGGCGGATTTCTGAGTTCGAGGCCAGCCTGGTCTACAGAGTGAGTTCCAGGACAGTCAGGGCT
>NC_034607.1:54851460-54874362 GCF_900095145.1 Mus pahari
AGAGAGAGAGAGAGAGAGAGAGAGAGAGAGAGAGAGAGAGAGAGAGAGAGAGAAAATATCACAGGCATCCCAACACATGCCATGAATATGGTGTGTGTTTGTCCAATCTCCAGGTTATTCCAGCCTTATCAGTGGGTTGGTTTTTTTTTTTTTTTAAACTCTCCTCACAACCATTCTTCAGTGTTACTTCTGGAATTCTGCATGGTTCTCTGGGAACTTATAAATCCTAAAAGCATGGATAATCTACAGAAAGACCATCACTATCACTTCATAAATAGGTAAACTCGGCTCTGAGAGGTTAAACAATTTGATCCAGCATTTCTCAAAAGTACAGAAAGGTTTCCCCGTCGGAAGCTGCTGTTCTGAACTTGCAGGGTTTCTTCTTTAGGTCTGGATGAGGCCACAGAATGTGAGTTTCTGAGAAGTTTCAAGATTACAGCTAAGCGCTGCAAGTCTGGAGCGGAGATTGTGAGGACCACTGCCCTTCTTATGGACTGACTCCCCTCAGCCTGTAAACTGACTGACTTCTCTTAGATGTCTTCCCCCAAGCTCTATCGGTGCTAACACCCACACTCTACCAACTGAGGCATCCCGTAAACACTGTTCTCTGTCACTCACTCTGTTACGGTTGGACCCGTGTTTACTGACCCTGAATGTTCAGAGTGCCAGATGGGGAGAGGGAATCTCAACTATGTGCATATCTGCACCAAGGTATATTTCAATATCTGCCATATTTGTGTTCAAGATTTATTGAATCCAGCTATTTTGAGGGAATCCCTTCTTTAGTGAACTATGAGAACATGGTTGGTATTTCAATGAGACTCAAATATTCCCATGAGAATATAAATATTGATTCTTGAATGGTGAAAAATAACCACACAAAAGCTAAGAGTTCCATAGTTTTTATGTGATATTGCACTTCTAGAGAGACACATGATTATAAAGAAAATGTCTAATTGAAAAAATGTTGAGAAATACTGTTATAGAAAAATATCCTAGACAAATCGATTGTGTTTTCACCCCAATATCAAGCCAAGTGTTTGCTAATATTATAAGCTTTCTTCACTTTTTTCCTTTACTAAATTTGAAGGAATACAAACTGGTACAGATGTTCAATAAATGTCTCCGGCATAATTATTAACTTCTTTAACTTTATATTTTAAAAATACTTATAGTATTTTTCTGTTGATATTCCCTGTTTCTAAAAATTATTTATCTTTATTGTTATTATTTATTTTTATATTTATTATTATTATTTCATATGCCTGTTTTTATGCTCTCTGCGCATATCTATCTATCTATCTATCTATCTATCTATCTATCTATCTATCTATCTATCTAACTATCTCTCTATATATGTACATAGAGGTAAAAGGACAGCTTTTGCTAACATAATTACTCCTTCCACTGTGGAAGAATCAGTATAGAACCCAAGAGGTCAGGTTTGTATTATAAACACTTCAAATCTAGTGAGCCATCTCAACACATTTATTTTTTCTTTATATTTATTTGATCATATTTGTACATATTTGTGTATGTGTGTGTGTGGGTGCCACAGAATGCATGTGGAGGTCAGAGGACATCTTACAAGAACTTGTTCTTTCATTCCATGAGGTTGGTCCTGAAAATTGAGTTCTGGTTATTAAATGCAATACAGCCTGCAGAGCCATCTCTCTCATATATGTTACTTCCTGCCAAGCACTATTTGCATTCTGTCTCATACTCATTGTGATCATTACACAGTTACTGTAAGACTAGTGCTTGTGAAATGGCTTTTGTAGACAGCCTCCACAAATAGGATAAGCCAAGCTTGCTCATCTCTCCTTGTGCTGAAATGATCAGCTGAGCAAACTCTACATCGTTAGTTAGATGGTTGAGTTCAGAATATGTGTGTCCCAAGTTTAGAAACTTGAACTTCTCTCTGTTACCTGCTAGAGGTCCTGCTTCTGGAAGTTTCTCTTTGCCATGTTGACATAATACTTATTTTTGCTAAAGAAGCTTGAACTGTTCCTGGGAAATAGGCTTTCTGAAGACATTACAGACCCACACAGAAAACAAGAAGAAACTGCTGAGGGCTTCTTCGGGGGCTGCTGGGAAATTATATGCTGTTTATTCTGTATTCAATACCCAGTTATTAATATCCTGCCTGAACTAGCAAATGCCTTCCTGCTTGTCTCCTGTGGGTGAGTTTTTTTTATCTCCTCCTCCTCCTCCCAACTCCTTTCCCCCCTTTGTTTTATACTTTGATCTATATATCCCCTCCACTGTACTCACTCTCCATTTTCCTTCAGGCAATTGTCCTGAATTATTTAATAGTTGTTCCATTTGTTTTCTCTTTACCACATCCTCATGTTGTCTTTCCCCGCTGTCTTGCCTCAGTCTCTTCTGTGTCTATACAGAACTCACTCAGCAATCTTCCTCTCTCTATGCCATGTGAGAGGTTGTTAGGACACCAGGCAGGAGTGATGCAGCTCCAGGTGGTGGGCTGGGGAGGAGCACGCCTTGGTGGCTTGCTTTGGAAAGTAACAGATTCCATCATTTTCCAGGCGGCACAGCAGGCAAACTGCAGCTGGTAATGAAGATTCATTGCTCCGTCATTCTGTTAGACTGAACAGAATGTGGGTTCACTGTGTCTGCTGCTTTCTGACCCCCACTGAGCTTTCCCCAGCATAGCTCTATGTCAAGGTAAAAGGAGGACACTTCTGTTATTAAGAATAAATGTATTCTAGTTTTTTTTTAAAGGTTTTCACATCTGTTAACAGCTTCCAGAGTACCCTTCAGAAGAATAAACTCCTCTTACACATAGTTCCATACATTTATTCACCACAATGCTAGAAAATGGTCACATTAAAGTCTCCTTTTCCTTCTTGCTCTATGTAAAGTATTCATTGCTTCCTATAGCTGCCATGTAACCTGTAATAAAGGACAAAATGATAATATGGTTATATGGATAATAATAGCCTTTTACCAAGAAATACCACAATTAGAAGGCTCAGAGAAAAAAATCTAAACCAAAGAGTCTGGGATGACAGGAGCATTTTAGGCTAGGACAATCCAGAGCAGGGGGCTTTTGAATTATCTTGATAATTCCTCATTTTTATTTTCTTTTTTCCTACTTCACAACTATGTTGAGCAAGAATTACCAAATGCCTAATGGCAGCCTTTATAGTTTGTTGACTAGACTTCCCATTGCCTGAGTTTGAGACGCTACTTACCCTCATGTAACTGAATGATTCTAAATTCCAACTTTGTGGAGGGCACCCAGAGCTTTCAGTTCATCCATGGCCATTTCTCTCTCCTTAAATCAAATGTATGTTTTCCTTCTTCAACTAGTATTTTCCCAGTTCCTACATGTAAACAAAATCCAGTTTATTTTTTATTCCTATATGTGCGGCTGAGTCTCTGCCTTTAAAAAGAGGCCACCTCCGATAGCCAGGCAGGACCCCCAGTGGAGGGATAAAAACACCAACATACCCACAAAACTTTCCATTGCAAATTTCTCCTGTCTAAAAGGAATGCAGGGACAAAGATGGAGCAGAGACAGAAGGAATGGTCAACCAATAACCTGCTCAACTTGAAAACCATCCCATGGGCAAGTACTAGTCTCCAACACTCTTAATGATACTCTACTCTATGATGCTGGCCGAAAAGAGCCTAGCATAACTGTCCTCTGAAAGGCCCTATCTAGATGCTGACTGAAACAGATGCCAATATGCACATCCAAACATTGGATGGAGGTTGGGGACTCTTCTGGAAGAGTTGGGAGAAAGATTGAAGACCTTGAAAGGGATGAGAACCCCACAGAATAACCAACTGAATCAACTAAACTGGACCTCTAGGAAATCCCAAAAACTGAACCACCAACCACAAGAACATTCACAGGCTGGAATGAAGTTCCCAGCATATATGCAGCAGATGCACAGCTTAATCTCCATGTGGGTCCCTAAGAACTGGAGCAGAGGCTCTATCTAAAGCTATAGCCTGACTTTGGAATCTGTTCCCTAACAAGGCTGCCTTGTCTGGCCTCAGCTGGAGAGAATGTGCCAAATCTGGCAGAGACTTGATGCACCAGGGTAGGTGGATACCCAGGGGGTGCCACCCTCTCAGAGGAGAAAGGAAGGGGGGCTCTCAGTGAGAGAGGATTCTGAGAGGGCAGTACTTGGGGTGAAAGTACATAAATAAATAGACTTTTTAATTATATATATAATTAATATATATATATTTATATTTATATATTAGATACAATATAGCTATACCATTTACTCCTTTTCCATCCCCCAGTTCTTCCCATTTACCCCTCTGTAGTCATTCCATACTATTTCAAATTATGACCTCTTTTTCATTAATTGTTGTCACACACACACACACAACACACACACACACATACACATTTAAATAAATAAGTAAAACATGCTCATTCAATATGTCACTCATTGTATACTTCAAAGATGATCACTCAGCCTCGGAAAGTCAGCTGGTGTGCTCTTCCCTGGGGAAGACTATCTCTCCCAGAGTCAGCATCCCTTAGGTAAGGTTGGGGCCTCCAAGAATGCCCGATCCCTCCAGATTATCATTTCTCTTAGTGTTTTCCCTTGTTCAGCTCATGCTTAGGTAGTCACATTGGTGAGACATTTGGGTGTAGTGACTCAATGTCACAGCAAACTCTTTGCTTCTTTGACTCTTACATTCTTTCCAACCCCTCTTATGAATGCTCCCTGAGCCTTAGGTGTGGGAGGTGTTATTACAGAAGATAATGTGTTATGTTCCAGTGTTTATCAAGCTCCGGTTACTTTGGAAGACTAGAGACACATTGTAACAATGCATATGGGGTAAAAATGGATTCAGAAATAATATAGCAGGAATGACACTGAGAAAAGCTAAGGTGAGTGGTGTTTCTTCTTTGTCACTTCAGAAAATCTCTTCAATACTAATGGTGGAAGGAACACTGAGTGGAGTTCTTGGAAAGACTGAAGTGCAGGCACTGAGAAAGCACTACACAGGAGATGCAAATAAGTTCGGTTAAGTGAGTAAAGGATTACTTTTAAGCTGGGAAAACCAAGACTCCAGAAAGAAATTTGCATTTGAATTGATCCCTAAAGGGTGTACTGGTTTTGGATTCCATTTCCCAAAGGGTAGGAAAGTGACTCTCTAAAATAAAATCAGAGAGTAAGAATCAGGAGACACACATGTAAAAGATTAAATCACATAATAGTGGTAGTTTTAAGCACATAATAAATTCCTGAGAAAGTCATTATGTTGGTAGTGCCTATAAGGTTCGTTAAAATGCTAAACAATGAATTTCTTTTTGTATGCTTTATAATAGAAATAATAAAAACTTCTTTTTCTCATCTAAAAATACCTCCTCTTAGAGCAGTAACCAGCAACATTTAAAATATTGAAAGTGAAGAAAATTTTAGTAGCTTGTCTCTTTCAGCAAATTCTTACACTACATTGATCTTTCAGTTTCAATCTCAGAGAAATGGGATTTGTGCAAAATGATTGGATTATATGGTTATTAAATACATGTACTATCAAATATGTTTAGCATAGCATTTAGAATGTAGAAATGTATATACAAACAGAAAAATAAGAGTTGTTTATTCTATTAATTTTTGTAAAGAAAGAAAGTGTGAACAAAACCTATAGGTGCTCTCAGACAGCATCAACAATGGGCAATTCTGTCTGTTTCTATCACTATGTGTTAGCTCTTCTATTTTTAGATTTCCTTATGCCTGTATATACATGCATACTGATATGAATATAGAACAGAAAGTAACCAGATAAGGAGAGATCTGAAGTCAGTGGTCTGAGGTTGTCCTTGCTGGAGACAAGGATGACAGAACAGAGAATCACCTGCTTTGTTCTCTCCAAAGGGAGTGCACTTGCCTAGCTATTGTATGTGTTGCCATGACAGCTGCTCAGAGGAGGCACCTGGGCACCCGCACTGAACAGCTCCTCCTCCTCCTCATACTCACCACAGTTGCTGCTTTATATCCTTCTAAAAAGCCCCCAGAATACCTGGATGCTACCCTGCTACATGGGACACCTCCCACTACACTATGATTTCTCTCTTAAATTCCCACCTATAAATCCATATAATAAACTTCTCCCTAAACTCATCCTTTGTGATCCATGAATTTCTTTCCTTGAATTCTCATGACAAGAATCTAAAAGCCAGTGACTTGGAGTTGCTTTCAAGGCTAACTGAGTTTTTTGAACCATAAGCCAAGAAAGGCTTAATCACCTTCAAAGACATGCCCAAATTGTTCATTTTATTATACAAATTTAATTAAATGTTTTTGAAATTTTACTTTTGTTAATATCTACTCATCCTTAATGAGTTTCATAAGCTGGTCATTGTTTAATAATTATTTTCCTATAAAATGCACACACACACACATACACACACACACACACACACACACACACACACACACACATACACAAACACACACTACCAGGAATAAATCAATATGGTCCATTTCCAGTATGAGGAGTGTAGAGCTGGTGAAGGAAACATAAATAAGCAGGAGGCTCTGGGTATAGGCCGTCCCTCCTAGTAGCTGGAACCTGCTCATCTGGGAGGTTTTTAGTTCATCTTGGGGTTAAAACGTTGCAATCTACTCTATGACTAAGCCCAAGTATCAGAAATGTCAGAGGACCTCCTGCCCCAGAAAACTGGGGAGGTGGCATGGGAGCTATGCTAGATGGGTAGGAAAGCCCGGAGCTCCCTAAGGAGCTCAGCCAATGAGGAATTCAGGGACAAGGGGAAGTGAGTAGAAATATAAAACCTGTTTTGTTCCTCTCACTCCTTTTGACCTTTGGTCCAAGCTAATGACCGGCTCCTGGACAACCGAGAATAAATCTCTCTTTACTACTTGGAATCTCCAAAATCTCTGTTTTGAAATGGGGATTATTGCTTCTCATATATTAGAGCCAAATGGCACACAGTTTACACATAAGAGTGATACCCTTCATGTAAACTCTAAAATGATAATTGACTATCGTGAGATGCTTTCATTCTTGATCTACACCTGTTGAGGAAAGGTCATTCAAGCGTGAGGGAATATTGGGTGAAATTTTCTTTAGATTAAAGGCAAAGATGGAAGTTAATATGGGGAAATTGAACATTGGAAACACGTTTATCTATTATGTGAGAGACTTCTTTGTCTTTTTTATGATCAAATAAAGATTTTGAGCATTAGAAAATATTTTCTATAATTTTTACTGTCATGTTGTCATGTGACGACTACAGCATGAAAGCAGAAGTTAAGTGTGCATGAATATCACTGTCTCTACCACTTTGAAAAGTCAGGATTAGAGCAAGAACATATACCAAAGCCTAATTACAGTGTTCACTGATTTCCATAATACAGGTACACTTACCATGGCCTAAACTATAAACTAGAAAGAACTGTTTGGAGGATTTAGTTTTGCTATGATTTATTTAGCTGTAAATTTATATAACTTAGTTTTCTTTTTTAATTTTCTTTAAAATTTTTGTATTCATTTTACATCCCACTCTCTGTCTCCTCTGTTCAGCCTCCCATAGTCCCTTTCCACACCCCTTTTCCTTTAGAGAGTGAAGTCTCTTCAGGGTAGTCCCCTACCCTGGCACATCAAGTCTTTGCAGAGCTAGGTGCCTCCTCACCCTGTGAGGCTAGACAAGACAACTGAGTAATGGGAAAATATTTCACAGGCAAGCTTTAGGGACAGTCCTGTTTCATTGTTCCAGACCCATGGGAAGACCGAGCTGCATATCTGCTACATATGTGCCAGGGGCCTAGGTCCAGCCAATGTATGTTCTTTAATTGGTCCTTCATCTGTGAGAGCCTCCAGGGGTCCAGTTTAGTTGACTCTATTGGTCTTCCTGTGGAGTTCCTATTCTATTTGGGACCCTCAATTCTTTTGCCAAGCACCATCCACTGTTTGACTGTAGGTTTTTCTGTGTCCAAGTCAGTGGTTGGATGGAGCCTTTCTGAGGACGGCCATGCTAGGTTCCTGTCTGCAAGCATAACAGAGCATCATTAATCTTATCAGATGCTTGCCTATGGCATGGGTCTCTAGTTGGGCTTGTTATTGGTTGGCCGTTCTCACTGTCTCTGCTCCATCCCTTGTCCTCCCTGCATTTCTTGTGGAGGGGAACATTTTTATGACTCTGTTTAAGGGATTTAATTGATTTGTACAGTTTCTCAAAATTGAGCAGTGAGGTTTGGAAGCTGATCAGTTACAGCTGATATTGAGTATGGAGGGTTAAGGTGAATTTGGCTCAACAGGGTTCTCAGGAAACTTGAATTTTACAAGGAAGCATACATGCATAGATGGGTGAGGGAACCTGTTTGTTTGAGCAAAGACTCTTTGCCATGTAAGTAGCATTTGTTTCCTGAAGATAGTGGTGCATAAAAGACACCCCCATGATAAGATGCTGGAACACCCATGTCTCCTGCTTCCCTCTGTGCTTTCTCTCATTGTGATGGAAGCATGTTCTCCTTCTATTTCCCAGGATAAACTTGCCTCCATTGGTGCCATTTTAATTTGATTCTAGAACATCCTTCTATTCTGCCCTCTTTAATTTCACCATAGGGTGTTTCAATAGCATTTCTTCTCGGCTTATGCTTTTGCTATTTGGCACCAGCAAGTATAAAATAAATGAGCGCGTATTTCATCGTTAGGCACATTAGTAGTCAGTAGGTAAAAAGCTATAACTCTGATTGTTTTGTCACAGGATACTTTGACAGGCTTTATATTTCTAGAACAATTTTATGTGTGGAGAATTTAGTCAATTTACCAGCATTACAGTTTTGCTTAATGATTAATTTGTAATTTATTTTACCAAAGTAATTGTCTCTAGAAAATATCAGTGATTGCCTGCCACATTTCATTTGTAGAACTGCCTCTAGAATTCTGTGTGTAAATGATGAACATCTGGTTTGAGAACAATTTTTTCTCTAATTTGATACTTCTAGCATCAAGCTATGACTAATTTTTGTTCTGTAACCTCTAGGGAGCTTGGACCAACATAGATGAAATTTTTCCAAAAATTTTTTTCCAAAATTGTTTAGATGTTAAATTGTCTACATACCAACCACATCCAGCTGAGGTTAGAGTTAATTCTAATTACTAAGGATGTCACGATTCTTAGTGATGAGATAACAACTGCACACTGTGTGTAAGGACTGGTCTTCAGGTTCCAGTATCTCTATTTCTCCCAGAATACTCTTCAAAGTGAGGCAGGCTGGATATGGATGATTTCCACAGATGACTTCACTGTGCTCCCCTGAGCTGATTCTTATTGGTACTTCACAAGTGCACTTGTGTTTCCAATGTAAGATTTATTTTCTTTCATCCCATTGTCACAAAGGTTTTGCTACCATAGCATCCAGACCAAGGCAGTCATTAGGATGATATCACTGACAGTTTGTTTGTACCCTCCATATCCTTGGAGGGTCTTTTTGTTTCCCTTTTCACACATTATTCAGAGGTAAACATTATCCTTCATTTTAGAGGTTAATGTGGTTGGTGAAATCCCACTATCTCAAAAGCAGTTTTGAGATTTTCATGAGTGATAATGGGCACATCATTCATAACATGTGGCAGAGATGGGTTTGCTCAGAACCTCACAGAGGCTGAGAAAATTAGGACAACTGCATGCCCAATCTTTTTCCTGGGAAATAGAAGTGCTACCTGTGAAGTTGGTTCTCTAAAAAGGATATGGCGAATGTCCTTAAAATACAGCTTTCCAGTTACCAGAGTATAGTGCGATCACACTAGAGTAATATAGTTTCTGCAGCTGTAAAGCATTTCAAGTGTGGGCATCTTGCTATCCTTCCCTCTCTTGGTTTCTCCCTCTGTTCCACCTTACTTTCTTCTTTCCCTCCCTTCTTTTCCCCTCCCTCCATCCTTTTCTCTCCCTCTCTCCCTACTTTTTCCCCTCCCTCCTTCTCTCCATCTCTCTTGCTCCTTCTCTCCCTTGTTTTCTTCCTCACTCCCTCCTTTCCCCCTTCTTTCTTCCTTTCCATCCTTTTCTTCCAATATTTTTCCCATCAAGTTAGTAGGTTCCCTATTGCCAGTTTAGTAAGTTTTGGATAAAGGAACATTTGCTAGTACCAAGTAATCCTAATGTTCCCTCTGTGACTCATAACGTGGAGCACAGGGTAAATAAAATACAGGATGATATCTAAATGCTGGGGTCAAGTATTAACTCATTTCCCCACAGAATTTGTCTCTGTTTTCATACATGTGACCTTTTATAAGATCAAGCCCTGGCCACTATAAAAGTGAATAATTAATTGGGTCAATGCTCATCCATCTTCATAGTCATAGCACAACACTTCCTTGTGCATACTCATGCAGTAACTTGCTGATTCTTCTGTCCAGCCCCATTGCTGACTGTTCACTCCACAATATCTAGTCCAGACTGGGCATTTATAAATACAAACTGGATCACATCACAGCATGTACATTTACAATAAACTCCAAACACCCTTTCTTGGCTTCCAAAGCCTCCATGACTTGCTTCCCACTGGCCTCCCATCTCCCATCTCTCATCCATCCCACTTTAGCTCTTAGCAACCATGCTCCACCTACCTTACAACACACTCACTTCTTTTTGTAGTCTACCAAGGAGGGTTTGCACATGTCCTTTGCCTGTGTCTTCCCAGGACACTTCATTCCATTTGCCACTTGTCCCCAAGACCAGGTCACTCTTGTCACTCAAATCTCAGAATAAATGTCACCTTACCATAGAAGCTGTCCTTGACACTTTGAATATATTAGCTGACCAAATTATTTTTTCACATCATTTTCTTTTTAATTATATATTTATGTATTGTGTGTGGGGACATGACTGCACACATGTGTACCATGACACAAACGTAAAAGACAGGAAAGGTTCATGAATTCCCCTTACATCCTCCCCCCAAAAAAACATATTTGGCAAGTGCTTTTTGTCAGTTGAGCCACCAAACTGGTTCATCTCATCATAACTCAATTCTCTGCACAGCCCTGAGCATTATTAGATTTCAATCTTGTTTATGTTTTTGTTTTCTATGAATGATATGTTTCTCTAACAGGAGTATAGTCTGCAGGCATGAGGGAACTTGAATGCAATTCAAGATGTGAAGAATCTTTTCTGTCTTGGCCTTACCCTCAGAGCTTAGAGTGATGTGTGGGGCATATATAAATAAAACATATGTGGCAAATGAATAAATATATGCAAGAAATTCAAGATGCCACATGGAAAGGGAAATCTGTCACAGGTGTGCCACATAGCCTTACTTTCGCTGTACCTACCATTCATTCTATTTCCACAACATTCTGCTTACATTGGCCTGTACTGAGAGCAGATAATAATTAGTGCTTCTTGTAGTTTTGTTCACTGTTCTCCTTTATGAATAAGGCTCTTGTTCCACATGTGAGAACTGATATTTTTATTATGAATTCTAGCTATATATTTTACTATTATTACTTTGTCTTAATTTATAATATTAGAGGGTTAAGTCTATGTAATACATATTATTAGAGAAGTCTTCGCCAGTTTAAAACTTGCTTTTGCATTGTCTTTGGGTAACTACCATAGTGGATAAATTCACCCACATACCCATTCATATCATCCCGGGAGTCAAACATGAGTAGAGAGAAACAGTCAGGCCAGGGACTTCTGCTTCAGACAGATGATGGTCAGAATGAGATGTGTCCCTGGTCCAACCTCAGTCAAGTCAGACAGATGGTCAGAATGAGATGTGTCCCTGGTCCAACCTCAGTCAAGTCAGACTGATGGTCAGAATGAGATGTGTCCCTGGTCCAACCTCAGTCAAGTCAGACAGATGGTCAGAATGAGATGTGTCCCTGGTCCAACCTCAGTCAAGAGGCCATGGGACAATCATTTGAAGAAAGATTCTGATTCTGAGCTCTGCTTCTGACTTGAAAATGTTCCATTAACACTTTCTGGAAGAAAAACACCAGCATTAAAATTGCAGACAGGGTGTCTGTATTCACACTCTCCAACCCTCATCTTATACTCTAATTGTTTCCATGGAAATCTTAACAGAATAGTTTGGGTAAGCAATATATTCACCAAGTTAAAAAGTGAAAACAGCTCTATCATCTGCAGTAAATCTTTCTTGCATCTCTGCCCTGCTGTGCACATTCCATTACACAGACCTGTCATGGGTTGTTTAACTGGCCCTTAAATGCCAATACTTTGAGTGATCTTAATAAATTGTTGTTACAGAAAGAGTGCAATAACTTGTGTGTGTATGCATGCATGCACGTGCACGTGTGTGTGTGTGTGTGTGTGTGTGTGTGTGTGTGTTCATGTGTGCATGAAATCCCTCCAAATGAAGTTCTGGGGTCAAAGGATATATTAGATGTGATTGAAACTATGTCCACCCAAAACCAGCTCAACAAAAACCTTCAGAATTGGCCTTTGTGGGAAATACAGTGAAGGAGAGGAGGCCAGGCCTCTGTGAGGTGGGCACTCACCCAATGGCTTGTATCCTTACAAAAAAGAAGATATGTATAGCAACACACAGGAAAGAATGCATGTGACACTGGAAGTAGATGGTGGGATGCCATAGGCTTCCCGCAACTGGGGGATGCTCTCAACAGACACAGCAGATTTCTTCCACAGAGATTGTTCAATGGCTCCAGTAATCCCTTGATTTGGGGCTTGCAGTCTCCATGACTTAAGGGGTGACTTTTGGTTGTTTCACGCTAACATGTTGTGATGCTTTTTTTGGTAATGCATTTGTGATATGAGCACTGTCTCCATTTCCCTCTGTGCCACCCTGTAATCAGCACAGCATGGCATGAGTGCTGTCTTTTACCCTCACCAGCAGAGGACATGATTATACTGCTGTATTGATGCTCATTTGACAATGAATAATAAAAAGTGCCCTGTGTAGTTTAAAATTTTATTTCCCTTCCACAACTAAGTACCTTGTAACTTGTTTAAGTGTTTTTAACATTTCCTCCCATGATCTTTGTTTATATATTTTGCTATTTTGTTCAATTATCGTCATTTTTCATACTTTATAATAATGACTCTATGTGGTATATATTATTACAATGATCTTATTTGGGTCATCATTTGCTTTTTGAAATATAAATTTGATAAACGGCAATTTACATTAATTTATTATTCTTTTGTGTCATGTCAGGAATCTGAATCACTGAAAGTTGCCTGGGAGTTGATAAACCAATACATTTTTTCCCCTTCATCAAGAAGTTCATTGGAAATCTTAAAAGGATAAAGTTAGATCTATCTTTACGTTTCCAGATGGTACATAGTTGATTCCAACACCATTCTTGAAATGTTACCTTTATGATATATTGAGCTCTTGTATATGTTTGGTTCTATTTCTGGAAGTTCTATTCTGTTACATTGGCCTGTCTTTCTATCCACATGCCAGTAGAAACTGGTCTTGATTTTCACAGTTCTATAAATTGTTCTCACATACAGGTAGGCGAGTCAGTTCCGTCGTTTCTTGTGATGGGCTTGTTCCACTTAAGTAACCCCCACCTCTACCCCAGCCCTAGTTCAAGTGGATTTCCCCTGTGTTGTCTGTGTCATGCACACTGTGACAGTGTGACACAGGACTGGAGAGTTTTGTGTGAAGTTTGTTCATACTGCTTCAGTAAGTAGAGCATAGTATTTCCCCCTTTTAGAGATATAGAGGTGTTGTGAAATTGACCAGTACCCATAATGTCAGAGAAACATTATAAGGGAAACAGGAAAAATACTGTTTTTAACTAAGGCTGAATCTCAGGAAAAGATGTGGATTTAATCATTTTGTCCTGTGATATAAAGCACACTCTAGTTTAATATGTACACATCAGAGGTTTCAAATTATCCTACTGAAATTCAACCTTCAACAGAAGCATAGCTGTCTCTTTGACATGCAATGTGTTCTAAGATGTGAGAAAAAAAAATCGCTATTGAAAATCATAAAGTAGCTCCAGAAAATGCTGGCTTAACCCTTGCATCCAATTCTCTTCATGAATTCAATTTGTATTATTTTGTTGAAGAGACTGGGTTCTGAGGCCTGACACAGCAAGTACTGGAGCCTGACACTGTGTCCACAGTTTCAGTGGGAAGTTTTGCAGAAAAAACATCATGTGGTTGTTGTCATTTGTTAGGTTTGTGTGGCTTCGCCTGGCTCCAAGCCTCTGTGTGCTTTTCTCCAAAGCCTGTCCAGAGCCCTGGTCTTGGCCCTTCTCTAATTCTTGGCTCAGGTAGCCCCATCCTCCAAGGAAAGGAATGAATTGAATTGATGTGGGGTGGAGCTGAGCTCCAGAGGGCACTGTGCCCCAGATCTATGCCCAAGTTCTCATAAACAGACTCACAGAGTTGGTTTCTGAGACACAGTCCTTATACTGTGCCTTGATCCTAGCATGTAAATCCACCTCTTGATGTCTAAATCCCAAACTGGCTCTCAAGAGTACTCACTCAGTTCTCAATAGAGAACAATAGATTCTCTCATGGGTGTACTGGTGGATTCTAATCTGCTCCACCCCAAACACAGACTTTCTCAACGTAGGCTTTTCTAGTATGTGGGACACTAAAACATTGTTGTGGAGCTTCCCTGTGCATTGTAGGACTCATAGCACCAGCCTTCACTTCTACACACGGAGGACTAATAGCACTCCTATTTCAGTCATGACAGACTATGATGTCTCCAGACAATGCCAGCATTACTTGGTGACAGAGCACTTGTTAGTAAACAGTGTTTTCATTCACACTGTTCCAGAACAATGATCCAACACACTGTTCTTGTTTTCCCATGTAGTTGCTAGTAACTGCCATGAGGCTTAACTAATTGAAGTGATGTCCAATAGAAACAAAATGTGAGTTTCAAAATAGGAGACAGAAAATTTAATAGATACATAATCAAAGGAAAAGGCCCCAGGTGGGTTCAATTTTAAGTCTATTTTAGAAAATATGTCTAACTTACTTTCCTTAAATCTATTCATCTTTGACATCTGGTGTATATTTGATACTTGCAGGACGTCTCAGTTAGAAGTAGTTACTTTTTAAATACTTAGTAGTCCCAGGTGGCCAATGGCTATGGTATTGTACTAGTCTAGATTTCTAAACTATTCCTTCCTTTTCAATTCCTTCTGAGAGTCAGAATGCTGTTCCAATACAAGGGTAGGTTTAGCTACTTTTGTAACTCTGATGTTATGAGCCTGAAATAATTATTAGTCTCTTAGACTCATAGCTTTTGTATCGATACTAGGGAAGTATTAATAGATTCTCTTTAATCAATTGAAAGAAGCACATGAAATAGTTTATGTGGCACAAGGCATATAGCAGCTGCTTCATAAGGGGTGGTTCTATCTTCTATGCCTCTGCTATCATCAGAGAGAACTTCAATATTTTGTTCCCCCAGGACTAGCTGGAAAAAGAACACATGCCCCATCCATTATCACCATGCCCTCTACCTAAGTGAACACTCCACGTGAATGTAAAAGACCACAGCATCCCAGGGAATCTAAGTCCTTCTCCACTTGGTCTTGTCATGCTGCCGTTAATTAAGCCAAGATTAGGTGTGTCTGGGGAAACGACAATTTGAAAATCAAACACTTAGCCCTCTCAGATTCTTTTGCTTAGTCTCAACTGAACTCATCCTATCCTCATTCAAGAATATTCTCTTCTATTCATTTCATAGCAAACACTTCTTTAAATTTTGCCAATTCTTGAATGCACTCTTCCCGTCAAGGAGAACCATCTAGCATAGTTCTTGAATCTCTGGTAACATGATGACAGTAGGAGTCCTCTGATGAGACAAATTTGACATTGAGGCTAATGTTAAGAAGAAAACAGACGGCTTATAAGGAACCATCTTGTATCACAATAGATAGGATATACGAAGAAAAACCGGGCCTTGTCATAAGGAAGATGGTGATGATCACACAGCACATGTGTTCCATTTGCAGATGTACATGCATTCTCCAGGATACCTAGCTCAGCTGCCCATGATGGCAAAAACGGTTTCTGTTTCCAGTTTCACCACAGGTTTTCTACTATAAGATAATCCCTTCTCCTTTCCAATCCCCACTTTAGCAAGTGGGGAAAACGCACGGTGCAATACAAAGTGCTCATAAAAACTCTGTTCTAGGGTCTAAACTTTCTTTAACCTTCATAGCTGGCAAAGCTTTTCTGGATCTCAATGAGGTTGTTCAGAGAAAAGAATCAGGTTGAGGTAAATAGCATATTTAAACTGTCTCCTCAAGGTCATGCTTTAGAAGGAACTGGCATGTGAATAAATGATCATGAGATGGCCTATTCCAATGGAAAAGACTGGGATGTGCAGGACTTTAGGAACTCAAACAAAACAGCAAGTTTTTATTTATTTACCCATTTATTGAACAACTGTTGGGTGCATGAGTGTGTGTAGTGAGGAAAAGTGATATTAAAATAAATTAAGAGATAGAAAGGAAGAGCGATACATCTTCTGGACTTCTTTCCTTGTAGAACTGTTTCTTTTCCTGGGTGCAGACTTTTCCAGGGCAGAAAACTTTTGATCTTCATTATGTCCTAAAGTGTTTCTTATATTGTACTTTTTCTTCTTGCTTTTGATTCTGAACATGAGCAGACAGATTCAAGAGAAGATCCAACAACTTTCCAGATCATTTTTAGCTATTATAGACATTTACTTCCTTGACCAAATTAATGAAGAGTGGCTTCCAGTTGAGAGTCACTATATATATTTTTGAAGTGATTTGAAGACTGATTTTCAGTTAGAGTGTTGTACAATACACTTAACCTGTATCTGTACTGATTTTTTTTTTGTATTTTATTCTTGTTGTTAAACTAAAATATTCTCTTTTTCATGGTCTCAGAATAGTCACCATATATATCAATAACAATTGCACAATAGGAGTGTCGACTTCTGGTTGCATATTTTTAGAAGAGAATTGAATTCCAGATAGTCTTTTCACAGCAAGCATTTCCTCTTTGAATTTCTTTTTAATTTAGTTTCTCAGTAGTCCCATAAAGTTGAAGCATTATTATACTATCATTTTTATCATTTTATAGATAGGTGAACAGAACACAAAAGATTAAGTAGTTTAACTGTGGTCATGCAGATTAACATTTCTTCAAAGTCAATATTATACATCTAGTTTCCTTAGCCTTCAAGTCTAATCACAAAATTTGTACTTCATTTTCCTAAAGTATATTCAGCTCTACTGTCTTTCTTTCTGTAACTCTCTTGCCTTTACATATACCTACTGTGTTGCTATTCAGGTCTCAGTTGAAAACCTTCACAGATGTAGGTATTCAGTCAGTACTGAACATTTATTAGATTCAGAGTGACTACAAAATAGACAGCAAAATTGCTTTCCTCAAAAACTTCAAGTAGAAATATTGATGCATAAGGTTATTTTACAGTGTATCAAATAACATTAATAGTATAAAAACCTATTAGTTGTCCCAACCAATGTAGGAATTATAGTCAGAATACTTGATGAGGGAATTCCATGTTTGAACCTACAGTCAATATTATTTGACTCTAGGACAGAGAAAATACTAAGAGAGCAGACTAGAGACTCAAGATTCATGCTTACACATATATAGTTTTCTGGTACATTGCAAGTATTAAGATAACATGGAAAGAAGATAGATTTTTCACTATATAGTTCTTTCTTACATGCTTTTTTCATACAGGAAACAAATACACTTGACCCTTATGCTATACCATCCACAAGAAGAATTGTCATGAGCCTTAGGCTTAAATGAGAATGTAAACCTCAAGAGCACCGGGATGACCAGGAGAGCAAGGTCATTCCATTGAAATAGGCAATACCTTTCAGCTACAATACTAAAGCATTAACTACAAAGGGATGGGTAAAATCTTTATTAATAAGAACTTTGTTCATCAAAAATGATTATGAATAAATTGAGCAAGCAGTCTATCAGAAATAGGAAATATGCTATAGTAGATCTATCTGACAAAAAACCCTCTTCAAAATATGTAAATTAGCTTTAATGAAAGACAAAAATAAACTAAAACTAAAATGGTCAAAAGACTTTAAGACAATGCATGTAGCTAATAAGCATGGAAATATGTGCTTGGAATAATGAGTGTGTTGGTGCATGAGTTTACTCCCAGCGTTCAAGAGCCTGAGGCAGTTCATTATAGTCAGCCTATGGTACATAGCCATATGCAGTGTCAAAAGAAAAAAACAAATCAAGCAACGGGCAAAATTTGCTCAGTATTATTAGTCATTAGGAAAATGCAAGCCTTCCACCCCAAAATATGAAGTTTCAAAATCTGCAGATGTGATATAACATTACACCTTAATGAGAAAACGGGGCAACTGAAGCACTTACTAAGGCCTAGCATTGTGTAAATTAGTCCAGTTGCACTAGAAAAACCTCACAGTATCCACCTGTTGGCATATGTATACACATGAAACAACAGGTATGCAAAAATAAGTTCATGGTAGATGTATGCTGCAAGCTTTCTGAAAGTGCATCAAATAGGTAAAATAGAATGTTCCTGGGATGAAATGGCCCAAAGCAACAAAAATGATAATCGTTCCTATAGAAGGAAAACGATGCTCACAAATATAATATAAAGAAAAGTACTTCCAAATAGAACTAAGGCAATTTGTTTATTCCATTTGCATAACATTTTAAAAATAGATAAATAAAAGAGCCACTCTGATTTCCTGTGGATAAGTGCATGGAGAGTGAACAGTGTGCAGGGAATTCCAAAATCCAAGAGTGCTGTATTTTATGTCTTCTGCTCAGTGGCAATTATAGGTGTGTACACATATGAAATTCACCAAGTTATATCCTTTAAAGTAGAATGTTTAAGTTTTGTGTTGTTTTGTAGAGAGAATAATGTCCCTTTAGAGATGCTTACATACTTCTGCTTGGAATTTGGGAAATGAAGTTTTGGAAAGGTAATTAAGTTCAAAGCCATTTTGGTGGGGAAATTATCCTGGACTTACTCAGTGGGCCCAATCAAATTGCACTGGTCCTTAGATACGGAAAAGGATGATGGATGGTGAATCAGGATTCAGTCTAACACTGAGGACCCTGAGGATGTAAAGAAGGGACCATAAGCCAAGGGATAGGACCAGCTTACCAAGTAAAAAAGCCAAAGAAACAGACTGGAACTTGTAACCAGCAGTGTATTCTCAATGACACCTTCCTGACTCATAAGAGTATAAAACAATGCATTTCTGCTTTGGGAGCCACTGGACTGTGATAACCCATGACAGCAACAATAGAAAATCAATGCATATAAAACTATTGTTAGAAAAACAAAACATTCCAAGTTCTTTATTAGTGGTCTTAAAAGCAATGCTCACTTGTTTTCCTGGAGTGCCCACAAAATTCCATTTTTTACAACTGTTCACTTCCATATGCACATCTATATCTCTTCAGACAGTACAGATGCCTGGCAACAAGCATATGTTCACTTTATATACTAGGTGCTCTATGCATGTTTGGTAAATTAATTTAAATTGAGCCATTTATGTGCATGAGAGGCAGTGACTAGGACAGACACAATTGCACTAATGTGCTCTCTCAGACTACTTAGCAAGCAAAGATACATTAATATGAGTGGCTCTGAATAATGAGACTGAGGTTGTTTAAAACAGTAGGATGGCATCAGATGAAACATTTCCATATCATTCTAGATTAAATAAAACATTTACCATTTCATGCTTTCTTTCCTGGTAATTTTGCTTTGTCCTTCACATTGGTGATTTGTTCCACATGGCCACTCATTTGGGATAATAGCAGGCCAAGAGGCATGACAAATAAGACAGGGCCATACCCGATCACCATTATGCTCCCTGGAGCCATGGGCTTGGTAAAACTGTCACTGTCTTAAAACAAAGATATTGTGCTTGAGCCTACACATTAGGAATTCAGTGACTGTGGCAGCAGTGATCATATTATATAGCAAGCAGAGAGAGATGGCTATAAAGGGAGCCACAGTCAAAATGAGCTGCTTTTTTGTGTCCAGTCAAACCACAGATATTCAACGCATATTATATGCAGAGACCCATAATATAAACACAGTGGGGAGCACGAGAAAGAGAAGATAGATTCTATAGAGTCCAAAAGGAGGTCTTGCTATGGATGAAGTAAATGATGTAACAAAAACAACCCATGAATGAGACCCTAACATGGTTTAAAATTTCAGAGGAGAGTGGGAGGATTTTACCCAGAAGGCTTTGAAAGTTGGCAGAAATAGAAGTAGGAGTAAATCTGTCAGTAACATTATCAGAGAAGGAGCGCTGAGGTTTGCATGGTGCTACTACCACTAATTCCCAGTCCTGCTGGTACACAGCAGGACTCTCAACTTCCAGCACTACTGATATTCTGCATTTCATTGTTACTGGACTGTTTTGGGAATTGTGGCATAGCTTTCAGTATCTCTAATCTTTACCAATTATTTTGCTTGTCATCAGATATATGGCAGCCATGAGTCCTTTGAGGGACAAACTGTCCCCTGTTGACATCTACTGTGCTGGAGGAAAAGTTCACAAGCATGAAGACATAGGAGTTACTTGCTATGCCAACAAATCCAGAATTTCATTCCGTATATGATGAGAGCTGATAAAATATTTGTGTTGCAAATGGAAGGTTGAAAAATGTTTGAATAGAATTTATCTGACCGAAATATTGGAGAAACAAGGAGAGGGCATTTTGTGGGAAAAGGGGAACCATTCCAAACTTTAGTCCAAACATGTATGATGGCGTTTGGTGGAAAAAGAACTGTGTTTTTTCTTAATAGCCTAAGAGTGCAGAGTTTTGTACATTTAGCTCAGGACTTCCAGGCCATTTCACTTCTTTCTTGAGCACTAAGAACTCAGAGATATTCACCTGCTTTTGGAAACTGAAACATCAGCACTCCCTACACCCTTTCCTGGGCTGCCTTACAGAGAAGAACAGTTACCCATATGCTCTAAAGCATTCTGTAGTTTGGGGACTTTGGGCAAACTCTCCAGTATGAAGGTGAGGAAAATCAGGGACAAAGCATGTGGTGCAAATCCCAGGGGGCAATCTTCAGACCTACAGAGAAAAAAAGCAGCGATTTCTTAGCAACCTAAAAGCTGTCAAAGCAAGAAGTGCGCCGATTTTTGCTCTCATCTATTCTTGCTATAAATTTCAAATCTATATATTATTATGAAAAAAGTATTTTGAAAGTTGTGTGGATTTCCCCCCTAGGGATATGGCAGGGAGAAGAAAGGGGAGAAAAAAATGTATTGTGGGTTTGCTACCAACAATTTAAGGACTCAGAAAACTAGGCAGGAATATTGGAAAATTTATCATTGTACTGAGCGCCGTAGAGAGCCAATGTCTTAGTGACTTGAAACCGATGATCAGCCTCAGTAGGTAGGTGTCCATATTAGGATGCTTTATAGGTAGCAATGTATTGTAAGTTGTGCTGATGTGACTTGCACTCTCGACAGTGACAACTTGGACAAGTATGTATTCTGCTTCCAAGTTTCAGAGGGTCCAGGCCACCTTGGTCAACTGTGTTGTTTCTGGAGTTATGGGGAAGTGGAGCATCAGGCATATGGAAGACAGAAAGCAAAAGAAGGCTATAAGAGGGACTTAAGGACAAGCTGCACCCAAGAACCTGTACCCATTGATGTAATTTCTAACCTTGCCAGACCTCTTACAATGATGTCATCAGTTGGATTCAATCCCCAAACACAAACCTTTCAAGAGAGTACTTTATATACAATTCATGATGCTCAGCAGTCCCAAATTAAAACCAAAGCAAACAATAACAATAAAGGAACAAACAAAACCCCCAAACCTATCATACTTAAATACATACATATAGGTTAAATGAGCTGTTTTCATCTGGGCTGACAAGTCTTCCTCCACGAGCCTAAGACTACCTAATCAAAACCCCAAGACCAGACACAAAGAGCCTTCTTCTAAGTTGTGGCTCAGAGATGTCCAAAGGACTCCCAAAGCATACAGCCTATTTTTATTGCCTTTGGTTGTTCTCCACAAATAGAATGCACTTCAGAATCAAGGCCCAGAGACCCCTGTGATTGAACAGTTCTGAATGCTCCATCTCAAGGACTAGCTTCATAGTTCTAAGACAATGCCTAGGAACCAAAAGAATGCTTGAATTGTTTTGCTATAATTCATCGATTGGAGAATGAGGTTGGACAGCTGGGTCCAAGTCTTACTCTCACCAGCTTCTGCTTCATTTACACTCTAGGCTCTGGTTCCCTTGCTTTCAAAATGACTCTAAAATGGTATTAACCTAATTAATAACACTTCACATAAATACATAAGTGCTAGCTTGCTAGAGGCTATTATTGGGTTGTTAAATGTAAATTAAGTATTAAATTAGTATTTTAATATTTATCCTCAAAATTGTAATTTTGTACATGCTTGACTATTAAAAAATATTCCTGCTGGGAAGTGGTGGTGCACTCCTTTAACCCCAACATTTGGGAGGCAGAGGCAGGTAGATTTCTGAGTTCGAGGCCAGCCTGGTCTACAGAGTGAGTTCCAGGACAGCCAGGTCTACACAGAGAAACCCTGTCTTAAAAAAACAAACAACAACAAAAAATTCCCTAGGAATTTTATTGATGTACCGGAAAAAAATACAATATGTGATTTGTTATTTGGTGATTGTGGATCATAAGATACTGAGTTACAGAAAACAGAGAATTTTCCTAGTCGTGATTCATCCAGGAAGCAGAAAAGACATGGAAAGAGTGAGACTGCAGGGTGACCCTCATCAGGGACCCTGGTTATTCAAAGGCTTCCTTGTCTGAGCATCCTTTCATCCTCAAAGTGAAGGAGAATTAAGGAGATGAATCTAAGTTTTCTAGCATAGGAGCTAGATCAAAGGGTAAGGCTCAGGTCCTGTTTACCTGTGTGTGTGTGTGTGTGTGTGT
>NC_034607.1:54874442-54905097 GCF_900095145.1 Mus pahari
AGAGAGAGAGAGAGAGAGAGACAGAGACACAGAGACACACAGAGACACACAGAGACACACAGAGAGACAGAGACAGACAGAGACAGAGAAACACAGAGATACAGAGAGACACAGATAGAGACAGAAAGATACTACATGAATCTCTCCTAATTCTAGAAAAACTCAAAACTATGAGTTTAGATGGTAAAATTCTCATTCTCTTATGAATACAAAAATATTTCCATTTCAATGACAATCACAACCAAATACATGTCTCTCAATCAGCTTTACTTTTTCATCATATGCATCAAGTAAATGGGCTTGATTCAAGTGAACTGCAAAGCTTGCTGGGGTAAAGAACAGGCAAAACAGTAGACAGTAAAGTCCTGAATTAGAAGTTTTGAGGAAAAGGCTTATCTGCTTTACAGCCATCACATCCATGACCCACAAAACTGTCTTTTTAATTGGCTATAGAATGTAGACATACTGTCAAAATTTTAAATCAATTTTATACAATCGTGGATTGTAGCTATCATTATTCCAATGAGATTCATATCTGCAGCTGATGTGGAAGGAATTGTGACTAAAAATATCAGAGCTAAAGCTCTTATTGAAAATTTTCTGCCTGTAGACTTTTATTTTTCTGCTGCTTAAAAGCATGATGCCAGAAAGAAATGAATCCCATCTTGCATCTGCTTCTTTAAATGAGGGCTTTTTAACTATTATAATTCCCAAGTCTGGGTTCACACATACCACCTTATTCCAAACAGAACATAGGGATTAATGGTATGATATTAAAAGCAGAAACAAAAAGCAATTGCTTTGGGAGACGCTTAAGTACTGAAATACCGAGCAGAATAAGAGAGTTACCTTCACATTTGTTATCAGTGCAATAATATAGAATGTAATAGATCATTCTTCCATTTACTGGTACTCTGAAACCATGCATATCGTTATGTGTTTAGCCCTTGATTCTGTGAGCTCATCTACTGAAACATTGAAATTAATAGAAACACAAGTCCAAAAATCTATTCTTCTTCATCCTCTACTAAATAGTAAGCTTCATTAAAACTGTGATTTCGTCTTACTAGTCTTCCTAGGAACTACAATACTCAACCCACATCATGTGTTCGGTATACTCTTCTATGCTATTCAGGCCAAAGGAAGGTGACTTGCTCTCTGGATATGTTCTTGGGAGTTGAAATGACGCCAAGGACCAGGAAAACAAAGAACTAGAAACAATAGACTGCAATATGAGGGTTCAGGGAGTTTAACAGAATTGATGTTCCTCTCACACCTTTTCCTTTCTACTGTATCTACTTAGGTGGATCATCAGCTGCCCAACACTTACCATGGGAGAGAGAAGTGGGAAATCTGTTCATGTGCCTGCTACGGGCAGTAAGTTCCCGTCAGAATGGAAACTGGAACTCTAGGTCTTTGCACTACTCCACACCATTCTCCTCCTCCTCCTCCTCCTCCTCCTCCTTTCATTTATAAACAGTAACCCAATTAAATATAAAAGATGGTGAGGACACCAGAGAAAGGTATGTCTTGGGATAGAGAAACACTGAAATGCTCTGGAGTCGGAAGATACTCAGGAAATGTGGAAGGACTGTAAATTCTAAATATTAAATTACCATCTTAACAAATTTACTAGTCAATAGACTGAAAGTCTGTCTCAGATTACATCAGAAGATAAATCAGAAATTCTGCTATAAGAATTACATTTCTTAGAGGGTTTTCTTCAGAGAAAAATCTTATAATTTGTACACTCTGACATATATCTCTGTCTGTCTGTCTGTATCTATATATGTATGTATGTACATACATATGTACGTACGTCTGTCTGTTTGTCTATCTATTATCTATCTATCTATCTCCATATTTCATATCTATCTATCTATCTATCTATCTATCTATCTATCTATCTATCTATCTGAAAGTCTGTCTCAGATTACATCAGAAGATAAATCAGAAATTCTGCTATAAGAATTAGATTTCTTAGAGGGTTTTCTTCAGAGAAAAATCTTATAATTTGTATACTCTGACATATATCTCTGTCTGTCTGTCCGTCTGTATCTATATATGTATGTACATATGTATGTACGTACATCTGTCTATCTATCTATCTATCTATCTATCTATCTATCTATCTATCTATCTATCTATCTATCATCTATCTATCTCCATATCTCATATCTATCATCTAACATACATCTATCTATCTATCTATCTATCTATCTATCTATCTATCTATCTATCTATCATCTATTTATCTTATATAACTATCTATCTATCTATCTATCTGTCTTCATCTTTCATATCTATCTATCTTTTTATTTGTATGTGTATTTATCTATGGCTAGCTATCATCTACTACTGCAATATAGAGATCCAGTTGGTTCTACGGAATTTGTCTTGATTCCATGCAGGAAATGAAATATCTGCGTCTTTTCTAGCTACATTTTCCTGACTGAGGCTGATAGCTGCTCCACGACTAGCAGCTTTTTCTTTCACCATCTCCCAATCAAACAACAGAATAGTTAAGAAGAGGGTCAGAGAACCACCACTTCTCATCATTCCTAGCACCAAGTTGCAGAAGCTAATAGCATTTTGATTCACAGTTCAGGGTTTGATTTCTGCCATTGAGCTTAACTCATAATGTACAGCTTTATCATGTGTGATGCTTTTACCTATTTGCTGGCTCTACTTGTTCCTCTCTGGGAGGTAAAGAGTGGGGATCAGAGGGTTTGTACCTTGCCCTCTTGCTTATCGTGTCCCTGCTAGTGAAGGAGGAGTCCCATTCATGAGAAGCTAGCACTGCTCGCACTTCAAGTTAACAGAGGTAATGCTCAGACCTTTTTCCCAAGTGGGATAAATATAAAGAGATTCCCACCCAGAAATGCGATAGAAAAGCTTCTGAGAAGACAATGAAAATATTTGAAGGCAGTTAGAGAAAACAGAGTCCATAAAAATGAGAAAGGCCTAACAAGTTCTACAGTTGGCTTCCCATAGGGAACAATGGATCCCAAAATACAGGGTATGCCATGTTCAAATTCTAAGATAAAATAATTGCCAACCTGTCATATAACCTATATAGCTAGAAAACTTATCTTTTAAAACTGAAACCAAAATCAAGGTACACGAAAAACCTAGATACACAGAAACTAGTTTGTTTCTGTAGACTCATTATACAATATTTTAATACAGTAAAAGAAGCTATCAGGCCAAAAGCAAGGGCATCTACACGTGTCTCAGTCAGTGTCCTATTGCTGTGCAGAGGCACCATGATCACAGCAACTGTCTTAAAGGGAAGCGTTTACCTGGGGATTGCTTACAGCATCAGGCTTAGTTTGGTACCATCATAACAGGGAGCAGGACAGCGTGCAGGCAGACATGGTCCTGGAAAAGTAGCTGAGGCATATGCAGACAGATCCACAGGCAGCAGAAAGAAAATGACCCTGGTCCTAAAGCCTACTCCAAAACATATATTTTTCCAAAAAAGCCACATATATTCCAACATGGCCACATCTCAAATAGTGCCACTCGTGATGGCTAAGCATGTGGACATGAGCAGATGGGGGCAGGGTATTCTTATTCAAACCACCACAGTGTAAAAATTCAAATCTAAACAACAGTCACCACAACCACCACTACCACAACAACAGCAGAAATGGATTTTGGCAATGGTAATTATATAATTCTATAACACAAACATGTATGTTTCATTTCCTCTTCATTGATTGAAATCAATTTTATAAAACAGTATGTATATTGAGTTATTTTGAACATAGCATAAGGAAATGAATCTCACTTGTTACTACTTTCAGAGAGAATAGAGAAATATATATTGTTTTCTCGAGACAGGGTTTCTCTGTGTAGCCCTGGCTGTCCTGGAACTCACTTTATAAACTAGGCTGGCCTCGAACTCAGAAATCCGCCTGCCTCTGCCTCCTGAGTGCTGGGATTAAAGGCGTGTGCCACCACACCCGGCAAGAATTAGATATATTTGGGAAGGCAAATGGCATGAACAGTATCTTGAACCCACAGGAACAAAAACATAGTCTCAGATGAGATTAAAGGATATATATAGCAACAGCTTTTAACAGTGTTCTTTCTTTTCTTTTTGTTATTCCTTAAATAACCATAAGATTATATAAAGTAATTACCATAATGTACTTGGGGATTTATAACATATATAGATATATATAAAACAGCATGAAGCAAAACAATCAAAGCAGAGATGAGCAGGAACAGTGCTTCTGTATGACACAGGAGGTGTCTCACTGAGCAGGAACAGTGCTTCTGAATGTCACTGGAGGTTTGTTCATGTCATTACTGCTTCACATGTGTGCAAACATGGATAATACCAGGTTTACTTCTGAATAAGGGGAAAAAGCAACAGTTTTTAAAGACTTCTGAATTCATGGGCTGTAAGTCAATGATATAATTTTAATAGATGAAAGATGAATATTGCAATATGCTTGATATGACCTAGACTTAGCATGGTAACGCACTGAGGAGGCAGAAAACTAAGGATCATGAGTTCAAGGCCAGCTTGAGTACCATCATGTGTCCTTGTATCAAGAATAAACAAATAAGCTAGAAAAAAAAATATATTTTTTTATTTATGTATTTATGTGTGTATAAATATATATGTGTGTATATTTATACACACATATGTATTTATGTGTGTATAAATATATATGATAGATATCAAAGAATGAAAAATATGAAGTAAATCGAAATACAATGATTCTGATAATATTATGCATATTATTAATTATACACACACACACACACATATAAAGAAATGAACAAGCCAATAAGTAGAGGTGAGTTGAAATACGTTTACAAGCAAGAATTATGGGCAACCAGAATATCTATACCAAAGGTGCACATATAGCATAAAATTTAATTTACTTTTCACATGTAAACCTTGGATATCATAGTCAATAACATAAAAGAAAAGGTCCAGAATTTGCCTTCCTACTAAGACAGAAAATCGCTTTGCTAGAATTAATTTGACATAATTTCAGATCTCCAAATTTATTTCAAAGTGTGTATATTCTAGGATAAATCTTGTATTCTAAACCATGGTACATTTATGTCAAGTTCAGCTCTTAAAGATTGTGGACACCTATCTTTTTTTTTTTTTTTTTTCAGTTCTGTAAGGCAGCCATGTGTGCTTTCCTTGAGCAAGTATGGGAAGAATTTGTGGCAGTTGAGCAAGGTCATAAGAACCTTGCCTTCCAACTATCTAAAGTTTACTTATAAGTAAAAACCACTGCACAAAAATAATATAATATTCAAAAATCTAATGTAATCTATAAAAGAAAAAATCTTTCTATTTAAAATATGCATACATCCACACCGATCTATAAAACTTAAAATAAATCAAAACATATAATTACCAAAAATTAAATATAAAAAATTTTATTATTGAGCTGAATGAAATTTTCAAGCACAGATAAAGGATGCTAACAAAGGAATGAAAAGAAAGCAGTATGGACAAGTAAAAAGAAAAAAAAAGTAAATCCAGAAGATAAGATAGATAATATTTAGAAATGTGAAAAAAATCCTAAATGTAATAATATTTGCTTCAAGGGTAACAGTTGTATACATCACCTTCAAGGAGGGTTTATCACAGAAGCAGAATGACCTGAGTCAACAAATGTATGACACCGTTTTCTCTTGTAAGAGAGAAAGTAGAAGAACTCAAGATTGCTTATAAATGTTCAACACATAGTTATTATTAACAAAACAAACCTTTTGAAAACCAGAAGTAGGAGGTAGCCTCTTATCTAGGCAAAGATCATGGAACAAAGGTTACAGCAAATATCACATTTAATTTAATGAGAAAACTTTGGACATCTTCCCTTTAAGCTCAGAAATATTATTCTGATGCTTTCTTAGATTATTGCTAATTTCTCACTATGTTTCTGTGTATCTATGTATGCACTCACACAGGCACACACACATACAGGCACACACACACACACACACACACACACAGAGAGAGAGAGAGAGAGAGAGAGAGAGAGAGAGAGAGAGACCCTCCTCACCTGATGCCATACTCTCCCTGGATTTCCTGTTTTCCGTTTATTGAACAAGCTGTGTGTGGCAGCCTGTTTTATGCATCCCTAATAGGCTCATTAAGAGGTGGCAGTCAGCTTTTCAATTCCTCCCTGAGATGCTGAGACTTTGTAGTTCTGTGTAGCAGGTTAACCACCCCTTGCTGGTTCTTCTTTGCTTTCATCAGTATTGATTCTCTAACAGATACTTCAAACTTCTAATTGTATTCCAGATTATCCTGTGAGTGACAAGATAATCTTGACAGAACAATGACAAGATCATTATCACAGGAAGCCTAATGAAACCAGTCTTAATACTCCATAAGGTTGCTGTGTCATAAGTTTTAAAATTAATTTTATGAATATTATGAACTAGCAAATTACCAAATCAATTTTTTACCAGTACCTAAGAAGGTTTTGTCTTGTATAGAAAACATGTATTTGAAATAATTAAAGCCTGTCAGCAAGCCATCTTTCCCTCGTGCATTAACAAATTTGCTAGTAGTCAAAGTAGTAAAACTAAACAGCAAAGAAGAAAATAGATGCTAAAAATTACAAAATTTAGCATAAATACTATCATCCTTGCTTTTAGTAGTAAAAAGAAGGCAGCTTTCAAGGCACTAGATGGAAAGCTGTGTGTACTTGCACACACCCATCACTCCCAAACTCAGGGGCAGAGGCGGGGGTGTCAGGAGGATGATCAGGAGGTCACAGGCATCTTTGGCTACATAGTCAGTTCATGACCAGTCTTAACAAAACAAAACAAAGAAATTACTTGATACTAGATATAAACACCTCTCATAAGCCACAGTTATAAGAAAAGCTATATTCCGCTAACATAAGAACCCAATGACAGATAATAGAATAAAATAGACATAGAAGGCCTAGGGTAGGATATATTAAGGGAAACTGATTTAAAATATGGTGTATTACACATTGGTAGAATAAATAATGAAATTTTTGCAGCAATGGTATCAGAAAAATAGGAACATGATATTGAAAATCATAAAACTGCAATTTTACCTCTATCTCATTTCTGAATTCCAGGTGGATTAGAGGACCAAATGTGTAACTCTGAACAAGTAAAAATGTGAAGAAGTAAACACAGAAAAACACATGTCAGTTTGAAAAGATAGAGAAGTCTTTACTTCCCTCCTGGGAGAAAGAAAAAACTTGAAAGAAGAAAAGCTGAGCCTTCCCTACGTCCAGCTTTGTAATTCCTTTTATTTAATAGATCAGGCTATGAGCTCTGTGAGTGATTTGAAGATAATATTTGCTTCATTTAGCAGGCAGCACTTGGTATCTACCATAGTTAAATACAATATATGGACAAGGCTGGAAGCCTAGTAGAGACCTGGAGAAATCATTAGAAGAAGAAAATCACAGAAATAGACTGATGGCTAATATACTGATAGCAGTCGCCAGAGGAAAAGTTAATTCTATTTTCCAAATAATGTTTACATATTCTAATTTTCAAGTAATTCATGAAAATCCTTTGAAATAGATATTACTAATATTAGGTTAAATACTTACCTTCATTAATATCCTCAGCAGTGCAAAGGAGCCAATAGAAATACACTTCCCAAGGACTATATTAGAAAATAATAAGAAAATTAGAAACAAGAGTAGTCATGTTTTTCTATTTTTATGGTAATTTGGACTGAAGGAGCAATTCCTAAGGACAAACTCTTAGTACTGAATAAATGTAAGAACATTCATATCCTCTGTATAGGAGCAGCACAGTCCTTTAATTCATATGCCATACTCACAGTGAGACATTTGCATAAAACCCATTTCACAGGTATTTAAGGTAAAAAAAAAAGACATAGAATACTATTAAATACTATAAAATAGTGTAAGGTAGTATAATTTGAGCACATGGTACGTTACCAAAAATCAAAGTAATCAAACTTTTTTATAAAGCAATGGATTAATGGTAGAAGTAGAATGAAATAGCCAATATCTTTGGTAAGAGCTAGCAAGCATACCCAGAATTCTAAGGTTGCACATGTGTCTACATCTGTAAACCTGGATTTGATCATTATACACCCAAACCATGGACATGAGAGTCTAAGCAGGGGAGCAATGAGAAAGGTGATAGAAATGATAATGGAGAGAAGAGAGAAGGAAAGAGGAGGGAAGAGAATGGGAAGCTGGAGGTAAAAATTGTGCTGTTATTTTAAGATTATAAATTTTCATTTTTATAAATTTCAAGTCCTAAAATGAAGAGAGGAAGAAAGTTGTTAAAATGAAGAAAGAAAAGCAGAAGGGAGGGGGAAGAATAAATAGTATCACAACTACTTAAATAAAAAGAA
Source organism: Mus pahari (assembly GCF_900095145.1). Classification (NCBI taxonomy): domain Eukaryota; kingdom Metazoa; phylum Chordata; class Mammalia; order Rodentia; family Muridae; genus Mus; species Mus pahari. The sequence goes on from NC_034607.1 coordinate 54,882,811, forward strand.
ATGCATTGGATCACATACATGAAAGGCTGAACCAAGTGACTCTGTCTCTTTTCTCTTGGTGTCTCAGAGTTTTGGGGGAATTCCCTCCTCTTTTACATTCAACCACACACTGCACAATATGACTGCATCATCTCACTTTGCCCAGAAGAGAAGAGATGAGAGTTTTTTATAACTTAGAAACACAATTTCCTTTACAAGCACATCTATGAATGAAAACAATGACCACCATGGCAGGACAGCCATAAGGATACAGCAGTGGCATACATTGCTTGGCAGTAACCAACAGGTCTCTAATTGGACTTAGGAACCACTTAGGAAAAGGAAACTCATAGCAGGTGCTGGAAACCCAGCCAACTACCCAGGGCTAGTACACAACTGCCTCAACAAGAGCTGAACAAGCACGACACCAGTAAACATGCTAACATTGAAGAGGGGATCTTATGTGAACTCAACCCTACACAAAGTATTACAGGCAACTAAGGGAGCTAAGAATGGGAAAAATAGTCTGCCCTATGGAAGAGCCTCCCAATTGATTATTTAATACCAAGTGGTTAGTCCTGAAATCTTATACATACTAGTAAAATTTTACAGCTAAAGCAGATTTTATATCTATATATATATATATATATATATATATATATATATATATATATATATAGTATATAACAATTATGTAGCTATCACAGAAATGAAGGCTATGAATTTGGGAGAGAGCAAGGGGGTACGAGCAAAAGGGTGGAGGATGAAAAGGGAAATGGTGATAATTATATTTTTATTTAAAAATTTAAAAAGGTATAACAAATCTTAGCACTAATGTCATTGATTCTAATTTTGTTGTCTCACATCCTCTCCTGAGTTTATAAGGCACTGGAATAATGACCCAGTTGATTCTTCTTAGGAGATTCCATCCAACAAATGGGCTTGGAAATAGGGATGATTGGCTTCCTCTAAGGTAGAGGTTCTCAATCTGATAAGAATTTTGCCTATCAGGGAACAAAATCAATGTCTGGAGACATTTTCCCCGTGTTCCCTTGTATCTCGTTGGGAGGACAAGTTTTATAGGCATCTGGAGGTTAGAAAATCTAGAAAAGACTCCCAATTATTTTACAATACACAGAACAATCTCCTAAATAACGACTATTAAGTATAATATGTACACACTCCAGCTCTAACACAGATAGGCCTTATGTGGGAAGGATGAGTGACTTGAGAATATAAGTATTACTTCTATACAAGAAGAAGGAAGTTTTTTCTTTTCTCTTTATTTCTTATTTTTTGATAAGATTTTTTATTAGATATTTTCTTTATTTACATTTCAATTGTTATCCCCTTTCCTGGTTTCCCCTCTGAAAACTCCCTATCTCCTCCCCTCTCCCCCTTCACCAATCCACCCATTCCTGCTTCCTGGCCCTGGCATTTCCCTACATTGGGGCATAGAGCATTCACAGGACCAAGAGCCTCTCCTCCCATTTATGACTGACTAGGCCATCCTCTGCTATATAAGTGCACACCATTCCTAAAGGATTAAGAATACACTGCTTCTGAAATATTTCTGTCCAATAATCATCTTGTTGGCACATGCAATAGTGTCTGGATTTGGTGGTTATTTATGGGATGGATCCCTATGTGAGGCAGTCTCTGGATGGTCATTACTTCAGTCTCTACTCCAAAATTTGTCTCTGAAACTCCTTCCATGGATATTTTGTTCCCCCTTCTAAGAAGGATCGAAGTAACCCCACTTCTTGAGTTTCACATGGTTTGTGAATTGTATCTTGGGTATTCTAAGTTTCTGGGCTAATATCCCTTTATCAGTGAGTGCATATCATGTGTGTTCTTTTGTGATTGGGTTACCTCACTCAGGATGATATACTCCAGCTCCATCCATTTGCCTAATACTTCAATTTGTTCTATAGATTAGTGACTATTTAATCCCTTGACAGTATCCTAGATATACAGCCAGTATCTAAAAATTGGATGCAGTTTTCCATAATACAATGGCTTAGTTATGAAATTAATATAAATCTGATTGGTAATAGCATTCCAAAGTCATAATCAAATATAGAAAACAAATATAATAATGAAGAAAGAAGAGAATATTATTTTTTATTATTAGATATTTTCTGTATTTACATTTCAAATGATACCCCGAAAGTTCACTGTACCTCCCCCCATGCTCCGCTACCCACCCACTCCCACTTTTTGGCCCTGGCCTTCCCCTGTGCTGGGTCATATAAAGTTTGCAAGACCAAGGGGCCTCTCTTCCCAATGATGGCCGACTAGGCCATCTTCTGCTACCTATGCAGCTAGAGACACGAACTCTGGGGGGAACTGGTTAGTTCATATTGTTGTTCTACCTATAGGGTTACAGACCCCTTCAGCTCCTTGGGTATTTTCTCTAGCTCCTCCGTTGGGGGGCCCTGTGTTCCATGCAATAGATGACTGTGAGCATCCACTTCTCTATTTGCCAGGCACTGGAATAACCTTACATGAATCAGCTATATCAGGGTCCTTTCAGTGAAATCTTGCTGGCATATGCAATAGTGTTTGGGTTTGGTGGTTGATTAGCCCAGAAACTTAGAATACCCAAGATACAATTTGCAAAACACAAGAAAATCAAGAAGAAGGAAGACCAACGTGTGGATACTTCATTCNTCCTTAGAATAGGGAACAAAATATCTATGGAAGGAGTTACAGAGACAAAAGTTTGGAGCTCAGACAAAAGGATAGACCATTCAGAGAATATTATTAAGTAGACAAATTAGGAGAAAGCATTAATTTCATGGCTTAGAAAACTCAACAGTGAACAGAGTCCTACCCTACTCCCTCCTCAGTAGCCTGCAGCTGTGATTTTTGACTTTCTAGAATATAACATCTGTAAAATGGGAGTAATATCATCTACCTCTTGATTGCTATGTTATGTTAATGAGATAATCCTTCTTAAACCATGAAAGTGCCTACCATATGTTTTTATTGGATATTTTATGTATTTACATTTCAAATGTTTTCCCCCTTTCCAGGTCTCCCCATAGGAACCCCCCTATCCTATCTCCCTACCTCCTGCCTCTATGAGGATGGTCCCCCAACTATTTCCTTCCCACCCTGACATTCCCCTACATTGGGGCATCGAGCACCCTCAGCCCAAGGGCCTCTCCTCCCATTGATGTACAACAAAGCCATCCTCTGCCACATATGTGTCTGGAGCCATGGGTCCTTCCATGTGTACTCTTTGGTTGGTGGTCCAGTCCCTGGGAGCTCCAGGGGGTCTGGCCAGTTGACATTGTGGCTCCCTCCATGGGCCTGCAAATCCCCTCAGCTCCTTCAGTCCCTTCTTCAGCTCCTCCATCGGGTCTAATGGTTATGAACTTCCTAAGATACTAGTGTTTCAAAAGGATTTTGAAAGAGGTAGGTGTTTTGTAGACACTGAATGGAGAGTTACGTAGACGATCATTTCAGAACATCAAGTAAGCCCTAGGCAAAATTGATAAGGGCCAAGAGAATGGTTTGTGGTCTGAAGCCATGATTGCTTGGAAGCTGGATGAAGGAGAGGTAGGGAGAGGCTAATTCAGTCACCTTCCCACATGCCTAGCACAAATTGCTACTTGGTTTATTTTTGATTTAAATTAACACCCCACTTTCTTTCAAAAGAGACTCTTTTATGGTATACTAGATTTCGATCAAGTTTGATGGAGGACGATGTAATGGTGAATTAGGTAAACCGTTTTGTCTCCCCGTGGGTTGCACCTATGCACTTGCCCAAGAACTCTCAGATTCTCAAATGAAAGACACACATGCCAGATAATTTTTTTATGCTTTGAATTTGACTAGCTCAATGGTTGTGCATTTCTAATCCTCCACGTGGCTAGCATACATTTCTCTCTGGTATTCCTGTCTTAACACCTTCTAAATCTATATTTTATCTTTGCTACCCAGTTACCTTCTGGGCTACATGCTTCCTTCCCTCCCAATCCTGCCCCCCATCCCCCCATCAAGGACTGTATTCCTGTTCCACCTATATTGTAGGATGCATTCTCTCTTGCAGCTCTTAAATCTGATCCGTCACCCCCCCATTCATGATGATTCTCCATCTCTCCACTCTCTCTGTTCCCCTTACCTACACTATCTAAAAGTCATGCCTCCATCTTCCATCTTTCTTACCAGTCATCGGATATATGGCAATTCTTTATCAACCAAAGCCACCTGGAAACAGGAACCCTCAAGTCTGGAATCTAGGCTTTTGGGGAGCTGAAATAAGACAAAGCATTAGAACCATTCCCCCAAAGAACACATTTGGAAAACTGGCTTGTGTTTTAGACTGTGTTTTAAGGAAAATTATTGCAAATTGGACAATGCAAAAAGACATTGCTTGTGCTGTTAGAAGTCCTTCATCAAGACATCCTATGAGGCAGTTAAAATCTCTATGTGTTCTGTGACTTCTTGACTTACTGGACCTTCCTCACATAGACATGCTCCATGGACTCTACCTGGAGGTGTTATTTGAAGGCCTGTGGCCAGGCAGAATGAGAAGTAATCCCAGTGACTAAATTATGGTCAATGAACCAACCAACTTTAAACTGTCTAGGAAGGATGTTGAACTACTGAAAGTAATCCATGATAAGAATATCCCCTTTAATGCATTTAATGGGAAAGAAATAAATTAGTAAATAAAAATTAATGTGTTTCAATTATTCTTTGAAATTCTATTTTACAAGGATAACTAAAAGGTATCAAGTGTAGCAGAATAGATATTATCTTGTGTTTTCTTTATGTATAGTAAAGAGTATAAATTTCAGAGCTGAGGGAAAAAAATAACTACACAGTCTGCCCTTGGTGGTAGAGTACACATTAGTTTTATTCTATCTATCGAGTATCCTGATGATCTTTTAATTTACTTTTTTTAAAAAAAAAAAATTGCATTCAAACATTCAAATACACAATGGAAAATAAAAGAAGGACTTGTTTTACTGTTTTATTTTTGTTGTTCATTTCTTGTTTGTTTGTTTACACTTCAAATATATCTAAGCTTTTTTTTTGTATGAAGATCAAGTGCTCTGTGCTAAGATAGTCAAGTGTACTGCCTCCTGGGAGTTTGACAACTAGGAAGTTGCTATGATGTATCCTGATGGCAAATTGAGATCAGGGAGATATTACATAATGGACATCACATACAAGCTAATTAGTACTGGTGTCCACATTGTTGCACATCAGCATAATGATGTGACATTCTCTGGAGCCCTTATGGGGATGCTCCCAGAATTCACAAGAGTGTATTCTGCTCTTAACACCGTCTAAATAACAATCTCAAACTCAGTAGAGACTAGAAGAGTGGAGCCCCTTTTCCCTGTGTGTAAGCTTGCCAACACAGAGTTGCCACTCAGGGAGTATTCTGGAGTATTTATCAGGAGAAAAGGGCTCTCACTGGGACCTGCATCGCCACCAAGAGCAGAGATGAGTACTTGAGAGACGTGCTTCCTATATGCCAGGGATGGGGTGGGTACATTTGCCTTTGTGGCTAATTGCTAGACCCTCTCTTTCTTTCCTTTTCGGTTTTCAGAATCTACAAACCACTTTCATATACACCAGCTCCTTTCTTCCTTGCCCCTCTCTCCCTGCCTTCTGTCCTTTTCCCTCCATTCCATCTTTCTTTCCTCTTCTATTTTCCCTTCCTTCTCTCCGGTTTCCCTCCTCTACCCCTCTCTATTTTCTGTGTATTCTTTCTGCCTTTATATAAATGCAATTTTAAGAAAAATTATATTAATTCTATTATTTAACAATAAAAATTAGGTAAAATTAATACAAGTAAAAATTGTTTTAAATCCCTGTATTCTGCCCAGGATTTAGGACTGGGTTTGGCCTTCTCCTCTTCCTTTTAAACCTCTTCCTCCTCTTTCTCTTTTCTCATTTTTTTCATACAATAGAGTATGATCATTTTCCTCTACCCCAACTCCTCCCAATCTGCCACACTGCCATACTCATGCCAACTCTATGTCCTTTTTACTCCTCATTCAAACTCCTAAGTCTTCATGATTTTCAAAAGAGTCTTGTCTCTGATGAAATCAGAGAGAATGGAAAATAAATAGATTTTACTTTTTATAGTGCATTTTGGCATTGGGCAATATCCTGTTCATGTAATATTTAGTAAGATGATATGACATCTTCTAGTGTTCTTATGGGGATATTCCCAGAATTCACAAGAATTCACAATTGTTACCCCTAGAACAGAAAAACACCAAACTATATTCTGTTGCTACAGTCATGATTTCAGCCTTAGCTCATCAAAACCTGTTTGTTTATTCAGCAAATCCTGAGTATGATTTTGTACTTGTGACACAGTCAGGTATAACAAGATCCTTTGTGGAGAGGCATGATCTGACAGACGCTGCACAGGTAAGCTGCTAGTCAAGAATACAGTAGTGGAAGATTAATCATAGAAAGAGGAAAACAAGACTGAGGGAATGAGGGTGCAGGGAGAGGTTATGTTTGCAGTTGGTGAAGAAATCCCCAGGCAGCAAAAGAAAAAGTATGGAGTGTCTGCCTGTTCTGTTGAATGACCTGGAAGCAGACACCCAAAAGAGCAGGGTTTATGAGGAGGTTTAGTTGAAGACTGGGGCATAGAGATACCTGGAAAGCAGAGAGCCTGATGATTGATCTCTTGCTTTCCCTGTAGCCCACCTGGCTTTCACTCTGCAGAATAAGGTACCATGCTGACAAAAGTTGTCTTGATGCCCACTATATCTCAGCATCTCTCTCCTTCCTTCACTATAGTTCTGAGTCCCATTACTCTTGGTGGGCTGCAGTTTTAACTTTTGATGTCCTGTTGTCAATCTGAACAGTGGAAAAACTCTAAGAAGATACCCATAACACAGTAGATGTTTGCTGAGGTGCAATGCTGTAATATTTTGCTCCTGACTGGGGTTGAACAAGAGTTAGTTGGGTCAATGTCCTACTGCAGTCAGTAAGAAAAGAAGCCTGTTGCAATTTCTAATTTGCATATCTACATTTGGACACATGGGTTAGTTATCTAACCAGAGGAAGGAGGGGGAGACTATGAGTGAAAATGTGTAGAAAAGGTACATTAAAATAGCCCCAAATTTATGCAGAAATATAAACTAGGTGAAACTGCCCAGGGGGGTGAGTCAGAGAAATCATAAGCTTTGTGATTTCTAGGCTGGGAAGAGCAGGGTTTATGAAACTTAGAAAATACTAAGGTTCTATGGATTTGAGCAGTAAAAGAGCTGAGTATATATTATGATAGCTTTAGGAGCAGTCAAAGGTTCCACTTTGTAAATGCATGCCATATTTATAGCATAGGAGATTTGTATATGAGAATTACTGAGTGCAGTCCATCTAGGAGTAGTAACTTAATAGTTTATAATCAGCAGTTGATATTAATTTGTTGGAATTAATCTGTCTGATCAGTTTATCTCCTAGTGGAAGATAGAAATTTACTGTGTTTTAACTTGAATAGAGAAGGAAGGAGGGAAATTGAGGAAAGAACCAAAAAATAGAAATAATGTGGATATTTCTTTCTGACAAGTCATGGTTAAAGCAAGTGTGTGTGTGTGTGTGTGTGTGTGTGTGTGTGTGTGTGTGTTAAAATAAGCATATACTAATAGTTTAGTTCTTAAAACCATGAATTATGATGATGTAGAAGGAAGGAAACATGACAGAAAAATATGGTAAGATAGAGATGATCTGTCGTCAACTTAAGGACAGATGGTACATTTATAACCAACTTCAATCACAGAACACACTATGCATTGCACATTGTAAAGGTACCAAAAGCCCAAGACTGAATTGGACCTGGGTGTTCCTGCCTCACCATTGTCTTTGAGCTGTGATTCTGCCTTGAAGCTAGTATTCTTCTTACAACAGGGTTTAGGGACTTGTTCCTATACAGGAACAGTGGAGGGATTGCTTAAGAGAGATGACAAATCTGCTGTGTAAGAGCTTTCCCATAGCCTCTAACCTTGCACTTACTCTCAAGCAAGAAACTAAACTTGGTGCCCCACCCCCCACCCCCACATAAAAGAAGTCATGAGAGCAATGGGGAAACTTCTTGGGGTTAAGGATTTCTGGTGAAGAGACGAATAGGGGTAGAAGTCATTAAATTCATTATATAAATGTATGAATTGTTAAACAATCTTTTTAAAGGATGGGAAATGAGGAATAGGAATTTCAGTGTCCTAGAATTTCAGTATTATGAAAGACCAGCCTCTCTAAAAGACAAATCTAAAGTTGTGTGCTGTTTGCCATCTGTATACTTGTGAAAACATCCATACCACCTGGAGACCTTTTAAAAATATAGTTCTCTAAATCCCCACTAAAATAAAAAAGTAGGTCTCCCAGCCCTGTGTGATTCATGTCTACCAAACTTTTAACTTGCTTTTAAAGTGAATCTCTCTAAATATTTCTGACAATCATATCCTAGCAGCAAGAAGGCACTTTGGGTGGCTTTGGAATTCCTTTGTCTAGTTTCTTGGCCTGGAAAATGTCAGCTTCCCTCTTTGCAACATGAAAGTATTAATAGTCTCTTATTGTCTGTATAGCTGCAATGCCATGCACATATCTCTGGTTGGTCTTTGCCATGCACACACCTCTGGAACCTTGGCTTTATTCTCCTCTTACTAAAGCGTTTGATGCAAATGATCAACTAGATAATGGGACATTGTTTAGAGGTTAAAAACTTGGATTTTTGAAATCTGATATTCATGTAAGCTTTTAGTAACTTTTGCACTTTTTGGAACAGAATCCTGGCTTTCCAAAGTTCCAACAGAGTAGGGTGCCAACCCATTCTGATACATCAATTAGAGAACTAAGTAGTGGAACAAAGTTGAGAGAGAGAGAGAGAGAGAGAGAGAGAGAGAGAGAGAGAGAGAGAGAGAGAGAGCAAGTATATTCATTGAATCAATTCAGGGAAGAGGAACATAGAGAGAGGTACAGTTATCCAAAGTCAATCATCAGGGTACTGATATAAATTTCAGGTTTAATTTGAGGTTAATTAGCATATGAATTTAAGTAATTCTAGTGCAGACATATCCCAGCTCTTCACTGTCCTATTATTGTCTCAGCTATGATCCTGCACAGGGATCCGACAAATTTGCAGTCTCATTATTATCATTAAAGGAAAGGACCAGTTTTTTTCCAATGAGATAATTCTGCTCCTAGATGAAGTTTCTCTCCATGGACAAAGGCCCTCATCTGAGGAGATGGTGTATCCTCTGATGTTTTGTTCATCCCAGAATCCAAGGTGCTGAGCTTAATCAGCAGCAGTGGGAGAACATAAGCCAGCACTGACACTAGTACTTCACAGTGTCCGACTTAGGGAACTCCACTCAAGTAAAGCAAAGCCCTTAACTCAAAGCAGAGAAGAACTTCAAGAGAAATCAATTGGAAACAAAGTTAGCTAGCTGAAGAGGTAGAACTGAGGGATGGTTAACACTTTTATTAAGGTGTTGGCATGATGAGAGAGCACAGGGGGGCATTGGACATAGAGTGTAGTTTAATTTGGTTGTCTTTACAATGGCTACATGTTGTGTCTCTCTAAATTATATTGCTCAAAGAATATAATTTCCAGAATCTATAAACATTAATCAACAGTTTTAAACTAAGTAAAAATACAGGTGCCGGGCGTGGTGGCGCATGCCTTTAATCCCAGCACTCGGGAGGCAGAGGCAGGTGGATTTCTGAGTTTGAGGCCAGCCTGGTCTACAGAGTGAGTTCCAGGACAGCCAAGGCTATACAGAGAAACCCTGTCTCGAAAAACCATCTCATATATATATATATATATATATATATATATATATATATATATATATATATATATATGAGATGGTTTATTTTTATCCTGTCTTAACAAATTCCATTTTGGAAATAAAATTCTGAGGTGGTTCTGGAGGTTTATTCTTCCAGCTTTGGGACAAGAGAAGAGTGTTAATATCATTGAACTGGAAGGCCACAGATGTTCTGGCCCCTAATTGAGCACATGCTCATTGTTGTATTGAACAACTCTGTATGAGATTCCTTTGAGAAACTGAGCATTGTCTCTGGAGTCAGTCTTGATTTTATCTGCTGTCCTGAAACTCTACCCTGGGGTGAGGACTTCACTCCGTTCTCACATCCTTTATTTTTTAGTTTTTTCTGTCTTTCTGTCCTACATCAGAGCAATGACTTATTTCTGCATCCTAAACCTCAAATAGGGTGAGCCAAGCAGATGTCTGAGCTAAAGTAAGAGAGATAGGCACAAATGGAGGACAGAGAAAACAGTATTTCATCCTGTTTGAGGTTGCTTGAAGGCTCAACCAAGGAAGTCAGAGATCTTTCAGACAACTGGCCTCTAAGTGCCTGTTTTGTTTGGAATTCCAAACTGTCATTTAGTTGATAGGTAATTTTCCCAAGGACACTAAAGGTGATGACTATATCAGCATGTGCATGCACAAGCGTAGGTGCATGTGTATGTTTCTGTGAATCTATTTTCACCTGAAAACAGATAATACCCATACTTATATTTTTTGTAAACCATGATTCTTCTTTGTGCCTAATATGATCATGCTATTGAGGAGTAGAGAGATGGATGTGGTGAACTATGGAATGTTTGCCAATTCCCCAAGCTCCGGTAATGAACTAAACAGTGGTTGTTATGTGCATAGTAACAGTAATGACGCTATTAATACTTCCTAGTAGAAGGTTGGACAGCAAAGAACATTCACCTGAGTTTCTTAACATGACTCCTTCTTCTCCCCTTCCCCTAGGTGTACATGGCCTCACTGGGAGCTAGAATATATAGAAAATGGAAGCTTAACTAAAGATGAGACTTCAGTATTGCATCTTTCCTGAGACCGGCATCCATGTTTAAATGGGATTTTTTTGATGATGATTTTATTAGGATTCTCTAGATCAGAAATTATAAAAATAAATATATGTTACAAAGGAGATTTATTAATTTGGCTAATACAAGTGGGGCTATTAGTTCAAGAGTGTCCACCTGCAAGCTTAAAGCAGCAGAGAATCAAGTAGTTGCTTAGTTCATGACACCGGTTGTTTCAGCAATTCTTAATTATGTAGGGTTCTTGGACAACCGGTGGCCATCATTCTATGTCAGAAGGCCAAAGAAGCTGGCTTTTAACTTTGGCAAAGAAATGCAGCAGCAACACTGGGTGTGTGAACTCACAGCAGGTGGTGAAGGCAGGCAAGAAGCCCAACCATTTCTGCAGACCTCTTTCCACCTGGGCCTCTGCAGACAATGCTTTCTACCGCAAGAGAGGACTTCTCTCCTCACTTGATCTTTACGGGAAATACTCTTGAAGATATGCCAGGTGGGTTTTTCCTGTTGATTTCAGACACAATCAAATTGATAATTTTGATCAACTTTTATAGTGATGAAGCTGTTTAGGGGTTAGCAAAGTTGAGTTTTCTGGGGTGAGTAGACATTTGTCCACATCTTCACAGGTAAAGCCACACAACACTGTTTCAAAAGATTAGGAGTATAACCATGATCCTTTGAAGAATTCTAAACTAAGAGTCTCTTGATCCCCTTCTTCCATGTGACTTTCCTTTTTTTTTTTTTTTTTCAATTTACAAAATCAGTTTGTTTATGAGGAACCTAAGAATCTCAAGGTAGAAGATAGATGACCTCTACAGAAAATATACAAAAAGGCTTCCACTGCCCACCTGTCAAAGGGATGAAGTTACTGACAAAACCATCTAGGTCGAATGAGTGGGACTCGTCCATCCAACAACATCTGAGTCTTTTCTCTATCAGAATGGGAATTCTCTATGGCCTTGCTTTTATCTATCTCAAAATCTGTCTAAGACGCAAACTGTGGTCCAGGTCACAGCTTTCCCCAATGGAAAGAAGAAATAAGCCTAGATTTATAATTTAATTTACACATATTCTACCCTTTATCTCAATGGTGTTCTATAAGTTCTCAAATGGCCACAAGCATGGAGGGGAAGAAATTGAACTTCTTTCTCTAACTGACAAAACCTTAAACAGATCCTTTGGCATTGACCAACTTTTGCTAATTTTCCGTTAAAAACATAAGAAGAGTAAGACAATTGGCTCATGACCCTAGATGTCTGATAATTAGTAGGAGCATCAATATAGTGCAATGCCTGGTGAAGAGGAAGAAATTAACCTTAGTGCTTATTTCATCTTATTAGTACTTCACACCAGAATCCCTCTTGGGGGGGGGGGTACATTTTCCTTTTCTGCATGATAATTCAGTAGCAGCGAAAGTGTGGCAGAAATCTATGCTTTTGAAAACACTCTTGGCTACACATGTGGATGAGAGTAACTTAAATTCAAGGAGACATTCTAAATCTACCTAGAACTGAGATTGTATAGGATAAAGGAACCGAGAAAGTAATGCAAGCTTTTTTTTTTTTTTTTTTTTTTTAAACTGTAAGTACATCCATGACCACAGAGTCAGTCACAAACTTAAGAAAAGCTCAATTCTATCATAATACAAATGAACTACTACTGAATTTACACACATGCCCTTAATTTCTAAGCCTCCAAGCATGCCTTCATATGTCAGTCTTATGTCTAGTTTACAGTATATAACAATTATACTGAATAACATTTAGGGGAGGGGAGAGTAGTGGTTAATTTTATCATCATGATGCGACTCAGAATCAAGTAATAGATACATCTCTTACAGTTCTAGGAGGGAAGTTCTCGGAAGGATTTACCAAGAAAGGCAGCTCTACCTTAGAGTGGTCAATACTTTCCTCCAAGAGGCACAAATAATACAAGATCAGAGGAGAGAGGTGCTTTTATCTCTTCTACTTGTAGCTGGTGAATGTGACCATCTTTATTCCTGTGGCTTCTGTCACACACATCTCCCTGGCATTTGACTCTAGATTCTCTAGCTTTCCAATGTGGACTGAATACCAGTGACTCTCAGAATCTCCTGGGTTGTCAGCACTAAGTTGGAACTGCTTATGGGCTTCCTGGGTAGGGCAGCTTGGTGGTCTCACCCCCTCTACTGTGCAAATGGTCACTGGTATATTACCCAGCCCCCAATCTGTAGGCCATTCTACTTAGCTCCTTGTTTGCAATATGCAAATAATCTTTTTATTCAGCTCCCCTAAGGAACCCTGTCTAATGTGGAAGGTGGCCCTGGACTTTAGTCAAATGTCAGTCACTGAATGAATTTGGAATGAGATGGTTGAGAGATGTTAGACATTAGTAGGCTTGAAGGTCATCATGGATGAACCCTTCATGCATAATCAGTAGGAACTAAAACTTCATGGCTCTAATTACTCTTCAGAAGATGGAATCTGAGGGTATCTCTAGTCTGGGTAGGCACATGGCATCCCGAGTTGCTAATAAAAGTTTTTCTAGTAAAGAACAGATAAATCACTGTCCTGTCCCTTAAGAGCCAATCAATCACCTAGACAAGAAACCATTTTTAAGAGAAGCTGCACTTTTTGTGTCGCTAGAAACCATGTAAAGTCTACCTAAACATGTAGCTGGCACGATGGTTTCTTTGGCCGTTGTCTATTTGTGACCTTTGAGAGAGTGTTCTCTCCTTTACTTTCCAATGCACTATTTTCTATACTACGCCCTTTGCGTCTTGTCTGAAGTGTTTTAACAGGATCCACAAGGACCAGGTATCAGAGGGGAAGGCAGAGTGAAATTCTTGTGACCTAACACTGTGCAGAGGTTTTCTTTTCTTTTGTTTTTAAAATTTGTTCCTACAGTCTCTTACTATGTTTCATGAAAATTGTTTTATGCTTGCTCTTTGTATCAGAGAATTATGTGTCCACTTTTCCTAGTAAGTCCGGGTTTGGAATTTCTACCAGGAGCAGCCTTACAGAGAAGGCTGTGAAGCCAGTCTGACTAGTTATTTGAGCATTTGAGGAAAAAGTTCAAGTATATATCTTGACAATGGAAAAATACGTGAGGGTGGCAGCTGGTATTAATGACATTGACACTCTTCTCGGAGAAAGGAAGAAAAATTGAGCCCTACTTGTGGTTAAAAGCAGCTGTGAGCAAAGAACCAACTGGAAAGAGTCTGGAAACAGATACTGGAGAGACAGACCGATTTCTGTGTCTGTCTTCCACTTCTCTCCACCTGGGATGAAGGGAAAGATGTGAAAATTTCAAGGAAAGCAAGACTGAATTAGCCTGATTCATTAAAGGTGAGCCACAGAGGGTTATGGAAATTCCTTGAATACAAACCAGAGAGACCACAGCAATCATGGTAAGCTGTACAGAGGAGACCAGGAAACTGGTTGGCTATCCATCCTCTCTCCTGAGATCCCTATTCTGACTTCATCCCAGAAGCTTGTGAACAGTACTGTTAAGAGGTGATGCTTGGAAGCTTGTGGACAGTACTGTCAAGAGGTGATGCTTGATGGGCTTCTCAGGCTGCATTTATCGCCCTTTAGGTAAGGGTTCCACAATGATCTGCCTTGGAAGACATCATTCTTAGCTCTCATTCACAGAGGATGTAACAGAGAGTTCAGCAAGCTAAAATTTCATCCTTGGTCACTTTTGGATATAGAGAGAAATATGAAGTCTGGAGAGGAAAATGATATTAACTAATTAAAAAAATACTCATATATGTAATATTTATAGCAATTGCCTCCTGCCATATGTGCTGAAATTTGTTGGTAAAACCAAAGAAATCTAAAAAAAAGCCAATGGACTCAGTAATTAGTAATGGGCTCATATTAGAACTCATCATTATAAAGTAGAAGTAAAAACTGGTTGCACGGTTGGGAGGAATTCTCAGTTCTGTTTTTATAAATCTAAAACTTTTCTAAAACAGTATTTAAAGCAAAACAAGTAACTTAAGCATGGCATTGAATAAAGCTTCATAAAGTCAACTGAGATAGGATATGGGAACTGGGATGGGCTGGTGGAAAGACCAGTCAGAAGGCTACCCACAAACCCTGCTTGGAAGGATCGCTCTTCTTTCCAAGATTGAGAGAGCATGCCATGGATACACTAAGGGCAATAGATAAACTGATGGATGCTTGGAAATAGCAGTGGCTCTACATTGCACAACCTGAGAATTAGTAAAACACAGAGGAGTAGGAGAGTCTCACACAAGTACTGATGCCCCCCAACACTGTCGGGATAGAGTGACATGAGATTGCAAAGCGGTTATTTCATTTACAAAATACTTAGCTATAAAGGATAGGAAGGAAGCAACAGAGAATAGTGTTCTGAAGACAAAAGAAAAGACTGCTTCAGGTTGGGGAGATGGCTCAGTGGGTAAAATGTGTGCTGTACAAACATAAACACCAAGCTCAGATCTCCAGCTCCCACATAAGTCAAGCATGGCTGTGTGCGACTGCAATGCAAGAACTGAGACAGGTCAGGGGATAAGGGGATCACTTGGCTGCCAGAATCACTGAAAAATGGTGAGCTCTAAGTTCAGTGAGAGACCCTATCTCCAGAGCAATAGATGTTTATGAAGAGAGAGAGAGAGAGAGAGAGAGAGAGAGAGAGAGAGAGAGAGAGAGAGAGAGAGAGAGAAAGAAAGAGAAAGAGAGAGAACATACATTTTCTAAATGACTGCTTTAGAGAAATGATGCTCACTGGGTGGTGGAATGAAATGGCAATGTAGCAGACGAGAAAACGATATATAATAGGTGCAGGTGCTACATTATTGCTCCCTATGCAGCACATGCAGCCCCCTCTTTTTTTGATGCTCATCTCCCAACTTGTGCCTCAGTTAAGCTCAGGGATTTGCTTTAGGCTGGATGGAGGCCACTTCCCCTGTCCTGAAGAATATTTGTTGGCTTCCAATAGTAGATTCTAGAAAAACAATCCAAGATGTATCTTTAGTGTTAAAACGGTCTCATTTAAAATGGGAGATAGATGGTAGAGATACAGATGGAAACAGAGAGAGAGAGATGGAGATGGAAAACGGAGAGGAAGAGGAAGATGGATAGGGTTAGGGAGGGGTAGAGGAGGGAAGAGAGAGAGAGAGAGAGAGAGAGAGAGAGAGAGAGAGAGAGAGAGAGAGAGAGAGAGAGAGAGAGAGAGAGAGAGAGAGAGAGAGAGAGAGAGAGAGAGAGAGATTGATTCCCTGGGATAATTCTATAGAACGAAATGTCTAAACCTAGATGTTCACATGCAATGCAATGAGCCAACAGTTTCCCAAGATTAGTAAGGTCGCCTTCAAAGCCAGCATCACATACATAAAGCACAGCACTACAGAGTGCAGAGCTTAGTGCCCTCAGTCTCAGAGAAGAATATGATGTGTAGAAGCAGGCAGGGAGCATAGCATCCATTCACGTGTTTGTGGAGTGGCTAGAAGATGAGGAATTTCTTGTAGATCTAAAAATCAAGTATCCACAGAGACAGAGAGGCGTGGAGGGTGAGATGTATGGAAGATGTGTGGTTTGCAGAGGCCATGTAGCACTTAAATAAGCACACCAGCATCTTGCATATCATGTTACCTATTGGAATACCACTTCTAAAAGCCTTTAAAAGGAGTGATCTCTTTTTCAGAGATAAATAAGTGTCTGGGAAGAATATGGAAAGATCGACTTGATCCAACAACATCACATATTTTGATCTAATTTATCAAAATTTTACAACTTTTCACACTAAAAGTAACCATTAGCTTTTAGGTTTATGAAGTTTATTAGATTAGAGGAAAGAGTGGGCGTCTGAGATCGGAATGAATCAATGACAACTTTCAGGCTTTCAGGCAAAGACAATGCAAGTGTAAGAGTTTAAAACAGCAACAACCCCTTATGGCAAGAGTCAAATCAATGCAGGTATTTTCAAGATGAAATTTTATATTATGCTTGATTAGCTCATATATTTTTATAAGATATTTTCTTTATTTACATTTCAAATGTTATTCCCTTTCCTAGTTTCCCCTCTGAAAATCCCCTATCCTCCCCACCTCATGCTCCACAACCCACCCACTTCCTTTCCTTGCCCCTGGCATTCTCCTATACTGGGGCATAGAACCTTCACAGGATCAAGGCAAGGACCTTGCTTCCCTTTGATGTCTAACTAGGCCATCCTCTGCTACATATGCAGCTAGAGACAAGAGTCCTACCATGTGATTTCTTTGATTGGTGGTTTATCCCTGGGAGCTCTTGGGGTACTGGTTAATTCATATTGTTGTTCCTCCTATGGGGCTGCAGATCCCTTCAACTCCTTGGGTCCTTTCTCTCACTCCTTCATTGGGGACCCTGTCCTCCATCCAATGGATGACTGTGAGCATCCACTTCTGTATTTGCCAGGCACTGGCAGAGCCTCACAGGAGACAGCCATATCAGGCTCCTGTGAGCAAAATCTTGTTGGCATCTGCAATAGTGTTTGGGTTTGGTGGTTGTTTATGGGGTGGATCCCCAGGTGGGGCAGTCTCTGGATGGTCATTCTTTGGTCTCTGCTCCACACTTTTTCTCTGTAACTCCTTCCATGGGTATTTTGTTCCTCCTTCTAAGGATTGAAGTGTCCACACTTTAGTCTTCCTTCTTCTTGCGTTTCATGTGGTTTGCAAATTGTATCTTGGGTATTCTGAGTTTCTGAACTAATATTCACTTATCAGTGAGTACATATCATGTGTGTTCTTTTGAGATTGGGTTAACTCACTCAGGATGATATCCTCCACATCCATCCATTTGCCTAAGAATTTCATATATTTATTGTTTTTAATAGCTGAGTAGTACTCCATTGTGTAAATGTACCACATTTTCTGTTTCCATTCTTCTGTTGAGGGACATCTGGGTTCTTTTCAGCTTTTGGCTATTATAAATAAGGCTGCTATGAACATAGTGTAGCATGTGTCCTTATTACAAGTTGGAGCATCTTCTGGGTATATGCCCAAGAGTTGTATTGCTGTATCTTCCAGGTAGAACTATGTCTACTTTTCTGAGGAACTGCTACTAATTTCCAGAGTGCTTGTTCCAGCTTCTAGTTCCACTAGCGATGGAGGAGTGTTACTCTTTCTCCACATCCTTGCCAGCATCTGTTGCCACCTGAGTTTTTGATCTTAGCCTTGTTCTGAGTGGTATGAGGTAGAAACTCAGGGTTGTTTTGATTTGCATTTCCCTGATGATTAAGGATGTTGAACAATTTTTTTAGGTGCTTTTGAGACATTTAGTATTTCTCAGTTGAGAAATCTTTATTTAGCTCCGTACCCTATTTTTAATAGGATTGTTTGGTTTTCCTGAGTCCAACTTCTTGAGGTCTTTATATATAGGACTGGTAAAGATCTTTCCTCAGTCAGTTGCCATTTTGTCTTATTGACAGTACCCTTTGCCTTACAGAAGCTTTGCAATTTTATGAGGTCCCATTTGATGATTCTTTATCTTACAGCACAAGCCATTAGTGTTCTGTTCAGGAACTTTTCCCCTGTGCCCATATCTTCAAGGCTCTTCCCCACTTTCTCCTCTTTTAAGATCTTGGATGTTTTTGTTCATTTCTTTCGCCTGTTTGATTGTGTTTTCCTGTAATTTTTTAATGGATTTTTGTGTTTCCTTCTTAAGGGCTTCTGCCTGTTTACCTCGTTCTCCTGTATTTCTTTAAGGGAATTATTTATGTCCTACTTAAAATCCTCTGTCATTGTCATGAGAAGTGTATTTTAATACCAATCTTGCTTTTCCAGTGTGATGATGTATCCAGGATTTGTTATGGTGGAAGAATTGGATTCTGATGATGCCAAGTAACCTTGCTTTCTGTTGCTTATGTTCTTATGGTTGCCTCCCACCATCTGATTATCTCTAGTGCTACCTGCCCTTGCTATATCTGACTGGAGCCTGTCCTTCCTATCATCCTGGTTGTGTCAGAACTCCTCAGAATTCAGTTGTCTATGTGATCATGTGATTGTGGAATCCTATGATTCTGAGATCCTGGGTGTGTCAGAGCTCCTGGGAGTCAAGCTGCCTCTGGGACCCTGAGATCCTGGTGTTACCATACTCCTGGTATTCTGGGATGCTGTGATCCTGTGATCCTGGGTGTAATATAGCTCCTGGGAATAGGGCACCAGCCCTGTCAGGAAAGTCCAAGTTGTTTATAGTAGTAAATTTTATACAAAAAAAAAAAAAACACAGTGAGAAGAATTCTGCCCCAATTATCTGTACAGTTTCTTTAACACTGTCTTTCTGGACACTTGACAAAATGTGAATAAGTTTGCCTAGTTCACCATATAGCTGTGGAAAAGTCAAAACTCATTTTTTCCTCTGCTGGAAGAATTAGCACACAGTTTTCTTTCTGCTTAGTTGGTACCTGCCTAGCAGTGTTCTTTCTGATCATACATCTGAAACTCAGACAAGAACTTTTGATTTGTTAGTCAAGGTTGGATTTAAAAAGCTGAATGCCAGAAAATAACTTGGCTAATTCTAAATCTAAAAAATCTGAATTATTAAAGAACCAAGTTGGAATAGCACATACAGATGAGTGTCCTTAAGCATGCTGCATTTCAAAGAACCCATGCTGGTTCCTTCTGAGCTGATCTGCCTTGGGTATGGTAATGGCTTAGGCCTCCTAAGTGAAAGTGTTCTGCTTATACTTTTCTTTTTCAGTCACATCCAAAGCAGGCTGAATTCTAGATATAGGTATGGGATTATGGATGGTTTTCTTCACTCTTCAAATTTAAATTATAACGATGTCTGAAAGAGGTAAAAAATGATGTTCTTCCATGGAAAAAAGGAAGAAGCCATGTAGACTCATCATAGCCCAGGGACATGGTGATGGTGAATATGCATTTTAGGCCCCAGGCAAGGCTTCATCTCCTCAGCATGCAATATCCTTCCAGTGGGTGAGTCATTCCTGTACTGTATATGCATCCTATGCCTCTGAGTCAAGGGCACTAGAACTAAAATATCATCTAATTCATTTGTACAGAAACCAAAGCACAAAATGGCAAGCAAAAAAAAAAAAAAAAAAAAAAAAAAAAAAAAAAAAAAAAAAAAAAAAAAAAAAAAAAAAACAAGTGATATTAATGATTTGGGCCAACAAAGAAATCATTCCATTCTCAGATCCCAAGTCTACGAGACTGGTATTCTTTCAGGTCACCAGACTATGCAGATGGAACATCCAATTCTTAAACTCGATAATGTGCAAAGAAAGACTTTGAAATGTTCAGTCTTGAGTGGATGTTTTATCAGCCTCCTCCACTCGAGGCTTGGGACTCTATGCAGAAGAGGGGTAGAGAGACTTTAAGAGCCAAAAGTGATACATAACGCCAAGGGAACATCACCACTTGGACACAACAAAGCTGATACACATATGAGTGCACAGATACTGTGACACGATTAACAAAATCTACCCAAATTCAAGTCAGAAAAATAGCCCACCACAGAGAAAGGGAACCCACCCCTAGCCAAAAAGCTATTTGCAATAGAAGCTGACTAGAGAGGACAAATCATTCTCTCCAACAGAGTGACACTGGGGATATCAATCACATTCCAGGGCTGATTAGAATTATTATAGTCTTGGTACATGATGTTCCTACCAATGTTTTTGAAAAGTGCCTTGGTCTAAAATTTTCTTTGTTCTGTTGCTATGAAAACTGTATGGAATTGTTACAAAATGTGAACATGGACTTTGATATTTAAAAACCATAGTCACACATATTTGGCTTCAGAATAAACCTGGTTGTTCTCTGGTCAGAAAAAAAGGGAGAATCTGGAAGGAAATGGAGGAAGGGAAAAATATGATCAAAATGAATTATTTGAAATTCTCAAAACAAAACCCTCATAAAAAATTAATCCAAAGCCAAAATTTTAGTTGTGTTATATCTAATGAAGTGTTTCTTCCACTAGGTATCAGGGTCCTATGATATTAAAGTTCAATTCTCTAAGACCCTCTCAGAGAAATACAGATGTTGTGATATGGTATGTCATATGCTACTGAACCTTTAAAAACAAAAACAAAAAACAAAAACCATGTACCACCATTTCAGTTGCATGGTATATGGCACCATGTTTTTTGATAGTAATAGATGACAAGAGTAGGGTGCTAGGAAAACCTGAGCAGTACTCGATAGCTGTTCAGGCCTCAACGGACTTGGAAGCAGACTTGTCAAACACATCTGTATCATGAAACTCGTCTGACAGCTTCTCGAAAGCCACGAATCTATTTTGTCTACTCCCCCAAACTGTAATGTTTTCTGCTTATTCATTGATCATAACCAACTAATTTTGAAACTTGGGGAAAACAACAACAATTTGATTTATAGTGTTGGTCATTTTTTGATGTAAATACTCACAACATAGCTAATTTGAAGCCAGCATTGTGATACAGAACACAGGAAATGTGACAATAAATCCTCCCCGCTTCAGCACAAGCCATTTCCATCACACCACTGTGCTTGGAGCTGCACACCAGATGTGCCCGAGAAGACCTTATATTAACCCATGACAGATCATAAACAAACAAAAATGTCCTCCAGAAAGTAAAAGTTACAGATCCACCAACTGATCGCACACCATTGTAGCCACCCCTTTATTATTTGTTACAAGTTAAGCACAGACACAGTGGTTCCAGGCTAGTGTCTTAAGAGTCAAAGCATAAAACGAGAGGTTAGTCCATTTCCCGGGGTTCTACCCTCCGTTTTCTATTTACTGTTTTCCCAAGGGTCAGATTTGTTCACAGCGATTTTCACCACGCTTCTTATCACTGCACAGAAGGAGTTTTGTTATTGTATTATCTTTAGAGAATTTTATTGGTTTTATACCACGAATACTGTATCTATATCATTTCTACTCTTTTATTTTTCTCCTTCAATGACTCTTATTTCTGCCCCTATTCTCATTCAAATTCAGGACTTTTTCTGTAATTATTATTGTTACACACATACACAAACATAGAGACACAGACACACACATCCATCTTCTCTCTCTCACTCTCTTTCTCTCTTTCTCTCTCATCCCTTTAGTGATTAAAATGGTTTTAGGGTTGACCACTAGGGATTTGATAGCCTATCCAGGGACTTGTCACCAATGCAAACTGATTCACTTTTCTTCAGTAGCCATCAACTGCCTGTAGGTCTTCATCTGGGATAAGGAGACCTTGTGAAAATTTTACCTATCCCCATTGGTCATTATGCAGATCTTCTTTAGGAAACTATCACTGAGATTTCATGGTTGCATTTTCCTTGTCATGTGATACCATCTGGGTTGCGTTGTAGAAGTATAAGTAGAGATGGCTTGTGCTGTAAAATCAAGAATTGACAAATGGGACCTCATAAAACTGCAAAGCTTTTGTAAGGCAAAAGACACGGTCAACAAGACAAAAAGGCCACCAACAGATTGGGAAAGGATTTTTACCAATCCTAAATCTGATAGAGGACTTATATCCAATAT
>NC_034607.1:54906087-54945834 GCF_900095145.1 Mus pahari
AAAAAAAAAAAGAGTACACAACAACAACAACAACAAAAGAAGTATAAGTAGAGCCTGGACACATGCTTAGTTATTCTGTACATTTTTATCAGTTGCTGGTCTTATTAAAAGATCTCTCTTACAAAAAGGAGTTTCTTAATGAGGAATGAGAGGCACACTGGTTTATGAGTATAAGGACAAGTATTTAGAAAAAAGTAAAAGTATATTGTTTTAGAAAATGTAAGTAGCATGTTATTGTCTAGTGTCTGATTGCTCCAGCCATGGGTATTTCAGTAGGTTTACATGACCAGACATGAATTTCTTCCCAATTGACAAAACCTTAAGCCAATGAAAGAGCTGTTGGTTATCTCCATTGGGGACAGCATGTTGATATGGTCATTATTGTGGTTCACAGAAAATATAGTTGAGAAAGCCTTGGTTGCTTCTCTTCTTTGGAAGCTTTTATAGAAACTTTAGATGTTCTGAGAGCTAGTTCTCCCACAGAGGTTGGAAGGCTTTTGGATCAGTCTCAGCTTCACTTCTGCAGCTTCTGTGTCCAAAGAGTGTGGGCTCAGAACCCAACGTTAAAGGAAATTGCCTATATAGTTTTGAGTATTAGGGTTAAGGTTAGGGTAGGGTTAGTATTTATGGTTATGGCTAGGATTCATGGTTAGGGGATAGGGGTTATGGTTAGACTCCATCTATGGTGGCATTAATGTGGACCAGAGACCTTTTTCAGATTCAGGTCAGGAACAGCCTTCAAATGTGACTTACTGCTCTTACTCATACAAGAAACTTGCTAGGGTCTTCACAGCTTTCATAACAGTGCCGTAAACAAAGATCAGCATGCAAAACATAAATATGAAAGTGCACACATTTTACAATTAAACAACAATAATATACCATTTAAAAACATTTTCTATTATGTTATTTCTAGGGGCTCTCTTTGTGTGTGCATGTGCACAGACACATACACACACCTTTGATACCCTTTGCCACTCACTAGAGTGTTCCCTGAGATCAAGGAGTTTGCACTCAAGCTATTGAGTTTCTCAAAATTACTCAACATCTGTAACTATGCAGAATAGCATCACTTTAGTTAACACCACACTTGGCTATTTTCATCGCTACCATTAACAATCTTCATTCCAGACAGATGAGATGCTCAGCCTTCTAGTATTTTCTTGCATTTTACCCCACACTAAGAGAAGTAATTCAATAGACAGTAATGAAAATCAAGCTAGTCCAAGGAATAAGTATATAAAATAACTGAACATAAGGTTATACAGCTTATTTTTAGCAAATTTTTATATTTACAGGAATGACTAATGTCAAAAGAACAAAAGACATGAAAAAGTGAATTGCTGCAAAGTGGCAGAATGCTGAATCTCTCTAACAGCACAATATTAGCAATAATGTCAAATGTTACCAGAGAGAGTAACATGTTTACCAAGTTCAATTTACATTCAACATAAATGCAACCTATATGTCCTTTTATGTGCATACCTACAGACTTTATACTATTTATACAACGGTCAAAACATGATTGTGAAAGAGCAGCTTTGCTTAGAAACATCCAAGCATGAGGGCACCTCATAAGTCCATGTACTGGTGGGTAGTTGAGACAGTGGTGATAACATTCCCACAATGAGATGCTACTTAAAAAGAAAACAACAAAAGCAGGAATATAAAGCAATATGCTACTGGCGTGTGCAGGACCGTGGATGAGTCTCAGGAAAAGAGGCTGTTAAGTGAAGAAGCCTGACAAGAAGGACATGGGATGATGTCCTATTTCATTTGTGTGCCGAAGGGTGCAAAAGTGTAGGCACAGGACAGAGGACAAGCCAGTAGTTGCTGGCTGCTAGGGTCAGGGAAGGGACTGCATTCTGAAGGATGTGAGGGAAGATTTTGAGGTGATGGACCTGTACTACAGAAGGGTTGTGGTGATGCTTACATGGCTTTCGTGACATGGCAGTCACATGACTGTACATAAGGTAACAAGTGCTGTGCCTCCACTTCAGTCATTTTCAGGTGACCAAAATGCTAGAACGAAAAAAACTTGACTAGAGTACATGATCCTCAATCTGAATAGGTGTTTACTGAGAGTCTAGATTTATCTGCGGTCATTTGAAGATTTTGACTCATTTAATCTTCACAAATCCCTATGGGTTATTATCTTTATTCTATAGACAAGGAATTTGAGTCTAAAATGTAAAGTAACCAATGCCAAGTCTCAAGCGAGTGATGTTCAGAGCCAGGGAAGCAGGCTGCGAGCCCATGCTTTTAATCACTGTCATACCTTGCCATTTTCAAATACTCCGATTCCACCAGGTAGGTGCAAAGGTGCAGGTACTGATACCAAAATTACAAATTTGCAGAGCAGATTGGTTCACAGCTCCCAGCTCAATTTATTTAAACTGAATTTCCATTAACCCACTGAGTAGATGGGTGAGCTGAATTGGCAGCCTTGTTAAATAGTCTCTCTTACTTGACAATCTGCAAGATTTAGAATCCTATTTGAATCTCAGCTTCATTTTACTTATTTCTTCTCTTTTAAAATACCAGCTCATTGGGCTTTTTCATATATCCAGCTATAAAATTGGTTCACTATTTCAAGTATCAAACTCAGAGGAAGTAGAGTACATGAATGCTATGTTAACTACAAAGCAGAAAAAATGATAAGGATTGATTTTATTTATATGTGGAGAAGATAAGAAGTCTTGGGCTAGGAAGGGAGCTCAGGAAGAGTGCTTGCCATATAAGCAAGAGGACCCGAGTTCAAATTTCCCCAAACCCCATGAAAGCTTACTACGATCACATACCTGTAATCATGAACTGATGTCAGGATGCTGGAAGGTTGCTAGCAACCACACTAGTGATCTTGGTGAGCTTCATGTTAAGTTATCTTTTAAGGGGTAGGCAGTGTAGGATACTTCACTATTAATTAGAAAATTCTTTCCATTTTTAACCTTTAATTTTAAGAAATTCACTTTTTATTTTTTTATTTATTATTATTTTCTTTATTTACATTTCAAATGCTATCCCAAATGTTCCCTATACCCCCCTTCCCCTGCTCCCCTACCCACCCATTCCCACTACTTGGCCCTGGCCTTCCCCTGTGCTGGGTCACATAAAGTTTACAAGACCAAGGGGCCTCTCTTCCCAATGATGGCCAACTAGGCCATCTTCTGCTACATATGCAGCTAGAGACTCGAGCTCAGGGGGTACTGGTTAGTTCATATTGTTGTTGTACCTACAGGGTTATAGCCCCCTACAGCTCCTTGGGTACTTTCTCTAGCTCTTCCACTGGGGGCCTTGTGTTCCATCCAATAGCTGACTGTGACCATCCACTTCTGTGTTTGCCAGGCACTGGCATAGCCTCACAAGAGGTCGCTATATCAGGGTCCCTTCAGCAGAATCTTGCAGGCATGTGCGTTAGTATCTGGGTTTGGTGGCTGATCAGACTTTCAAAGAAATTCACTTTTTAAAATGCAGTTGGAATTTAGAATCTTAACTCTTAAACATTTTCCACAATTCACTTTGGATTTTCCAACAAACTGGCATTATGGGAGACAGAGCAAGTAGAAAACCCAAAAAGGATGTTAGAAAAATAGGATCAATGTGTTTTGTAATGATAAATCATTACTAAATCCTAGGGCTGAACTTTTGAATGCTAGATCTCTGTGCCCTTTTATTAATGTTATCAACAATTATATTAATCTTTATAATCATTTTATAGTGAATTTGAAACAAGATTCTCATTATATTTTTGTACAACTATCATCTATCTATCATCTATCTACTATCTATCATCAATCATATCTATCGATCATCTATCTATCATCTATCTATCTATCTATCTATCTATTTAAAATCTATTCATCTACATATCATCTATCAACTATTTCACTCACTCTGTAGTATGTTTTGCTAAACATATGTGTTGCTAAACATAGAATGTATATGTACATGAACATGTACACTTATATGCACATGCACACACAAGCACACGCACACATGTCGTAGTGAGTAAAAAAGTCTCCACCTAGTAACAAATGAAGAGTTCAGATGATCAAGTAGTTGCTTAACCTCTGACAAAGATCATGTGTCCTGCATGGCTCAGCAGTTAAGAGCACTGGCTCCACTTCTAGAGGACCCAGATTCCATTCCCAGCAATCACAATTGTTTGAAATTCTAGACTCTTAGGCTCCAACACACTCTTTTTGCCTCTGTGAGCAGTCAGTGCACATGTGGTACACAGATACATGTGGTATACAGAGCAAAACACCTACTAAATAATAAGTAAATATCTCTTTTAAAAATATAAGATTTATATCTTCTAGGTGGTATGTAGGGGATACTTTGGTATTACACTGGAAGAAGCTTAACATTTCTTTTGACTCTCAAAGATGGTTTTCCAGAGAATTGATATAACAAAACAAAACAAAACAAAACAAAACAAAACAAAACAAAACATAACAGAAGCCAGTAGAAGAATTACCAAGACAACAGTCAGGTGGGAAGTGGGGAATTGATTCTCTAGGCCAAAGGTCTCATGTTCTGTTTCTCTACTGAAACTCAGCAATGTAGGCCTCCAGAGTTGTTCTCAATGGTATTATCAAAAAATATAAAGGCAAAGAATTTGGTTAAAAAGAAGAGAAAGATAAGATCAGCTATCTTATAACTCAAATTAAAATTTATTTTTTACTGTTCCTTACTTCCTGATAGTGAACTGAAAAGCCAGTTCAGATTTTGCACTTTTGTGGTCCAGAAATCTTTCTGATCTTATCATGTGAACCTTCTCACTTACACATTTTGCTTCAGCCACTCTGTCACCTATGAATTCTTTCTGTATCAGTGATGTCCCCAGGTCCCTTCTACTCACTTTCTTTTGACCTTTGCTGAAATGCCAGCTTCTCAGGAAGACCTCCTTTGTTCACTTCATTTGATAGGTCAAACTAACTTTCTAACATTTTCTCCTGGCTCCTCTTCATAGTCCTATTTGCTACTGATTGATATACTATATAACTTAATCTTTCCCAGTAAATCCATTGAGCTCCCAGAGTTTTGGGCATTGTTATATCCCCAGACCCTAGTGAGGCATTGTTATATCCCCAGACCCTAGTGTATATACAAGCCTGTTAAAGGCAACAAATTTAAAACAATGTTAGAATGAATACTAAAGTTCAATATACAGAAAAACTGGGTAGCTGACCTATATCCAAAGATACATGTGACAAGTACTTTAGGCCTCCAGAGAAGAGGGAGAGTGAGGTCTGAGCTAGTGATTCTAGAGGCTTACAGAAAATTCAACCAGCAGGGCTCATTGATGCGCTAGATATGCTAGTGTTAGAAGTAGTGGTATCGTGTAAATGAAAGTAAAGAAATAGTTAATATTTGTACTAGGATTCTTTAGAGAGAGACAGATGATAAATGAATAGATGGATGAATGGATAGATAGATGAAACATAGATTACAGATAGATGATAGATGGACAGACAGACAGGTAGATGATGTTTGCAATTGTCTTAAATAATAGAGGCAATGGATATCTGCACATTGGGAAGACAGAGACTCTTGGAGTTACTCAGTTTAAGCAGTCCAATCTAGAACTGAATATATAGATGCCCCCAGGAGAGTCAATGTTGTTGAGTGTGTGCTAAAAGTCTGAAGAAGCTACAGTCACCAGACAATGGGAGCAGACATACATACTCATTCATAAAGAAAGGGGCTTTGCATATGTATGCAACCTGCCTTGCAAATCTATGTTTATCTAATCCAGACTTCCAACCCATAAGAGGGTTCCACCTCCTAGTTACCATCTGGCACACTAATGCTTTCTGTTAGTACCTTTGTAGACACATAGGCGTGCTCTACCAGTCTTATGTTTCTCTTAACCTAGTCAAGTTGATAACCAAGACCAGTTGTCACACTAAAACTGATCAAATGTGACAGACTGAATTATTTCTAGAAAATTCTTTTCCTCCATTCCAACTGCCATTGAAATTTGCCAGGTGGTTCACTTTTGCCAGTGAAGTAATTTTGGAACAACATAAATAAATGCTTTAGTGTTTTTGTGTCTTTGTCCAAAACTATTATCTAATGTGGTAGTGAAAAAAATCAGAATAGTCACTTCCTTTTCATCCCAGAATATATATCATAAAGCTGACCTGGAACCATCCCATAATTCCAGTCATAATTGATATGAAACATAAAACAGAGGTGTTCAGCCACACTTTACACAAAACAAGCCTGTTGGAAGTAGCCCTTTAGATATATAGTGTGAGAATACATGCCAGTAGAAGTCAATGGGTTTGCAGGTGACATTGTATATCATCATCATTGTGGCAGTAGATAATATGAACATGTTGGTAAATAATTAGTGCCTTCTCTGGGCATGAGGAAACTAGAAAGAGCAGATGAAGAATTAAAACTTATCAGGTATATTTTAACAGAATTGATTTTAATGGCTGTTTGGGCCATTTAAATGCTTCATTTAGTAGGTACATACCTAATGTGGTTGGTAGTCTAAGATTTAAAGTTAACCAAGGGCTGTGTTTTGGCAGCCAGTCCTGCATAGCCAATTATGAAAACAGTTAAAAAAATCTGTGGCCTGAGAAAGAACCATAGAACAGAAGTCTAAGAGACATTTAATTTATAAATGGTATATAATGTGCATTTGAACTAAAGAAACCCCAAAAAGCCAAAATTAGAGACTAAACTAAGAGCAGCATATTTCAGTTTTGGCTTAGCAGGTATGTATTGGACATGGGAAGTTCATTCCAATGTTGCAACTTCTCTGACTTCACTCCCTTAATCAGACATGTCCTTCATAGCTCTCAACAGAAAAACACTAGCCCCAAAGGATTAAGCAGATCATTTTGTGTAGCCCCTTCCCAGGCTTCAGACAAGGGCCATTTCTGAAGTTTTCCATATGGAAACACATAACAAGTTGCAAGTTTCTTCACTTATGGAGAAGGACATGGAAGGGCAGAAGTGCTCTTTTCTGCTCAATGATCCATGCAACTTGAATAATATCCGTTGTAGGCAAATTCACAGCAGAAATAAGTTGATGCTCAGCCCAGCAGCTCCCCTAAATGAATTTAGTTCAAGTTGAATTAAGGTGATCTGTGAAAATGTGTTGCAAAACGATTCTCTTCAGTATTGGGGACACCAAATCATTCTGAGAAATGGTTTAGTGCTTTTGGTAAATGTTTCTACTAAACTTTCAAAATCCTATAGAAGTTGGTCTAGGGACCTCTAATGAGCTATTGAAATAATTGAACACTAAATGCTATTTAATATTTGCTGTCACTTTTCTGAAAGAAAAAAAGGAAGAGTTCTTTATTTTAGTTTTGCTGACTGCTAATTGTTGTATTGTAAATGGGTAAAAGGATCATATTTGCCAGCCAAAGGGAGGAAAAAAATCAATTTGCTAGAGCTGGAAATTAATGTGTTTATTCTTGGCTTTTAAAAGGGTCATTTTCTTGTGCAGATTTCTACCAGCAGAATTTTCTTCTTTCATGGAAAGTATCTGGGTTTCTGACTCTTCTGGTTGCTTACTGATCAACCTATGTCAAATTCTTTTGAATTAGAATTGCCAATCTCCCACAGTGTGATCTGCTCCAGAGAGCAGGGAAGTACAAAGGAGGCTAAAGAAGTTTGTGACAGGAAGGAACACATATGGAGGAGAGGTAAAGTATAATTTCATTGGCTTTTGGAGAAAATGGGGTTGCTCTCTCTGAGCAGTAAACTGGGAACTCATTGTTTCAAATATGTGAGGACCACAATGAGACTTATTTTAAAGAAGAGATCACTTGGATAAACCAGAAGGCAGGAAGCTGTTTCACTGTAGCTGCCCAGTAAGAGATGTAAAGAGATTACACTAGACTGAACGTAGTGACTATGGACTGGATGTGCTTGAGAGATGGGAAGTAGCCTGACAGGATATATAAAGTGAAAAAGAATAAAGTAAAAGGCTTCTGTGAGAATCAATAGCAGGTTGACGAAACACCAGAAGAGGAACAGATTTTGCTATTATTTATTCAGTAAAGTTGTATATATGGTGGGCTGACTTTATGCAAGATGATCACACATTGTAAGGATGAAGAATTACTGAAACATCAAACAATAAATGTCTACTAGACAATCAGATATATTGGTCTAGGTTCCTGAGGTAGGCTTGTGTGGAAATGTAAGGAGTGTTGTGTAATCTGCATTGGTTCTAATGAAAGCTGAAGTCATGGATAAAGTCTCATAAGAGGACAGTGCTGAGTAAAGAGGGGCATCTGCAGATGGAGGAACTTCACATCTTAATGACTAGTGTAAAGCAGAGGCATAGGCTGCTTAACCTAGTTAACTCCACCAACTGGTGAAACTAGTAATACCTGCAAGATCAAAGAGTAGTCATGCTGGCCAGAGCCCACAGATGAGCCAAGGTCAACACCTACCAAACCAGAAGTCAGAAAGAGACAACAGGGGCCTTCAAAGTGTAAACAGACCCTTAAGTGGATGAGCTGAACACAAATCATGCCTATGATTGTCTCCATGGTTAGTCCAGGGGGATGTGCATAGAGCCTGGTGTAAAGTGGATGAGATTTTTGAGATGAAATGGGTGAGATGGTGAGATGATGGTGAAGAAGAGGAGAATTAGGACAATGAGAAAGATACTTTGGAGAAAGGGACAAAGACCTATGAGATGAGGGGACAGCTACCCACATGAGTAATATAAGAGGTAACTTAGCATCTGTGGCCTGTAGAAATTCTGTTAGGCAATGGTGAGAAGAAAGTACATTGCCACAGGACATAGATGCCGAGTCCATGGAGTTATTGTGAAGTTCGATTGTGAAGGGATTAGAGAAGTGGAGTGTCAGATGAATTGAGAGGGATAGGCCTGCTCTTAGGGCTTTGAAAAATGAAGTTCCTGGAAAGCAGAAAGGATAAGTCTGTGGACGTTTTTTATAGTGAGAAAGTAGAAATATTTAATGGACACAGAAAGAAAGTGGAGCCTTGGAAAGGCAGCAAAGCTCCAGAAGATGGAGCTGAGGTCAGATTAGGTTCTAAATGGGAGAGGACCCCTGAAGAGGAAAAACCCCGCAGAGTTACGTTGTAGGGAATTTTTATAGATATCATGGCAGAAACTGGACAAAGACTGAAGTAATCTCTATTATGCTTAGTTAAGTAACAGAATTAATGATCTTGTGTGCTGAGAGATACCTGGGAAATAATCATACACACAAGGTTAAGCAACCTAGGCTTCCTTTGCTCTCACATTTACAGGACTAACTTGTAGCTTTATTGCTGCAGAAGGCTAATTCTATTACAGCTTAGTAGCTTTAGCTGCAGTTTTTCTTGGTTACCTCCCATCTCACCCTCTGAGTGGTCTTCTTTCAGAAATAGGTGTAGGTTTCCCATTAGAGGCTATAAATGGGTAACAGAGCCTTGGGTCCATTCCCTTGTCTTGGCAAGTGAAGTGTCCATTGTCTACATTAGAAAAGCTGTACTACCAGAGATAGTCATACTATGGGTAACACAGGAAGCTGCCAGAGGTATTAATAGGTCTGAATAATGCATAGGAAGCTGATGGCCACAAATCGTCCTTTTCATGCCACTTCTTACTGCCTGTCACCTCCAAAATGAGTATGTAATAACAAGTGTTAGTACATAGACAAGTAGATGTTTTGTTATTGTTACTCCTATATGTGTATGCATTTTACCTCCTTGAGATATACATAACTTTGTTGGGAGGAAATTAGAGATATTAATTTTCTCATCAGAATGTTGAGGCAATGGAAGATGTTTCTCAGTGAGCAATTTTGATTAGAGACATTTTAATAATGTAGTGTAAGTAAAGCTAGCCTTTTAAAATGAGTGACCAACTGTATCAGGAATGGAAACATGGATTCTGAGATCTCAGTTTGACAGTTAGTTTAACTTATCATGAAGTGTCACTTCATTTCCATTTGAAATGCCTGGGAGTACATTATTCATAGACACCTATGCTGCTAACAATGTTTTTAGAATCTGGCTCTGATATACTCTTCTATATATAACAAACATAAAGCCTGGAAATTGGCATAAAAAAGCATGCACTCACCCCTACAATAACTCTAAAGTCCATAGTTATTACAGCTAGTGACAAAAACCTCTCTGCCTAGTTCATAATCTGAGTAAGAATGCAAAGATGACTTGGGGTGTCAAAGCCACACTCATATTGGAAAAGTGAAAAGAATGGTAACTTTCCAATATCACTGAATAGAGCCATCTGTGCTATCTTAGTGTGGGTCCCTTGATACATTCCAATGCAAAATAGCCACTTCCTTATTTATTTTGCAACACAGCTGTTGTCTTAATTGAGCCTAACAGATAATGGAAGGATTGTTGCTTTCTCAATTCTCACACTCCTCCAATGAAGCAGTTTGTTGGATATGATGAAGACCTAAAGGAGTCAATTCTCCTAGAGAGTCTGCATGTCATTTCTTCAATGGTGAATACTGTTCTTAAGATTAGTGGATGTGAAATATGCACATATTTGTATATGCATATTGTATGCAATTGTGCATGTTTGTGTGTATGGAAAAGTATGTATGCATCAGCTTTAATGCAGTTTGAACTTTTAAGGCTTGCTATTCCTTTTCGATAAACATCCATGCCCACAATGCCACACTCCCAAACTTTAAGCTTTTTGCCTTGGTAATTCAATTTTTCAAATTGAGAAATTAAAACAACAGTGCACAGATTGCTCTACTCTTTCCTCAACATCTACCCCTCCCCCCCTGAAACTATGTGCTCTTCTTTGAGCCTTTAGGCAAAAGTTAAACTGCTTCAAATTCTATTCTTTTCTTGATTACTAGAAGCTAGAAAGTAACTTAAATGCCATCATAGGTATTTTAGTCTCAAGAAATCAAGGCTTTGCAGACCATAAAGTGTACATAATTATATGCAGTCTCATCAAAGGAAAAAACTACAACTGTTTAGAATCAAAACACACACACATTTTTAAATACCATGAAAATGCAAAAAATATGATTAACTTCCTAAAGCACTTGTATAAAATTAATCTGCCCCTCTATGTTTTAGTCCCATGCAATTTTATTGCCTCTTCATTTGGCAAGGAGTTTGTAAAATTATTTTTCTATTGGTAAAATAGAAAGTCAAGTGTTTCCTCTGAGTTGGTTTTTTATTACAATTACAGTTAGTTCTAATATATAAAATATGTGACTTTACAAAGAACTGCAATCACTGCTTCTAATATTATACTACAAACACATACACACACATACTCACGTGTACATGTATATAAACACATACTCATACACATGTTCACACACCCACATACATATGTGTGAATACATACATATATACATGTACACATACACACATATGTGTGCACACATATATGTACATGTGCACATACACATAGATACATGTGCACACACAAATAAATAAAATATTCTGAACTTTTTATTGGGGAATTTTTTAGTTCATTAAATTTTTGCTTTATATTATTATTACTTACTACTTTGCATATGTATGTTTCAGAGGCGGGTCCATACTTGCCAGAGTTTACTTGTGGAGGTCAGTGGACAATTTTTTGGAGTTGCTTCTTACCTTGCACCTTTTTGAAGAAAGGCTTCTTAATTCTGCTACCCTATGAACTTCCATCTGATTCTCCAATCTCTACCTCATATCACTAGGTAGGAGTTCTGGGATGATAAATTTTCCCAACCATGTCTGTGTTCCAGAGACTGAAGTGTGGTCAGGTTTGTGTAGCCTTTTACACACAGAGCCATTTCCTCAGTCGCCCAAAGACTCACGAAGAATCATGAAGATACCTGAAGGACAACGACTGGTATAGCAATTTCAGAATCATTACAAATTGTGGTTCATACCTTAGAATTAGTATAGAGGCTGGGATTCTGTTATTGTAAGATCCCAACCTTTGTTGCATATGGCAATGAACTGAAATAATAACATACGAATTGCCAGTATTACTTCTTTGTGGACTATGACAAGTTAAAGTCGCAACCCCTAAAAATTAAGGAAACTGAGGCAACCCACATCCAGTACAGTGGATCCAATGGATTCAAAGGATGTTGAGCTAACTTTAACAGCAGTAAACAAGTAGGGGAAGCATGTCCAAAACATGGTCTGAATGGGAAAACTATAGCAAATTCCTGAACGTCCATCCAACCATATCAATAGTGCCTTAACAGTACCAAACAAGCTTCTCTGATTTACCTTAAAACCTGTGGCACAGGATAGAATGCCATGTTTTAAGCCATTTAAAAGAACAAAATTAAAAATAAAGATAGATTCTTGGAAATAGTTTTGAAGCTGGTATGGCACATTAATAGTACAAGACAGAAAATGCATATGGCATACAGTGATGACCAACTCATGATGATACAAAGGTAAAAAAAATATAACATAATATTGATAGGAAGTTTCCACGAATCTAAGGCTTTGAAGTTTTTTGAATCAAAAATGACACAAGTAGTGAAAGAAATAAATCCACAATCACAGTTGGAGATTTTAATGTCCCACACTCGGCAATTGTGAAATGCATTCTTACAGGAATTAGAAGGCAAAGATACACAAAAATGTACGGGTTTAGAATGCAATACCATTGATGCATGCACCTAATAGGTACAGAACAGTAATCCCAATAAGCATGTAGCACATACATAAAGGAGATTGCCTGGGCTGAAGGCAGCTCATTGGTTAAAAGGGGGGAATGCTTCTGAGGGAAAGCAGAGTTTGGGCCCCAGCATCCACACTGGGTAGTTCTCAGGGGCTTGCAGTTCCAGCTCCAGGGAACCCAGCTCTATTTCCAGCCTCTGAATGTACTGTATCCGCTTGCACGCACACACACACACACACACACACACACACACACACACACACTTTTTATAATTGAAAATAAAATAAAACTAAAAACTATCAGTGTTTGGAGATAGTTAAATTCTGCAGACTATATTCCTTCTCTTAAATGTAATTAATTAGAAGAAAAATTAAAAGCAATCAGATGCTTGTAAAACTCCTGAATAATTAGAAATTATGAAACATTACTAAATATTTCATGAATCATTAAACAATTCACTTGGGCAAAAAAATTGAAACTGAATAATAAAGCAAAGATTACTTTTGTACAATTTTTACAATGTAGAATTCCCAATTCTTTTGATCATAGCTAAAATGAATATGTTTTAAAAGAAAATATGGTTAAAATTATCTAGGTTTGTACACTAGAAAACCAAGGAAGGAGAGGAAACTTAATAAAATTAATGAGATAAAATGAATTAATAATACATTAAGAATCAGTCAAGGTAAGCAATTGTCAGGTTTACCTGTCTACCTTGCTCCTGGGTTGCCTGAACTCTGCTCTCATGCTGCCCAGGGAAGGCAAAACTCAGTCCAAGATCAGCCTCCCAGCACATGTTCTTCTGTGTGAGAAACAGGAGACTGGAAGAAATGCCATGGTTTTCAATCTCTTGTGTATCCAGACATCATGGAGACAGTGAGGAGCTGAGAAAGGGTCTCCAGGTCCAACCTTCCCCTATGCACCAGGGTAGAATCCGGTCTGGTTTTGGGTGGGTGCAGATAATATGGGGGATGGACGAGATAGGACCTTCTCTAGGATATTTAGGCATGGCTCTTTACAATGAAGACTTCTCCTGCAGCAATCTGTGATGAAGGAAACAGTCCTTGCTTGTCTAAACTGTTTTATTTATGTTGGATGTGAATACATATGTCTTACTCAGGGTGAACCATGGTTTAAATAACTTTTGCAAGAAAGATGCCCAGGAAGGAAATCTCATTGCCTAAACATTAGAAGCTTATCTAGGTATCTCATCAATATGAAGAACTCTACATTTTTATGCTACCTGACCTGTTGTAATGGTCCTGTCAGTGCGGTGGCATGGTTATATGCTATAGGACAGATAAAGCCTGGCAGGGAGCTAGTTCCAATGAGTGCCATTCTCAATTAGGAGATTTACAGAGGTTTTTGAACCTGCTTCAACATTACCAGCCCTTCTGTCTGTTAGCACGGGCCACTTGCCCAGTACGCAACCAAAATTAACTCAGCCAAAACTGAGAGCTTTAAAAAGACTAATGAGATTGATAAGCTGAGCAAGCCTGGATAGAGGGTAAGGGTGAGGAAAATATATCTTTCCAATGCAAGACAGAGGAAGAAACAGCACTACAGTTTTAGAGCCATGAAAGATGATAACATTTATGAATAACTTTATAGTTGATAAATCTAATAATAGATGAAATCAAATATTTACCTATAACTTTTTCTAGCTACAATTATGGAAATAAAATAGGAAGTCTAGCCTTTAATCCCAGCACTCGGGAGGCAGAGGCAGGCAGATTTCTGAGTTCGAGGCCAGCCTGGTCTACAAAGTGAGTTCCAGGACAGCCAGGGCTACATGGAGAAACCCTGTCTCAAAAAAAAAAAAAAATAGGAAGTCTAAGTATTACAGTTATGGATGAAACTGAATCCATAACCAAAAAGCTTTCCTGCAAGTACTTTTTTATGTTTATATAACATTGTATTAATAAATTTTACAATGCATGAAGAAATAATCTTAACCTTTTTAAGATAAAAATGATTTACCTATATGATATCAAACATATCCATGATACATTAAAAATCATAATACCTCATAATTAAAACAAGATATTAGAAAATATTGAACTATATAACAAACATAAAATGTCATGATCAAGAATTAGAGTTTTACCCTAATAAAAAGAATTTAAGCATTTGAAATTCATTCAATATTGTTTATTATTAAATATGAGTCATTCTATAGTATTAGAAAAAAATCAGAAAACAACATAATTCTGAAAAGAAAAAAAAAACTAGTTTTTAATACCCACTCAGAGAATAAATCAGAATAAACCAACTTCTACATTTATTAAAGGGAACCCGTGTATAAATTGTTTATGTGCTAAGTCTGTATGTAGAATATATCAAGTGAACATAGACCCTGTTTTCCAGGAGACCACAGAGAGCAATGGTGTCTATATCTCACTAAAGAGCATAAGGCCAGAAAGAGACAATGATGGTGACTATAACATTTTCTTAATTATAACAATAGAGGTTCCATCCAACAGAATTATCAGGAAATAGTGTTGAGATAAGAAAGAAGACTATGTTTTTCACAAAGAAAATATTAATGCATAAATATTAAAATTAATAAATAATTTTGGTAATGTCACAGGATAAAGAAGTCAATTTAGGTGTTGGAGAGATGAGTCAGGTGTGAGAGATGCTAGTCTTAGAATCAAAAATATAAGAAGCCAATATAATTAAATAAATAACTGAAAAATAATGTAAAATAGGTTTTTGTCATTAAAAAATCAAGTGCTTAAAACATAGAAAAACAATACAATTAAAAGTGTCAAAAATCAAGAGAATTGAAATATATGTATATATGTGTATATTTAGAAAATATCATCATACCCACTCATATTAATTTGCAAACCTTTTTTTAATGTTTACAAATGCTGAAAAGATTTGGTTCCTCCTTTACATGTAGTTTTATGATCTTTGTTTGTCACCAAAGAAGAGAAAGAAATCCACAAGAGAAAATATGTTCAAAAGAGAAAAAAGGAAATATTATATATATATGATAAAAGTCTTCACTTAAAAAAACAAAACAAGCAGAAAACAATAGAAAAATAACAACTGACAATGGACCCTGTTTTCCAGGAGACCACAGAGAATGATTGTGGTCACACTGAAGAGCCCATCTGCCTCAGGACCACACATACGTCTCTAGTGCTGGCTGCTGTCATTGGTGACCCAATATTTTCAGAGCTCTGAATTTTTAGAAGACTGGAATGGCTCCTAGTTGTTAATTTCCAGAATAATTCCATGTGTTCTTTGTAAAAGAATAAGAAATAAAACTATCTGTGATATTATTACTCAATCACTACCTAAGTTATTATTCAATCATGATGTTCTCTGTTGTAGGCTTTAAGACATAATTTTAAGAATACAGTCTCTGAGGAATAGAGCTGAACTAGGATCAGCAAACATGATACTTATATGTGTTAAGCAGTGTCTTCTTTCAAGTAAGAAAACAAAGTCTACAAAAGAAGTACAGAGCAGTAGGAATTGCTCAATCAGTATAGCACCTTCGGCAAAAGCTTAAGTGTCCCATATCTGTAACTCATGGAAAACTGCTGGGCATGATGGGCCACTCATTCAATCCCAGAGTTGGGGAGGCAGAGACTAGAAGTCTAGGGTTCACTCACTTGCCAACCAATCAATTGTACTTAATGATCTCCAGAGCCCCAAAGGAGGCAGATAATATTCTCAGGAAGGACACCTGAGGTTCTCTCTCTCTCTCTCTCTCTCTCTCTCTCTCTCTCTCTCTCTCTCTCTCTCTCTTTCTCTCCGTGTTTTGTTCTCTCTCTCTTCCCTCCCTCCTTCCCCACCCTCCCTCCATCCTTCTATCCCTCCCTTCACTGTATGTCTCTCTTTCTTCCTGTGTCTGTGTGTCTATCTCACTCATTCTCGCATACACATACACACACACACAAAGTTAAGAACAACAAAACAGGAACTTATGTGTATTATTCTAGCATAGCAACATTCAAATGTAGTGTTTCTCCCAGTGGAGAGCAAAGTCCAAGTTCAGGAATTATTGTTAGAATGGAGTAAAATTTAGAACTTGACAAGTGTGTACCTTATCTTCCATGAGTGTGTCTCAAGAACATAGTGACATGCAGTATGTCTGCCTACATAAAGAACAAAGCTTTTCTTCACAATGCCTGATCCTCGGACGCCCGCACATTTTTTTTTCCCTTCACATTGAGAATATTCCTCCAGGAATGGCAGTTTTAATGCTTACCAATTGTTCTTCATGCAATGCTCATAGTATTGATTTAGAGAAAATAACAATTTTAAGACATTGATAACCTACTTGAACATTTGTGAGTCCATCAAAGTGAATTGCATTGTTTATTATCTTTTTAAAATAAAGTCAGAATGAGACAGTGGGCTCAGAAAGCATGTTTATATAAAGGGACACATGAATGAGTAGGGGGCTTGGATCCAACCATTGCAATCTCCCTGGTTGATTGCCCAAAGTCTTTGAGCCTCATGAGCCAAGGTTAGTTGTCACTGTAGGTCTCCTCAACCTGATTGCCTCCCAGTCTTTTATCTCCATCACAACTCAAGACACTCAGCACACAAAGCAAGAACTGTAGGTGATCCAAGAGACATATGGGTCAAGGGCATTGACCAATACTCTGAGTATGGTTATGTCTTGCCCTCCCACAAAGAAAGGAGGTATTCATCAAAATAAGATTGGGGTTTCCTATTATGACATGAAGAGGGCCAGTCAGAAGACATATGAGGGTTTATATCAGCTCTACTTAGTAGGGTCTTAGACATCTAAAGAGGCATTGTTTGTATTTTCTAGTCCTCAATACCTCTGCTTTGACATTACTGTGTCTGCATCTTAATTCTCTCAGCAAGTATTAGTAATGGAAATAAAAGATTAAATGTGAAGTAAACTAGTCATGGAATGTTGCAATATTTCCACTAAAGAGAATGTTATCGATGATATTTGTTAAGG
The DNA here is from genome assembly GCF_900095145.1 of Mus pahari. Taxonomy (NCBI): domain Eukaryota; kingdom Metazoa; phylum Chordata; class Mammalia; order Rodentia; family Muridae; genus Mus; species Mus pahari. The sequence continues at coordinate 54,923,667 of NC_034607.1, forward strand.
GCAGCTTCATTTAGTTTACCATTCCAGGTCATCATCCACCATTAGAGGAGACTAAGTTAGGACCTCCAAGGTAATCCTGCTTGGCCATAACCAAGAAACTCACTTCAAAATCTAGTAAGTGAGACTGAAACCAAAGGCAGTACTGCTTGCTGCCTGGTCAATACTCTTATGACCAGCCACCCTTCTTCAGTACCATCTGCTTAGGAAATGTTGCCACATATCTTGGGCTGGTTCTCTTATACCAACTGGTAGTCAAGATAATCTCCCTTAGATAGGCCAAGATCAAAGCTTTTCTTCAACTAATTCTCTTATTTTCAGATGATTCTAGGTCATGTTTAGTCGACCTTTAAAGCTAACAAAGGTAGTGGAGGTTAGAACAATACAACTGGAGGTCGGTACAAGGCCAAGCATGTCTCTCTCCAATCTTATTCACAGCCCAATTCTGCAATAAAATCCTTTCTATGAGTTCATTCCAAAACCAGAGCCATTTAAATGATAGTTTTTTAGCACATGCTGGCATACATTCCTAATCTCAGTCCAGTCATTTATTTGATATTTGGCTTGTGCCTCACAGGAGGGTTATGAAACATCCTGCTGACTGTAAGGATTGTCCCTCCTTGTGAGAAGTCTGACTCTTTGTTGGTCTAGCTCATTCTGTGATTTATATTTGTTAAATGTAAAAGTAATTATGGTTTCTTTTTTGCATTGTTAGTCCATTTGATATTGGACTATAATCTTAAATAAATTGGTTACATTATACATGGTCTTAATGAGCATTTCTCACTTTATTGTTTCTTTTTTTTTCCTAAGGACTCATTACTCACTGTTTATAATGACTTTGTGCTATGGAAATAATATTAGACAGAAAGCAAATTCAAGCTCATGTTCCAATTTGAGTTCAAATTTGCAACTTCAACAACATATTTGACTCACAGACTTAAAGATTGTATAGGGCAGTGAGGGTTTAAGAGATTTTGTATCTCAGAGGAAACCTTTATGAAGAGAAGTACAGAGGTTCACCATATGAAGCTGACAATGTATGACTGAGAGTAACCATCAAAGCTGATCCTTTATTTGTTTGTTTGTTTAATTTCTTTATTTACATTTCACATGTTAGCCCCTGTCCTGGTTTCCCCTTCGAAAGCCGAAACCTTTTAGAACTACAGAAGTCATCAAGGAAAGAGTGGACTGAAAAAGGTTGTTTGGTAAATAAAGCAGGTTGAAAAGGTAAACAACTTGAGTAAGTGTTTTATGAGCTGAATGTTTAGAACAAAATAAACAAAAAGGCTCATTTTTGGATGGTATTCCTCTTATATATTATAAAAACAATCTATATAACAAAATCAAACCATTTCTCAATTAGAATCTGAGAAGCACAGGTTGCATAGGACAAATGGCTAGAGTTGACTCAGTGGTTGAATGGAGAAGTGACAAAGTACCTCCCTAAACCATATTTGCACCTCACACACAATGGTCCCAGTCACAGGAGGATCCTGCAGGTCGAATCCACTACTGTTGCTTGAATCCATTACACCTAAGGCTTGTGCTCAGCAAATCGATGAGATGAACCCGACATTGATATGGTTGCTGCTGGCACCGGTCAGCAGAAAGAATGTCTTCATGATAATGCCTGGCCACATAACAAGTGTTTCAAAAAGCAGAATGGGTGGGGTTACAAATTTTGTGTCACCCACCATGTTCACTTTCTAACCAAGCGACTACTACTTCTTTAAGCATTTCAACAGCCTTTGTATGGAGAGTACTCATTTCATAACCAAAAAGATGTAGAAAGTGTTTTCCAAGAGTTCATTGAATGTTGAAGCACAGAATCTTGTGCTGTAGGAATAAATAATCTTTCGTTCCTATTGGCAAAGTATGTTCATTATTTTGATTTCTATCTTGATTAATAGAGATATGGTCAAAACTTGTTATAATGTTTTAAAACTCATGGCCCCCAACTGTAATATCTTTGCACTAATCTAGTTAAGAAGTGGGTTTCACCATCAGGCCACACTGGGATTGTCTTGGACAAATAATGTATACTCTCTTGTCTTAGTTTCCTCTTATCTAGCATGGTTATGATGATAAGGCATTAGAATGGACCAGAGTGGGCCTTGTGTATAAGATTCAAAATGAACATTTAAGTAAACACTCAAACAAGAAAACACTTGATAAAGAGGAACACTGAAGCCTCTCTCCGAGTAAACGTAACCACAAACACAAAGACACTCTGTTGGAAGGTGACTTGGGTGGAAGTTTAAGATGTTAATGAGACATCTGCCACATAAACCTGTTTGTACATGAGACAGAGTGTGTGTGAGATAGCCCATCCTTCAAATGGATTATACAATCCACAATTCTCTCTGCATCCAGGCAATTCAAGCTGCTGAATCTTTTCTTTGCTCCACCATGCTTCTCCCTTGCAAGCATCTCTTCCTTAATAAACTGCCCCTGCCTCTGCTGCTATTGTGTTTGTGCTCAATTATTTGTTCTAGCACAAGGTACCCTGAAATACCCTGGAGGTAAGCCCCAACCTTCCTCAAAACAGCCCTAATACTTGTCCTGCTTAAGAGCTGTGAGTGTCTAATTAAACAATCCCCAAAGCTATTGAACGTAAAGCAGAAAATATAGAAAAATTTCAATAAATATAAATCCTATTTACTGCACCAACTGCCACCAGTAATACATAATAGATGTTTTCTCAAAATAAGGCAAATCAACAGAGAAAATAGGCAAAATAAGGAGATACCCATAAACCACTCCTAACACACATAGGCACACACAGGAGAGATGATTATACTAACTGTGAATAAAATTTACTCAAAGAAGCAATACTGTACACTGAAGCTTCTTCAAAGCTGTTTAACTGATTACAACTTCAGTGATTGCAGAGGAATTTGAATGCCACATGCTCAGAGCTTCATTCCAATTTATCTCAGACTATCTTTTGGTCGTCCTGTCTACCTCTGTTTCTGAACTAGCAGGTAAAACCCTATGGGACACACTAACCTAAGGGATCACAAGCTTCCACCATGGTTAGGCATATTGCCAGGCAGCATCTGGGACTTATAGCAAACATTTCCATATTTAGTTTTAACCTAACTATCTAAGATGTCCATCAGTGTATTTTAAAAAGTGCCTTGATTTATAAATTTCTTTGTTGTCATACCACAAAACTTCATGAAATTGTTAACAAGCACATTAGAACATGGGATTTAGTATAGTCCTGAATCTGTGTAACTAGGCTTGGTAACTCACATTTGGCTTCAGAATAAACTATCCCTCATCCTTTTTTGAGGTACTAATTGTGCTTTCGCATCAGCACTATAATTTATAGTATTTATTTTATGCACAAAACTTTCTTTCCTGGCCTGAAAATGTTCAGTAGACTGAAAAGACGAGAAGTGAGCTCCACATCTCTGGCATTGGCTGCATTGGGGATAGGAACCACTTCCCTGTAGTCCCACTCACTACCTATGTGGGAATGAGATCATGAAGCTGTAAGATCTGACATCTCTGGATTCAGAGACACACAATACAGCCATGTAACAGTGTGGAAATTAAGTATGGTATGCTATATCAATACTAGGTGCATTTGCATAGATTGAAAATGGTTTCACATTTAGACATTTTCAATGGATGATAAATAGGGTTAATGGGTTGAGGCTGAAATACCCCTTACCTACTAAGTCTTAGAGGAAGCTTTTTAAACAGGTAAATACATGTTGTTCATGGTGGCATGCTAAAGTCTGTTCTAACTCAATTTCAAGCTGCTTAGAACTGTGTAAAATGGAACAACCAGCTTTCTCAGTAGAGAGAGAGAGAGAGAGAGAGAGAGAGAGAGAGAGAGAGAGAGAGAGAAAACAACTGGAAATGAAGCATTAAATCATTTCCTTTCTTTGACTTTTGCTGTCCTGCACATTAACATTGACTCTGGGGTCTATGGCTTGGCTATTTTATATTTGAAAGTGTTGGAATATGAAGGGCCAATACTTGAATTGATTTGTGCAATGTTTCACAGCAATTGAAAGAGAAGAGGGCTTGGAAGCTGTGCATATTTCCTAGTGTGAATCAGTGTAACCTGCTGTCCTATGCTGAGTCCCAAAGGAGCCATGCATGATTACTTTTGTCAGAAGAGGGATGCGATAGTCAGTGAGATGGGGGTAGAACTGATGTAGTCTATTTGAGTGTGATAAAGTCTTTTCCTGCTCTTGATGAGCTTAACTGCAGGAGTTAGAGCAGCAAGTAATAAGTAGTAATCAAAGCCACCCTGAGATGACAGTGGCTCCTCAGTGCATAGTCTCACACCCAAGAAGAATTAGGAAATACAGCAAAGAGTAAGCAGGACAAATGTAGAAAATAAGAAAAAGAAAGAAAGAACTCATGAGAGTAAGAAGGATTTCAGGGACAAATGGCAATATACTGTCCTCCTTCATATCACTTTGTTGTCTTATTGTAGGAATTGGACCGAGACTTAGTAATATCAAGAGAGGCCATTTTTGAGGCCATGTGAGTGCTATGATTTCTAGGCTCAGTTGGAATGGAGATCATGTATTTTTTTCTCCAGTCAATGAAGTGGTCAGGCATCATGAATGCCTTCATCTATTATTTTCTCTCAATGCTTTTTTACTTACTTTATAGGTCATTGTTTGATCTTAGGCTACATAATTTGTCCCTCTATTTTCTCTTAGGCTACATGAATAGTTTAAAAATCTAGCATGAACCCTCCTTGTCTTTACTTTTATGGAGAGCTAACTTTTGGCACAGAGTTACCAGGTATCAATCAATTCTTCAATAGGCTTCAAAATATGACAAATATATTTCATGAAAAGCTTTGTGCTATATTTGCTAACCTGAAATTTTAGTAGAACGATGGTTTCTGCTTGAGGTTCAATGGAGACACTGAGGCAGTTTGTCATTTTGGATAGGAATATTTAGAAAAGAAAAGTTATTAAAGCTTAGATAGATAGACAACTAGATTTTGGTGACTCTGAAGAGAGTTCAAACTTGGGTGGGTGATTCTTTCTTATCGGTTTCAGAGGTAGTTGGGAATTATGTCCTGTGGTTGATGTGTAGTCCACAGTATATGCTTGAGATATGGCTGTCTTTAATTCCATAGCAGCAGAGAAAGTGAGGAGAGTTCACATTCTAGGAATTGAGGAGAAGAGTCCCTTCAAGTTAATATGTAGCCATTATGTGTGGTGCCACTCACATACCAGAAAGCTTGGAGCCTGTCATCTGGGGCCTTTATACATAATCAGTTATGAGAACAGGGAAACACTGCTTAGGTGGACATAATCAGGTTGATATGTGATCTAACAGTAGCGATCTGAGGTACAGCCGTGGGTAATAATGGTAAAACTACCACTAGCAAGAGACCCTAGCAGTAGTGTACACACAACAGGTATAAGACATTCTGACCTGGCAGCTATCCTGCCAAGAGTATAGTGATCGCCAGATGCTAAAGGTTGTCATGTCAGGAAAGTGAAGTATGAGTGATGGTCGGGTTGCTAGTTAGAAATAATCAGACTTGAGGACCATGGAGAAGAGTGTGCTCCTCCAAACATTTCTACCTTTACCTCCTGTATTCAGAGATGTACACTAATTTTAAGGAAGTATTACAATTGCCCTTTCTTAAAATCTGAAGTAGTGTGTGAATGGAGAAACATCGTGATTGCCTCCTAAATTCCATAAAAAAAGGGAGAAGGAGGCTGGGTAGTTGAAATTTGTTAGGGCCCTTTGAAGGAGACCTGCTTCCTTCTGGTTTTTAAAATAGATCTCTATTTTTATTTTTTTATTCTTTTAAATCTATTTTATTCTGTAATATTTTTGGCCAAAGGTATGGGATTGCAATTATAACTTTGGTCTTGGATAAATATATGACAGTCTAAACTGCCAAGTCTATAAAATCTAGTTGAGACTTTCTGGTAAAACAGAAATATATATTATTATCCTCCACCCTTTTTTTGAGAATTAATTAAAATGTGTCCATCAGTCACCTTCAAGACATCTGTTTATTCCTGAGACATTAGGAAACAATATAAAGAGGACTCTCCACACCACAGGTGCCCTACCACACCAAGGATCTTGGGATCACTGGTGAGTGGAATGCAACATCTGTTCCAAAACAATCTGGAGGGACTTGGGCCAGGGACACAGGAAACTCGCGAGACCAGAGGCTGGGGTTCATTCCTGTCAGCATCAGCCCTGTGCCACCTTGGGTGCAAACTTGGCTGAGCATCGTGGACAGGGTCTCTTCAGGCCTTCATTCTCAGTCAGGAGGCAGAACTGAGACCCAGACCACTGGGCACCTTCCCTACCAGAGTAGAGTTGGCTTCCAGGGAGGGCTCTAACCCCAGGACTCAGATGAGAGCTCCATCTTATATCTTGGGTCTCTCAGAGACCAGTTCATACAGGAGAGCACTTGGGCCACAGAAGTAGCAGAGCTTCTTGGACAGAGTACCTTCGGGCCTTCATCTTCAGCCAAGAGGTGGATCTGAGCTCCAAGCCTCTGTGTACCTTTCTTGTAAGAGGAGAGCTTGCCTACAGAGAGTGCTGCAGAGAGTGAGTCCCACTGGGACTCAGGAGAGAGTTGGACTCCCAGGAGTGCTGACAGAGGCTCACAGAATCACAGGAGGAACAAGCTCCAGCCAGAGACAGCTAGAGTACCTAACGCCAAAGATTATCAGATAGTGAAAGTCAAACATACTTAAGAATCTTACTAACAGAAAGCAAGACCATTCAGCATCATCAGAACCCAGTACACCCACCACAGCAAGTCCTGGATTCCCCAACATACCCAAAAAGCAAGATTCAGATTTAAAATCATATCTCATGATGCTGGTAGAGGATTTTAAGAAAGGCATTAATAACTTACTTAAAGAAATACAGGATAACACTGCCAAACAGGTAGAAGCCCTTAAAGAGGAAGCACAAAAATCCCTCAAAGAATTACGGGAAAATACTGCTAAATGGGTAGAAGACTTTAAAGAGGAAACACAAAAATCACTTAAAGAATTGCAGGAAAACACAACCAGAAAGGTGATGGAATTGAAAAAAACCATCCAAGATCTAAAAAGGGAAGTAGAAACAATAAAGAAAACTGAAAGGGAGAAAAATCTGGAGATAGAAATCCTAGGAAAGAAATCAGGAGCCATAGATGTGAGCATCAGCAACAGAATACAAGAGATGGAAGAGAGAATCTCGGGTACAGAAGATCCCATAGAAAACATGGACTCAACAATCAACAAAATGCAAAAAGATCCTAACTCAAAACATCCAGGAAATCCAGGACACAATGAGAAGACCAAACCTAAGGATAATAGATATAGATGAGAATGAAGATTTTCAACTTAAAGGGCCAGTAAAAATCTTCAACACAATTATTTAAGAAAACTTCACTAACTAAAGAAAGAGATGCCCATGAACATACAAGTAGCCTACAGAACTCCCAATAGACTGGACTAGAAAAGAAATTCCTCCCAACACATAATAATCAGAACAACAAATGCACTAAATAAAGATAGAATATTAAAAGCAGTAAGGGAAAATGGTCAAGTAACATATAAAGGCAGACCTATTGGAATTATACCAGACTTCTCACCAGAGACAATGAAGGCCAGTAGATCCTGGACAGATGTTATACAGACCCTAAGAGAACACAGCCCAGGCTACTATACCGAGAAAAATCCTCAATAACCATAGATGGAGAAACCAAAGTATTCCTTGATAAAACCAAATTCACAGAGTATCTTTCCACAAATCCAGCTCTTCAAAGAATAATAAAGGGAAAACCCCAAAACAAGGAGGGAAATTATGCCCTAGAAAAATCAAGAAAGTAATCCTTCAACAAATCTAAAAGAACATAGCTGCAAGAACAGAATCCCAACTCTAACAACAACAAAAACAACAACAACAACAACAACAGCAGCAGCAACAACAAACCAGGAAGCAACAATTACTTTTCCTTAATATCTCTTAATATCAATGGATTCAATTCCCCAATAAAAAGACACAGATTAACAGACTGGCGACATAAACAAGACCCAACATTTTGCTGTGCACAGGAAACCCACCTCAGAGACAAAGACAGATACTACCTCAGAGTTAAAGGCTGTAAAACAATTTTCCAAGGAAATGGTTCAAAGAAACAAGCTGGAGTAGCCATTGTAATATTGAATAAAATCAACTTCCAACCCAAAGTTATCAAAAAAGACAAGGAGGGGCACTTCATACTCATCAAAGGTAAAATCTTCCAAGATGAACTCTCAATTCTGAATATCTATGCTTGGAATGCAAGGGCATTCACATTCATTAAGTAAACATAAAGCTCAATCCACATTGTACCAATAATACAATACAATAATAGTGGGAAACTTCAATTCCCCACTTTGATCAATGGACAGATCCTAGAAACAGAAACTAAACAGAGACAGAAATTATGAAAAAATGGATTCAACAGATATCTACAGAACATTTTATCCTAAAACAAGAGGATATACTTTCTTCTCAGCACCTCATTGTACCTTCTCCAAAACTGACCATATATTTGGTCACAAAACAGGCCTCAAAAGATGCAAAATATTGAAATTATCCCATGCATCCTATCAGATCATAATGGACTAAGGCTGATGTTCAATAATAACATAAATAATAAAAAGCCAAGATTCACATGGAAGCTGAAAAACACTCTACTCAATGATACCTTGGTCAAGGAAGAAATAAAGAAAGAAATTTAAGATTTTTTAGAGTTTAATGAAAATGAAGCCACAACATACTTAACTTATGGAACACAATGAAATCATTCCTGAAAGGAAAACTCATAGCCCTGAATGCCAACAAAAAGAAACTAGAGAGGACATACACTAGCAGCTTGACAACACACCTAAAAGTGATAGAACAAAAGGAAGCAAAGTCACCCAAGAGGAGTAGAGAGCAGGAAACAATCAAACTTAGGGCTAAAATCAACCAAGTGGAAACAAAAGGTACTAGACAAAGAATCAACCAAACCAGGAGCTGGTTCTTTGAGAAAAATCAAGGAGAAAGACAAACCCTTAGCCAGACTCACTAGAGGGCCCAGAGACAGTATGCTAATTAACAAAATCAGAAATGAAAAGGGAGACATAACAACAGAACCTGAGGAAATCCAAAACATCATCAGATCCTACTACTAAAGGCTATACTCAACAAAACTGGAAAACTTGGATGAAATGAACAATTTCCTAGACAGATACCAGGTACCAAAGTTAAATCAGTACCAGAGTAACAATCTAAACAGTCCCATTTCCCCTAAAGAAATAGAAGCGGTCATTATTAGTCTCCCAACCAAAAAAGCACAGGGACAGATGGGTTTAGTGCAGAATTCTGTCAGACCTTCAAAGAAGGCCTAATTCCAATTCTCCTCAAACTATTCCACAAAATAGAAACAGAAGGTACTCTACCCAATTCATTCTATGAAGCCACAATTACTCTGATACCTAAATCACATAAAGACCAAACAAAGAAAGAGAACTTCAGACCGATTTCCCTTATGAATATTGATGCCTGCTTGTGGACGTTGTACATCGTGGTGCGCACTAGGCTCCGCACCACGATGTACAACGTCCACAAGCAGCCCACTTTCTCCCTACCTATTCAATATAGTACTTGAAGCCCTAGCCAGAGCAATCCGACAACAAAAGGAGATCAAGGGGATACAAATTGGAAAGGAAGAAGTCAAAATATCACTATTTGCAGATGATATGATAGTATATATAAGTGACCTCAAAAATTCCACCAGAGAACTCCTAAACCTGATAAACAGCTTCAGTGCAGTAACTGGATATAAAATTAACTNAAACAAATCAGTGGCCTTTCTCTACACAAAGGATTAACAGGATGAGAAAGAAATTAGGGAAACAACACCCTTCATAATAGTCAAAAATAATATAAAATACCTTGGTGTGACTCTAACTAAGAAAGTGAAAGATCTGTATGATAAGAACTTCAAGTCTCTGAAGAAAGAAATCAAAGAAGATCTCAGAAAATGCAGATTTCCCATGCTCATGGATTGGCAGGATTAACATAGTAAAAATGGCTATCTTGCTAAAAGCAATATACAGATTCAGTGCAATCCCTATCAAATTCCAACTCAACTCTTCAGAGTTAGAAAGGGCAATTTGCAAATTCATTTGGAATAACAAAAATCCTAGGATAGCAAAAACTATTCTCAATGATAAAAGAACCTTCAGTGGATTCACCATTCCTGACCTCAAGCTGTACTACAGACTAATAGTGATAAAAACTACATGGTACTGATACAATGACAGACAGATAGATCAACGGAATAGAATGTAAGACCCAGAAATGAACCCACATACCTATGGTCAGTTGATATTTGAGAAAGGAACTAAAACCATCCAGTGGGAAAAAGACAGCATTTTCAAAAAATGGTGCTGGCTCAACTGGTGGTTATTATGTAGAAGAATGCAAATTGATCCATTCTTATCTCCTTGTACTAAGGTCAAGTCTAAGTGGATCAAGGAACTCCACATAAAACCAGAGACACTAAAACCTATAGAGGATGAAGTGAGGGAAAGCTTCGAAGAAAGGGGCACAGGGGAAAATTTTCTGAACAGAACAGCAATGACTTGTGCTGTAAGACTGAGAATTGACAAATGTGACCTCATAAAATTGCAAAGCTTCTGTAAGGCAAAAGACACTATCAATAAGACAAAAAGGTCACCAACAGNTTGGAAAAGGATCTTTACCAATTCTAAATCTGATAGGGGACTAATGTCCAATATATACAAGGAACTCAAGAAGCTGGACTCCAGAAAAAATCAAATAACCCTATTTAAAAATGGGGTACAGAGCTAAACAAAGAATTCTTAACTGAGAAATACTGAATGGCTGAGAAACACCTGAAAAAATGTTCAACATCCTTAATCATCAGGGAAATGCAAATCAAAACAACCTTGAGATTCCACCTCACACCAGTCAGAATGGCTAAATTGAAAAATTCAGGTGACAGCAGATGCTGGATAGGATGTGGAGAAAGAGGAACACTCCTCCATTGCTGGTGGGATTACATTAGATGTAAAGCATATAAAGTGTTTCTAGCAAAACACGGCTATCAAAAGTCAAAAGACAAAATTGCATTTCTTCAAAAGATACAATTAAATCCCCCGGACAGGAGAAATTTTGATCAATAAAAACAACAAGAAATCTATCAGCCATTTAAACTTTTATTCTCTACTCAAATGCAGGTATTTGTCTCTGTCACCAGGCAGAACAATTATTAGGCCTGGGATTTGGATACCATCTTCTTTTCTCTCAAAGGTAAATCAAGTAAGACAAATTTGGTTCCATTTGAATTCATCCTATTAGTACACTATGACACCAGACCACCCTTGGCTTCCCCATCGCTGTGTTCTCTACCAAATGAATTCAGAAAATATACACAGACTGATTGGCTGAGGTCTTACAGAGGGAAGGGAAGAAAACTCGAAGGATGAAAGTGGACCATAGCAAGTAAAGTCTCGCAGTGAAGATAGTTATCACAGTGTGGGAGTGACCATGACTACGGAGAATATTGTGGCAACATACATATGATTTTTCTGTTCTTTAAAATCTTCCTGTAGGCATATGCATGCATGCGTGCATACATATGAAGATATGCACACAAACACTAATTATATGCATTGTATATATTAACACAAGCATTAATTGCTTATTAGGAAATAACCTGACAAAAATGGTTTATTTCTCTTTATCAGGAATCTAAGTATAGACTGTTAGCAAGCTTACTGATTCCTAGTGAATAGAGAACAGAAGCTCACCAATATATATTTGCACCTTGATGGATGCTTCTTTTACAACATGTATATAATAAGCGAATTACATACAATTTCTTCAATGATTTGGAGACAGTAATGGTAAATCAATTAATTTTTGGTATTAGGCATATTCTGATGCACAATCTGTTATTCCCCTTCCCTTCTAAACTTGTCCTCCTCTTCCTTCTCCTTTACCCTTCTTCTTTCCTCCTTCACCCTTCTTTGCTATCCCTCTTATTTCCCCTATTCTGGTATCTTTAACATTTTTAACATGTCAGGAATGGATGAGAACTTCAGAGCACATTAGAGTTTCTATGCTTTATTTGACAAAAATATAGTTAAAAAACCAAGTCTTCTTTTTTTCTCATTTTTTAGAAGGAAGACTGTTTCATCCCTTTCTTCAAGGCTAGAAGAGCAAAGCAAAAGTTGTTGCTGCTATTGTTCTGGTTTTACTTTTAAATAATGTTGAAAAAAATTATGTGCTATGGAAGTCTAATATTTTCAAGACCAACAGGGTCTACACGTTGGTATTTGAAATAAGCTATTGTAGTGTGGTGCTATATCATGATACTCTAGTCATGAACAGATGACAGAAGTTATATACGGTTACATGCCTAGGTAACATGGTACCTATTTAATTCTTATTAAGTATATTTTACATCTAGATGAAATTGCTGATGACCCCTTTTTAGAATGTACCCTCAGCACATAAGCACACATGGATGGATCAGTCTTCTCAGACATCTCTCAATCCCAGAATCCCCTACATCTTTTCTCATATGTCTAAGTGATAGCATGTTCAGAAACAAGGACAGATGAGATGATAAAATTCATATTCCCAGAAGCTACTAACCATTATTATGGCACTTCCTGGAGTAATTACTTTCTTATTGCAGTGGGCATTGACAGCCACACTTCTCTCCTTGCATGCCTTTCATCACAGACAGAAAGCAAACCACTTAGGATAATGGAATAAAGTACTACATTAGGATCTGCAAGCATATGTGCATTCCCCATAACAATGCAGAATAGAATTAAGGCATTTAAATCAATTGTACATGTATTCAACATATAATTTAATTAGCACTTATGGAAGGCACTGTAACAGTTCCTATTACAGTGTTTCCATTACAAATAATTACAAACAACAAAATTTTTTTTGTAGCATTAGGGTTGGTGTTCTCTTTGTGATCACAGGAGGGCAATTTTCTTAAAAGCTTCACTGACGTCACGCACATAATAGGTATTTATCGTTTCAGCAAAATACAATGAATGATATTTGCCATAGGAAATAGTGCTTGTCAATGTAGTACTTCATATCATTTAAATTAAGTATACACAATAAGACCAATAGAGCTAGATGATTGTGGTCTACTTAAGGTATCTGACTTTAAAAATGAAGAAGGCATTTTGATGGAAAGTAGAAGGCAACTTTAATCGTTGTATAATGACAACCAGAAGCTGATGGCCAGGTTTCTAGAGTAAACATCTATGATGCCTTTACTCTTTAAAAAGTACAAAGTCTTGCAAGTGATGCTTATCTAACTTGTTAGAAAACTGAAAATCAGATAGGATCTTATGTAAACTATACAAGGTCAAATTAAAGGGATCAGCATGTAAAGATATATCAAAGTGTCAGTATTATTTCTAGGATAGAAAACTGTCTTTACTGAAGTAGTACCTCCATGTAAATCATAGATGAAAATCCACAGTGACTTGGTTGAGCATTTTCTTTTAAGGAGAGCTGATGGATCTAAACTATGTGTAACTTTGTATCAATCATCCTCTAAACGATCACATGAATTAAGAACAATTCAGTTATTTTCTACTGGTAAACAAACATTTCCAACTACCTTAGAACAGACAAAATATGGGTTTCTTTATTCCTCAAAAAGTAACACTTTTCTTTTTTTTTCTGGAATCAGAGACTGAATACATTCAAAAGACCTCTGGGTCATTTACAGTCTAAGACCACAAGGTAACCCTGTTCATGTAGAGTAACACTGAACTATGAACCAGGCACCTTATAGAAGAGTTTATTGGTATGTGTGAGAGGGTTAGAGTTCCAGAGGATGAGTCCATGATCATCCTGGTAGGAGCATGGCAGCACAGCTCTAGTACAACTGAAGAATGTGCAAACTTTTATCTGCTAGTAGGAGGTATTGGGAGCGCTCTGGGAATTGTGTGGGCTTTTGTAGCCTCAAAGTCTGCCCCCAGTGGCATACCTTTTCCAACAAGGATACACCTTCTAATCACTCCTCAAAAGTTCTACTAACTGGGTACCAAGCATTCAAATATTTGAGATTAGAGGGGGCAATCTCATTAATAAACAAAACAAAAACAAATGAACAAACAAACAAGTAAAAGCCACCAGAGTTACTTCTGGTTTCCCTGTTACAACGTTTTAGTGACTTCCCTAACATGGAACAAGGCTTACCTCAATCCATTTATTGCAAAGAACATCAATTTGTTAGAACAACATACTGCTATATTTTTGCTAGTGCTTCAGATTTTCTGAGTATAGTCAGCTTTACTTTATGGGAATTGTCAAGTAATACTTTTAGATCATGAGACCACCTTTTCTATGGCTTTAATCTTTCTAAGATGCCATGTCCTATAACCTGAAGAAATCAGGCTATCCTTCCCTGCAGCTCCCTTTCCAAGGTTGTCTGTGTGCAGACTCAATTATCTTGAGCTTCCATTGACTACCTGATCTGGTTGTTGCTTTTGATTACCTGCTTGGACTAACCCTGAGCTCATAATGCAATTTCTCAAGGAGACCAACCTACTACTTTGTAAAAACTGACTACATTGAAAGACTTACGCCATGAAAAGGTCAGTTATTTGTTTTAACACCAAATAATACTAACTCCAGCCACAGGTTTGCTTTTCTGAGTAGCACTATGTATGTACCATTTCCCAAGTGGCATATGGTGTCTAATCTACCAATATAGGAGTCTATGTATAAAGCATTGAGTCAGATATGATTATAGGATAATACAAATGCTGGGATGGGTGTTTGAACATGGCATTCATTGCTAGATCATTTCCTATAGCACATAGAAGCTGTTCTGAAGAGAGAGAATTGAGAGGTCTGTGATTATCAGCAGGATGCCATGGAGCTCTTGGAATGAATATCAGAGGAAATAAAAGTATCAGTCATAGGCTATGATGGCAGGAACTGCAGTTTGTCTAACTCGTTTCCTTTTCAAGATTTTGACCAGACATAGCAGCCTAAGGGAACACTAGAAGGAATACTTCCTAAATAAATGGGAAGCATATCTGAGTCCTGCACAAGGCAAGACTGCAAAAGGCATAGACCTGTGCTGCTCACATCCTCTGGAAAAGACACAGTGATGCCCCAGGTGTTAGAAGAAGCTTCAGCATTTTCCTTGCCTACTGAATGCAACTTGTACAAGGGCTTACTCTTCCCAGGACAAGTTGAATGCAATTAGTGACGAAAGCAGATGTGCAGGACTCTTGTTGATTCAGGCACATGTTCTGCAATGCTCCATTAGGCACAGGCTTTCTGATTCTCTGCTGGACCCATGTCTAACCTCTTTTTCTGCTCATCTTGCTGTTCTCACTTCCTTTCATGGTCTGACACTAAAGTGCCCTAAATACCAATCTCCACCCTAAGTGCCTACTTCATGAGACCACATGACAACAAGAAACCTCCAAACTGGTAGGGAAAGGCTGTAGAAGATTATCAAGAATGAATCTTGTCTTTCTTGGTAGAGTGGACAGGGAGGGAAAGAGGAGAACATGATCAAGTGTTGAGGGAACAGGACTGAAGCCTTGAGGAACAGCAGAAAGAATGGAAACAGGCAACCTCTCAGGAGGAAGGAGGTAGGGGGCATCCTGTAGAATGTACTGGAGACCTGGGATGTTAGAGACTCTCAGGATGCAAAGGGAGGGACCTTCGATGAAATGCCCTACAGTGGGAAGAGGGAATTTGTAGAGTTCACCTCTATTAGAAAGACAGGGCATCAAGTAGAGGGATGAGGTTGCCATACCACAGGCGAAAGCTCTGAGCAGATTGTTCCTGTCTGAAAGAACTGCAGGGACAGAAGTAGAGAAGTGTCTGAGAGAAAAGTGGTCCAGTGACCAACACAAATTGCATCCATATCCTGGGAAGGTCCCAAAGCCTCACACTATAACTGATGCTAAGGTGTGCTTGCAGACATGGGCCTAGTGTTGCTGCCCTTTGAGAGGCTCAACAAGCATCTGACCAAGACAGATCAGATACTCACACCCAACCAAGGGACAGAAGCCAGGAACCCCTGTGGTTGAAATATGGAAAGGTTGTAAGAAGTTGTTGAAGAGGGCAACACCATAAGTGACCAGCAGTCTCAACTAACCTCGACTCACAGGATCTCTCAAACACTGACACCAACCAGGCATACATGAACTGGTCTGGAGCCCCTGACACATTTAAGCAGAGGACTGCCGGGTCTGTTCTCTGTGAGAGAACATGCACTTAACCCTCCAGAGACTTGAGGCCCAAGGGAGTGGGAAGGCCTGGGGATATGGAGGTGGGGTGGGAGCTTCCTCTTGGAGACAGGGGTGAGGGGTGGAGGAATGAGATGAGTAATTGTTGAAGGGCCAACCAGGAGGGAGATAATGACTGGAATGTAAAAGGAGATTAAAGGTAATTTAAAAGAAAGAAAGAAATCCTTATATTTCCTAGGGCTTGGTTCCATGCTTTAAATATAGAAAAAAAAACCTATGAACTAAATCATGCCCTCAACCCATTCCTAAAATATTGTATATTGAAAGCCTGACCTTCAGTGTGAGTATATTTAGAAACACCGTTGTTATAGCATAATTAAGTCCCAATGAGACATTAACAGTATATTTCAAATTGGATTAACTAGGCATTTTATAGGAGTAAAAGAGGGAGGGGGTTGAGGGAGAGAGAGTGTCTGATGGGAGGGAGAGCATGAGGTAAGAAGATCTCTTCCTCACTCTGATGTGGGCATGCAATGCAAGACAAGACAGGTAGACGTTGATGGAATGGAACTGGGCCAGAGTGGGAAACCTACAGCCAACTGATTGGCACTTAGCATTTTAGCTTGGAATTCCTCAGCCTCCAAAACTGAGGAGAAAATAAATGTACGTTGCTGAAGCCAACCATTCATTCATGTTTTGTTATGGCAGCCTCTATAGGAACAGAAATTATTATAAATGGAGAAATAGTTTCTTTCCAGTCAGAGTTTATATATTTCTAGAAGCATACAGAAAGATTTTATGCACACTGGCAAGATTTCCAGTTACTTGCATAGTTTGCAAGAAGGAGAGAAGGCAGATAAAATGCACACAGAAAACCCACTGTAGAAAGTAGAAAGTTTATTGAAGTTTATTGGATTTTAAGGCATTTATAATTTTATAATCCAATAAACACAAAATAAGCACATAAGGGAAAAGAATTTTTCTTTGAGCTAGATTAAAGGCCTTACAGAGAATGTTCAGCAGTTTGGGGATGGAGGTGATGCCGGATGAAGCCTAGCAATAAAATCTTTTGTTTTAAATTAGATCATGTAATCAAAAAATGAACAGAAGCGGCACTCCTAAATTCAGAGCCATAGTGACATAGAAACAAGAACAGTTCATGTTCAGAAATGCTAGTTTTCTATAAATATAGAGTTTCAGTCATTACCAGAAGAATTATTCATTTCACTATGATTCACAAGATGAAGATCCTGGTCTAACATTAAGGCTCCAATCCCTGAAGAGATCTTTAACGTGTTTTTCAGAGGTGGCTTTATCCATGCAAAAGTAGAAGTTAGCTAAGTATGACACAGTTGCTAGACACTTTGGGGGCAATTAACTAACTTTCACAAGATCTATTTTTTAAAATGATTTTCAGTTTAAAATTTGTAAATAACAGAGTATAATAGAAGTTTTCATGTGTTAGTTGCCTGTGCTTTTCTCCCTTGTTGCACACGTCTGTTTAATTCTCTGCTTTCCTGAATTATAGCCCTTCTTCAAGCCCAGAGACTGCCCGTACTTTGTGTCCTTAATTGTACCTTGTTTTTAGGATTGTTTAGAGGACTCTGTGTGTGTGTGTGTGTGTGTGTGTGTGTGTGTGTGTGTGTGTGTGTGTNTGTGTGTGTGTGTGTGTGTGTGTGTGTGTGTGTGTGTGTGTGTGTCTGTGTGTCTGTGTGTCTGTGTGTCTGTGTGTTTTCATGTGTGTGCCTGTGCATGTGTATATATGTATATATGTATGTGTGTGCATATGTATGCATGAAGGAATGTGTTTGTATATGTGTGTCCATGTGTGTGCATGCATGCTTATACTTGTGTGTGTGTGTTCTAAAGTACACATGAACATTTTGTAATCTTGTTTGAAGTTTTGTGAACATTTTTAAAACTGAAATCTTCCTAGCTTCAGGTACAGTTATTTTAGAGTCTCTGCATCCAGAGCTCCCCTTAGATAAACTTCATCTAACCTGAATCTCTGTTCTTTAGTCTGATGCTTCCTCATGCACATTTCTCCAGTTGTTTCTATATTCACCACTGGGTCACGTTTTTTATTAAGCAATCATCCTAATAAGTTGCTTAAAAGTACAATTTTCATACCTTTTGTTATTTTGTCAAGACATGGCTGACTTTCTTTGTGTATATTTGTCTCTAATCCGATTGAGCCAGTAAAATTGTTTCAAAGTCTGTTTTTTATTTGGACATTACAACTATCTTATCTTCTTCTAGGACATGATTTTCTGCTTATTCTTCTCTCTATTGTATGGTGTCTGTTTTGCTAAAAGGAATGGTGGGTCTTGGTGGTTGGTTTGTGTCCATTCATCAGTTAAGTTAATGGAGTCAGGTGACACAGTTTCCTGAACTACTTCCAGATTTTTCTTCCATAGATTTCTCCCTGAACGGAAGGGCCCAGATATGTTCTTTGTATGTAGTCATTCTGTTTCACCAACATGCTAGATATGGAGTAGTTTGTAGCCAAATAAGACATTTTGTTGGATAGTGCAGAACATCAGTACATTTCTTTCCTCAGCAGAAGGGGTTTCTGCTAACATTTCTCTCTCTCATAGGGACCTGAGGGTTTTCATTCAGCTTGAGTCTGAGCTTTCCCTGGGCAGTCGATATTTCTTTATTGTATTCTACTCTTGGGAATGTCACCTAAAACACATCAATTCTGACTTCTCAATGTGTGTGTGTGTGTGTGTGTGTGTGTGTGTGTGTGTGGTGTGTTCCCACGTGCATGGGTATAAAGGCCAATCAGAATGAATACTTTACTTATACTCCCTTAATGTTTTTTTTGTTTCTTTTTGTTTTGTTTTCTTTTTTCTTTTTCTTTTTGTTTGTTTGTTTGTTTGTTTTTTCTTTTTCTTTCCCTTAATGTTTTGAAGGATTACTCTAGGGCCCCTTACATTTTGCCTTAATTTACTGCATGTATTTACTCTGAGTTTGGTGTTTCTCTATCTATGATTATCTTCATAATGATGTTCACATCCTTATGCTTGTGATCTGGTTACTGAGGCTCATCAGGCCCAATCTATCAGGTCTTTATGTTTAAGTACTGTTACACACAATTTTAGGTTTTCTTGTTTTCTATCTGCTAGGCCCCATGATAATCTAATCTAAAAATGTATATTCTTGTAACTTATTTTACTTACTTTGTTGATTGGGAAAATGTAAATGAGGAAATTGCACTTCATTTTACCCACTAAAATTTGAGCGCTTCAGTACATTTGAGAAATAGCAACAAGGAAACTACTTGTAATCTCTCTTTTACGGAATTAGATCTTGGTCATAGCTTAAGGCTACATGGATCCCAGCCTGTTCATTACCGGTTGAATATGTTTCTAAGCCCAAGGACATTTGTACTTTAATGGGGGGGGGGGTCCTATAGCTCGGAAGCCTTCAAAACTAACAGAAACAAATCTCCAAATGTGAAATTTGAGGTATTAAAATTATGGTCTTGGAGCAAAGGGGCAGGGTATCGTCCAATGGAAGGTGCCCCTCTACCTGCAAATTGTATCCAGTCTCAGCCAAGGCAAGCTTTAGTAGGAAATAGTAGAAAATTGAATAATTCCATACTTCCTGTAGGATGTGAGATTAATTTTCAGTAGTCAAAAGTGTTAGAGTGTCAATAGCTCACCCAATTATTTACCAATTACATTGGAAAGCACACACCAAGGCTTTAATTTTTTTTACAGTTATATTGTTGATTTCATAAACTGCAACACTAAATGATTATCTGGCTCAAACAATCTCCTTCTGCTTATTCCACCAAAGCTTATTAGTTGATATATCTGAATTATGTAGAATTAATGACACCAGACAATATTAGATGACACCCATGGATCTTTTAAAAACAATTTTACTATATATTTTCTTCATTTACATTTCAAATGCTATCCCAAAAGTCCCCTATACCCTTTCTCCATCCTGTTTCCCAACCTACTCACTCCCACTTCCTGGCCCTGGCATTCCCCTGTACTGGGGCATATAATCTTTTCAAGACCGACGGCCTCTCCTCCTAATGATGGCCAACTAGTCCATCTTCTGCTACATATGAAGCTAGGGACATGAGCTAAGGGGGTACTGGTTAGTTCATATAGCTGTTCCTCCTATAGGACACACATGCAGGTAATTGAGAATAATTAATAATTTTGAAAAATAACGAAAATTCTAAATTCCCATAAAGATTGGAGTCATAATTATAGAATTTGTGACTAAAGACAATATTTTGTGGCTGGCCATCTCACAGACCCAGGATAGACCCAAATATAACAGGCAAAAAATAAATTGATGAATAAATTTTTCCAAACCTGAAGAAAGATATGCCTGTAAAGGCAGAAGAAGCTTGCAGATTAATAAATAGATGTTCCAGAAATGAATCCCTTCTCATCACACAATACTAAAAACAATAACCAAAGAGAATAAAGAAAATATATTAAAACTGTAAGCATGTAATTTTTAAATTATTAAGAATCATGTACGATAAGGAATGATATAGTGTTGGGATTAGTAGGAAGAGGGTGAGCTCAAACTTAGTTTTCAAAGACAATGTAAGATACAAAGGGACCAAAGATGTAGGAGAACAAAGCAAGTAGAAGGAGCAGAACTAAAGGTGTAAGGATGAGAACAGTGGCTATCTTGACTGTAACCTCATAAAGATGAGTAATGGCCATCTTGAAAGACTTTTGGATGAGAATAATGGCTGTCTTGAGGGAAGGGTGGACTTTAAACATGTAATAAGATTATGATCCTCCCCTGGGCAAACTCTCCAGTGATTGCTTATCGTAAGTAGAACAAGGTAGAGACCACCTACACGAGCTCCATGGCCACACCCGAGATGGTCTAGGGGCTTCTCATAGCTCAGCATCTAGGTCTTTCTTAGTCCTCTGATCAGCAGTCAACACACTTATTTCCTGAGCAAATTAGGAAAACAGGAGATTTGACACTGTAGGACACATACTTTAAGGCTCTGAGAAGCATATTCCTTGGTGTAAATTGTATTCTTTTCTCTTTCTTTTGCCTTTTTAGAATTATTCAAGTATCAGCCCAAATGTTGCCTCTGATGGGATGCATATTTTGTACCCCCTAAGTTTTCCACATCCTCAACAGCTTTACTTTCTTCTTTACTTATCAGTCTTTAAATGGGTTGCTTCGTTGTGTCTCTCTTTACTGCAAGTATAGGAAGAGTATGAGCTATATGAAGGAGTAGACCATTTTATTCTTGCCTAGTGCTAAATCACAGGCATCTAACCCAGGTTATTGCTCAGCACTACAAACAATACCTGGAGGGCTGATGACATCACTCAGTGGGTAAAACACTGACTGTGAAGCCTGAGTAGTCAGTCTGCAGCCTCCAAATAGTGAAAGTAGAAAAACGGCAGCCACAAGATGTCCTTTTACCTCCACATAATGGCTGTCACATGTGCACACTTACACTAATATAAACAAAATTTTAAAAGTTTATAATAAAAACAGCCTATGAGTTGTTTGTCATCATTTTGACAGAAAGCAAATTGATACAATAAATCTACTTCAATTAAAATAATTTTCTAGTGCTGAGGACATGAGTCACTGGGTCATGTTTGTGCCAGAGGCATTGCTGCATAAGTAGTTGGAGTCTTCTTTAGTGAGAAGAGAGATGGAGACAGAAGAATTCCAGGCAGTTCTAAGTTCAGCAAGCTTCACCCAAGCAGCTGTAAATAAGAAGGAGACCATATATCAAATAAGGTAGAAAGTGAAAACCAATGCCTTGGTTTGTCCTTTGACCTCTGAGTCATAGTCACATACACACATAAGAATGTCCATACATACACATGCATACATGTATAAATACACACACACACACACACACACACACACACACACACACA
>NC_034607.1:54945844-54950508 GCF_900095145.1 Mus pahari
ACACACACACACACACACACACACACACACACACACACACACACACACAGAACTTAGAGTAGTGATCCATTCATTTAAATTCCAGGACTCAGGAAGTGAGTCAGGGACATGTAGAGCTGAAGGCTAGAGGAAGAAGAAGAGGAAGAGAAAAAAGGGAGGCAAATGGGGAAGTTGTTTTTCATTTCACTAAAATGAAAGTTAAAATAAACAATGAATTAATTAATGAATGTAGCTACATGATTGGTTTCTGTGTTCTGCTACATGGTTTTTGTCTCCTTAGTCTCTAAGAAATTTTATGATCTATAGATAGTGTTTTGAATAACACAGAACTAACTTATAGAATGCAACATTTCATTCTAACAGAAACTAGAACATAAGAGGTGAGCGATCACTTTCAGTAATGGGTGAGGCATGGGATTGGAAAGAGCATGAAAATGCTCCAAAATTGGTTCAGTGTATGTGTGTGTGTGTGTGTGTGTGTGTGTGTGTGTCTACATGCTTATGTGTGCATGCACTCATATGCTCGTGTTGTGATTGCCAGAAAGTTCTAATTTGTTGTCATAAAGTTTAAAAAAAAAGGTCTTATATTTTTGGCTGTGAGCCTATCCTTTAAAGACTGACATATCTCTCTTTGGTAAAACAAACTCTATTTAAGGATAGGTTGCCAATCTGACGGGTGTGAGATGGACTATTAGGTTTGTTTTAATTTGCATTTCCCAGATGACTAAGGATTTTGACCATTTTTTTAGGTAATTCTCAGCTATTTGAGATTCCTCAGTTAAGAATTCTTTTTTTAACTCAGTACCCCATTTTTAACAGGGTTATTAGGTTCTCTGAAATCTAAGTTCTTGAGGTCACTGTATATATCTGATATTAGCCATCAATCGAGTGTAGGGTTGGTAAAACTATTCTTCCTCACAGCAATCAGAATGGCTAATTTCAAAAACTCAGGTGACAGCAGATGCTGGTGAGGATGTGGAGAAAGAGGAACACACCTTCATTGCTGGTGGGATTGAAAGCTGGTACAACCACTCTAGAAGTCAGTCTGTCAGTTCCTCAGAAAACTGAACATGGTACTACCTGAGGACCCAGCTATACAACTCCTAGGCATATACCCAGAATATGCTCCAACATCTAACAAGGACACATGTTCCACTATGTTCATAGCAGCCTTATTTATAATAGCCAGAAGCTGGAAACAACCCAGATATCCCTCAAAAGATGAATGGATGCAGAAAATGTGGTACATTTACACAATGGGGTTCTACTCGGCTACTAAAAACAATGACTTCATGAAATTCTTGGACAAATAGATGGAACTAGAAAATGTCATCCTGATCACAAAAGAACACACATGGTGTGTACTCACTAATAAGTGGATATTAGGAGAAAAGCTCAGAAAACCCATGTAAAACTCACAGATCATATGAAGCTCAAGAAGGAAGACCAAAGTATGGATGTTTCAGTTCTACTTAGAAGAAGGAACAAAATAATCATAGGAGTTAGAGGGTGGAAGGGATTAGGGAGGAAGTGAGGAGGGAGAGGGGAAAATGGGTGTAGGATCAGGTACAGGAGGAGACAGGGTAGATGGTAGACAGGTCAGAAAATTGATCAGAGGTGTGTAGCAATGGAGGATGGGGCATTGGGGGTAGCCGTTAGAAAGTCTCAGATCCCAGGAAAGGAAGAGGCTCCTTGGACACAAAGTGGATGAAACTAGCTGAAATAACCAACCAAGGGGAGAGAGCATATTCATAGATTAGGCACAGCCCCCAGTTGAGGGATAGGGCTACCAACTCATCTCAAAAATTTTAACTCATTTCCTCCTGTCTAAAGGAAATACAGGGATGAAGAATGGAGCAGAGACTTAAAGAAAGCATATTCAGAGACTGGCCAACGTGGGGATCTATTCCATATGCAGACACAAAACCCAGCACGACTGCTGATGCCAAGAAGTTGTTGCTGAAAGAAGCCTGATATGGCAGTCTCCTGTGAGGATCTTCCGAAGCCTGACCAATACACCTGAAGATACTTGCAGCCAACCATCGAACTGAGCATGGGGATCCCAATGGAGGAGTAAGGACTGAAGGAGTTGAAGGAGTTGAAGGAGTTTGCAATTCCATAGGACGAACAGTAATATCAACCAACCAGACTTCCCAGAACTCTCAGGGATTAAACCACCAACCAAAAAATACACATGGAGGGTCCCAAGGCTCCACCTGCATATGTAGCAGAGGATGGCCTTATGTATAATCAGAGGGAGGGGAAGCCCTTGACCCTTTGAAGTCTTGATGTCCCAGGGTAGGTGAATCCTAGGACAGTGGGGTGGAAGTGGGTGGGTAGGTGGTTAGGAGAGTATCCTCATAGAAGCAAGATATAGAGAAGATGGGGTAGGGGGCTTGTGGAGGGGAAACCAGGAAGGGGCTAACCTTTGAATTGTAAATAAATAATAACCAATAAAAAAATAATATAAAGATGAAAAATCCTATAATAAAAGGGATCATATTTTTCTTAATTGTACCTGGTAGGAAGATGTTCCCCATGTGGATCTTAAAGTGAATTCATCAGTAAGAAACTGGAATCTTGTTCACCTCCACACTCGTGCTATTTGGTTAGTAGGACAACATAAAAGAGACTGAAGTGTTGCATTAGAACAATGCTTTCCACAACATTTTTCTAGGTTCAGCTTTGTCACTAAGGGGAATTTTTTGCTTTTGACTTTGCCTTGCCTCTCCCAAGGCTCTGAAAATCCATTCATCACACTGATCTAATATATTAGATATAAGATTAGAGTTCCATAGTAGAATAGCATGGAAAATCTGAATGAATGCAATGTCATTCCCTGGGCAGACTGCAGGAAGTCAGCTATAAGCAACACCACTGTCTGCACAGCACATACTGTCTCACCATGAAGTGGATAAATGTGGCTTTCAGAGTGAGCTCTTTATATCAAAATCAAATGTATTAGGATTTTCTTTTTATTTTAACAATGAGTTGCTATTCTGCTGACATTTTGGCATGTCACTCTGACTGCTGGATTTATAAAGAAGAAAGATAGAACCACACAGCAGGGATCCTCAGAGCTTGACCTGATCCTGGAAAATATCTCAGAAATTGTGAAGTCAAGTTGAGAGTTAGAGGCATGTTCTTCTATGTTCTTATTTGTGACTTCAGATGCAATTTCATTCCATATCCTCTTATTTTTATTGGTTTAATACATTTGTTGAAGTATACCTGTGCTATTACACCATTGTCAGTATCTCTTTTTTTTTTTCAACTAAAATTTTCAAGTTACTTTAAAAAATTTTTGAAGGAAATAGTGAGATTATTTTAGTAAAGGCAACATAATTTGATTTCTCATTATCTGAGGATATTTTTGTTGTTTGCAGACAGTATGAGTGAGTAGTTTAATTATTAAATTTGATTTTATTAATATCCCAGAGTTGACAAAAGTAAATCCTAAATGAAAATTCTACATTTCCTCTCAAAACACCTATATCTTTGACTGAACATTTGAGTACCTATAAAAAAAATGTTTCTCATTGCTTTATTGAAAAATAAGAAAATAAAAACAAGGGAGGTGTATGGCAAGGGTTTGCCTAGCACTGGTGTACATTCACTGGAAGACTACGAAGGCCAACGATTGAAAGCATTTCCAGCTAGACTCTGTTTAATATTTCTCAGCTAGAGGATAGAAAAGTTTACCTGAGAAGAGATGAAAATGTCCTGACTTGCACTATTCATACAAGAACAAGAATTGGTTATCCACGAATTACAGTGTGAGGCACAATATTTAAAATGAGATATTCAGTTATGCATTAGTAATTGCAACTGATAACACCCCGAATACTTCTCTGAAATTCGTGTGTGTTGTCTATGTCTAACTAACAAAATGATAAGAAAAATGGAGCACGAAGAAATTGCTTTTATAGTTGTTGATATAGTTGCATTAGCACCAATGGAAAGTAGATGAGAGAACATTCATATACTCAAAGTGCAAAAAGAGGGCAGAATGTTAATGAGGAACTAGTTATAGAGTTGAGATTTGTTGGGTGTAAGGGAAAGCCAGAGCAAGAAGTCTTATTTCTTTTCATCCAAATCTACCTGCAAAGTTTAGGTTCTGCATTGAGGTGATCTAAACTCCACTGTACTTGAAGTCACTTAATTTTCTCTTCACAGATGCATTTATTGTGGCTGGAGGGCTCTGTTCAGAAAAGGACGGTAGCTAAATCATGGTTGTTTTTTATCAGAGGATAAATCTTCCTGGGGAGATATCAAAGATATAAGAAAGGTCTTGTCCAGCTACAGCCATCATACTCTGCCACACTGTGAGGATGGAAAGGACAATGAATCCCAAAAATGGGTTATTTTTGATGAAGGAAGCTTCCTATTTGTCTTTTCTCTGGATGAAGGCTTTTATCATCAGCTCAGCACACTTCTGAGCCTGGATGCCTCCATGTGTAAGTATTAGCCATAGGAAAGAAAACTAGGCGTTTATTCCTGTTCTTCATGCATATAATATGGTAAGTAGCTTTTGGGTTTTCCATGCTTTAATGTGGAGAAGAATTCGAGATTCTTCTTCTCCTTCTTCTTCTTCTTCTTCTTCTTCTTCTTCTTCTTCTTCTTCTTCTTCTTCTTCTTCTTCTTCTTCTTCTTCTTCTTCTTCT
>NC_034607.1:54950646-54968706 GCF_900095145.1 Mus pahari
CTCCTCCTTTTCCTTCTCCTTGAGGCTGGCCATGGCCACATGGAGACAGGCAGAAATGGAAAACGGAGAAAAGAGGAGTAAGGGGGCATGAATAAGAGGTAAGAGCGAGATTCTTCTTCTTTAGTGTCTGATCACTGTTTAAGCAGCTGCCCCTCCCAGAGCAGAGAAGGGAGAAAAGAGAAAAGAAGATTCAAAGGTATGTGTAGAATAAGAATGATTTATTCTTGTGAAACTTAGGTAATGCACTCCTGTCATCGTATCAGCTGTCAAAAATGCCACCAACATTTTTATTTACTTGTTTCAGCACCTAGTCCTAGAAATCATCAGTCTTTGGAATTGGCACTTTAATTAAAGCCTGAAGGGAAGCTTCAGGGTGGGAATGTACACATGGTTAAGTGCCCATGTGTGAATGTATGCTCTTGGATGCCACTAGTGTTTATGTGTGCTGCATATATGTTGACAGATTTATAATAAATGTGCATTTCTAAGTGTGATTGCACTTTAGATCTTTTTAAAGAGAAACATTTGTGGGTTTGCAAAAATTATAATTCACTGCAATAATTTTGAAATTTAATAGATTAATATATTCCTTGCAGGAGAGCTGTGAAGTCATTCAAAACAAACATTTATTCTGAAATGTGAAGAATCTCCTTTTATAAACTCCATTTCTTTATTATAGCATTTTAATTTTTAGGAAACCATGGTTAATGGTACTGTCTCTGTGCAAGTACAACAACACTGAACCCAAGGATTCTGCCAAGCAGACCAGGCCCCAGGAAGCCAGCACCTCAGGTCTCTTCTATGTGAAGTAATAGCTTTGCTTAAAATTTTCCACTATTTTAGAAATAGTGCCATATCTAAGGAAGAGGGTTTGGTATTCTACTCAAGTTTCTTTCTTTCTTTTCTTTTTTTTGTTTTCGCTTTTGTTTTGTTTTGTTTTTTGTTTTTTTCAAGACAAGGTTTCTCTGTATAGCCCTGGCTGTCCTGGAACTCACTCTGTAGACCAGGCTGGCCTCGAACTCAGAAATCCACTTGCCTCTACCTCCCAAGTGCTGGGATTAAAGGCGTGTGCCACCACGCCCGGCTCTACTCAAGTTTCTTATTACTGTGACTCAGTATCATGGATCTAGTTATGTCCTTTCTGCAGTTCTTTGAGTAATTAACCAATTCAGATTCCTCCCACATGGCACATGAGAGTTCAATTGTGAGAAATTTATTTCTTTAAACTCCCAAACCATCAGCAGTCTCTTTCAATAAAACATCTTTAGCAATTCCCATACTCAAAGTATTTTTAATATAAACATGTAATGAAGTATTCCAAGATGAATTTCCTTAGCTACCACAAAGCCATGAGCAATATAAGGTTGTCAATTGGAATGGTGGATTCAATAACAGAGTTATTGAGACACATAAAATATGTTCTTTTTCATATGGTTTTGCTTTTTGTATTCATTATAGCTCAACTGTACAAAGAACAAGCACATATTTTTTTAAAAAAATGATATGTGATTGTGTTCTGATGTAAAACAAGTTGAGATACCAAGTTGCTTAGTGAACTAAGTTGTTTGATGTACATACCACAAAAATTCATTCAGCAGGCTCCCCAAGGCTGCTATCTATTGACTTTTTTGTGAGAGGCAGTAGGAACAACCACATGTTCTCTATTTTGGATAAAATATTTCAGTCAAATTTTCTTGAGTCAGGAATACATAAGGAAAGGCATTATATTGCCAAGAAAGGAGCCACTAGCACATCAGGAGGTCTTCAGAACAGTGAAGCAAAAGAAGGTAGAGATTGGGGGCAACAGAAAAATGAACAAGTGAGTTGACAATTAAATATTTGATGAGTGCTGTTTCATTGTGAATGCCTACACTCTATCCACATAAAGGATATGCTTGCCTTAGTCCTGCAGTTTCCATTCCTTGTTGCCTTGGGGTGAGTAATATTGGAGAATCTGTGGCATCTTAGCTATCATCATCATTTTATGAAGAGCTGTCCAAGAGGACTATTTAGAAGACAAGCAAAGAATCTAAAGGAATTATTTTTATGAGATAGGATCATGTTATTATTCAGAATTCAGGAAGAGTGAATGGATAAACATGATATGGTATGATATGATATGATATATGATATGATATGATATATGATATGATATGATGCATCAAAGAGACTACAGTATATTGCTCACCATTTTAACAATATTGGATCTTGAGTGGACTGCATGGGATATTAACCCATGTAATTGTCGTCCTGGCCCATAATGCTGCTTACACTTCTGGTTATATTAAGCTTTCATTGATAATCATTCACGGAATATAACTATATAGATTTAGATCAAGAATCCAAACCTTAAGGCTTATTGGGAATGAGTGGACAGTACAAATTACAGCATTGGTCCAGGACAGGCAATGGAAGTGTTCAAAGAAGTGGTGATTTGGAGGTGAGAAAACATATGCCTTCTTATCAAGGAAGGCGCTAATGACATCCTGATTATTGGAGGTAAAATTTTGGAGGTGATAGAGCTTTTAATTTTTTTAACATGAATTACGTATATATTGGTTCATATATGTGTGTAGGTAGGTGGTAGCACATATGTTCAAATGGAGGCCAGAAGACCATCATGGTATCATCCTTAGAAATACTGTCTATTTGTTTTTAATACATAGTCCTTCATTGTCCTGAATCTCACCAATTAGGCCTGAATCACTGACTAGTGAGAACCACAGACTCTTCCATTTCCACCTTCCCAGTACTGGGTTAAAGCACATGTTACCATGTGTGTCATTTTTTAAATGTAATTTTTAGAGATCAAACTTAAAAAGCAATTTGTTTCTTGGTTACATTAACCCACATCTGCCACATGTAAAATTTATAGTTTTCTAAAAGAATCTGGGAATACAAATTATAAGTAGACATATCCAATGTTTACATTTTGTAAACCATTTCAAATAGAACATTGTATAGGCTCACAGGCTACATTCCCTTATCAATAATGTTCTGATATGTGTAACAGAGAAAGTGACCAATTGGAATGTTTCATGTCAGAATATATCACGTAGAATAGGAAAGAAGAGGGTAGGAAGTACACTTTCTCTCATTTTTAATTATCTAGTGTCCATCTAAGGTTAAGCATCCATCAGTGTCCTCCTGAAAAAAAATCCTTGATATTTAAAGTGAAAAATTATATCATAAGCAATGCAAACTGTTCACGTGAATCTCATGTTGCAAAGAGGAAAAATAAGGCAAGCAGAGAGAAAGAGGCAGAGGCAAGTTTGCCAGTAAAATGGGAGATTGGGGTACCTCAGAATCTGAAAGTCATACAACTATCATAAAGACTTAATGAAACTGGGTGTGTCTGAGTTGGGATTAATACATGAGTGGAGTGTAGCCATTGATTTTTAAAGTGGGATAAAGACAGAAACAGCACTTGTATTGGTTTGGGTAAAAATGACTCTTACAGGCGCAGATATTTGAACACTTGGGGAGAGGTACGACTTGAGAAGGATTTAGAGTTATGGTTTTGTTGGGGAAAGTGTGTCACTGCGGGGAAGCATTTGGGGTTAAAAGCACAAACCCGGCTCTCTCTTCCTGCTACCTATAGACCCAGATGTAGAACCCCTAGTTACCTTGCCAGCACCGTGTGACCCCCACATTCCTCACCATGATAATAACAGACAAAGCCTCTGCAAATGTGTGTAAGCACCAGTTTAATATTTTTTACAAGAGCGATGTGGTCATGGTGTCTCTTCACAGCAATAGAGCACTGACTAAGACAGTATGACATTTGGAAACAATATGAGCCCTAAGTTAGTAGAGGATTCTAAGAGCCCAGGCTCAACTTTCACACAGTTCAATGAAACCAATAGGACTTTCTAGTTTCAAGCAATTGGTTGTTCTTGGCCAACCTTATGATATTTGAGAAAGAATAATATGTCACAGTACAGTAACAAAGTCAGATAGCTAAAGTCTTTGTTTGCTTGTTTGGCTTATTTATTTTGAGGGTTTCTTTCTTTCTTTCTTTCTTTCTTTCTTTCTTTCTTTCTTTCTTTCTTTCTTTCTTTCTTTCTTTCCTTTTTTTCTTTTGAGATTTTAGGACAGAACCTGGGGTCTCACACCACTCCACTGAACTATAGTTTCTACACCTCTTTCTTTAATTTTTACTTTGAGATAGAGTCTGAATAAATTGTTCCAGTTGCTTGTGAACATACTTTGCAGTCTAGGTGGGCTTTGAGTTTATGTCTTTCTTCCTTGTTCTCTTGAGTAACTGGGCTATCAGCACTCCACCAGGAGACCTAAAATTTCCCAATGTTTAGGGGAAATTATATACATATATATTTGTTAAGAAATATATTATCTCTGTGTACTCAATTTCTGTAAAAGGAATGGGACCAGGTAAATATGAACACACATGTGTAACCATGTGTGCATGTGACCTGTAAGATTTTGTTAAGGGTAAGACTTGCTGAAACGCCTAGTTTTTTGACCTTTGGTTTGGAGGGAAAGAGACACTGAGATAGGCAGGAGTGGGCAGGGAAAGATGCTTATAGAGAGTGATGCTGAATCTTAGTAAGGCAGGCACATAAGTGGACATCTTCCAAAGGATGAATTGTTTTCTGATACTCTGTTCAATTCTAAGAGGAAAGAGAGACAGAATGACACAGGAAAAATGGAAAAGTGATCATTTTTAAAATAGCAGAAATTGTTAGTATGGAGCTTGATCTGAGCAGAAAAGGAAACTGAGGCAGTTTACAGAGGTTAATGGGAGAAGAAACGCTAGAGCACGGAGATCAACTCCTTCAGAGACCCATCAGTTGTCAGAACAGAAAAAAACTGAAGGAAGAAGGATGAGGATGGAATAAACCACTGCAATAAAATGGGTCACAAAGTAGGTATAGGTTCACAGTCTATGGGGTCTTCTCTGATCCAGGGGTCCATGACCCTCATTAAAAAAGGCCTGATATTCCTTTCAGCAGCTACCCTTGATTTCTTATTCCATTTCTAATCAACTATTCAAACCTTGGAAGGCAGATAGGAAATTGAGAAATTATTGGGTAAGTTGGGCCTCTGCTTGCGTTTCTACATGCCTCATCAGCACCAGGCCCAGTTGACTTCTTGTCCGATTTCAGAAAGCTTTGTCTTTTCTGGAAAGGATGGCCCCACAGACACAGTATGGAGTCTATATAGGATTGAGCCTCACAGATGTCATTAAGGCAATGTTCCCAGCTGATGTAATGAATGCAGCCAGCAGGAGATCCAACAAACTGAATTTATCAAGGGCCCTGTTGCATTCTTATTACCTAGTTTAACAATTTGAGATCAGCAAATCACATATCATCATAACTCCCTTTCTGCCAATGTTCTCCCCCTTTCATTCAGGATTCATCACTGATTCATTTCACAGTTTGCTTTAATGACAGTGGATATGGAATCACTCTGGTTTTGTAATAAATCCACAGCTGTCAGTCTTTCCTAAAGAATTGTGTGTCTCTTTTCAAGCAGAGAGAAATGAAAAATCATACCACAAAATAATACCTAGGATTTAAGGTAAAGGCTTTTGATTCAACTTACAAGATCAAGATTCTCTTTCTGTTTTTCTTCTGGAGTATCTACTGATATCAGGGATGATGCTCGTTATGTGAAGTAGAAGATGAGGAAAGACCTGGTAAGGATAGAACTGGTTCAGTGGTCTTCATCTTCAGATAGCTTAATTGAAACCTACCTCCTATCTCCATGTAGGTACCTTACCTGGCATCTCACATATGAGTTGTTCAATAACTGAACTACAGGTCAGACAGTGATTAATTATTCACTTGTTATTCACAGTCCTTGGAAGGCAGTGAGAAGGTCCTTTCCTCTTTTACTAAGTATACTACCATAAGGACTAGAATGAAGTCCAAAGATTTTTATATATGAACATTAAAACTAGGCAACCTACTTTCTTGGTTTCAGTCAGATTTAGACCAATGCTATAGAAATATTTCGAAATGATAGACAAGTAGACCCTGTTTCTGCACCTCAGCCTACATTCTTGAACGTAAGCCTCTAGTTATATTTCAGAATGTCTTAGTAATATCTATGCTGGGATCAGTACTAATTCCAATCATAATTACTTTGAAATTATACAAGGATTGCCATGTGATTGGATGTTTTCGCCTCCAGAAGAGAAGCAAGGACAAAAATCTTATTGACCATATTTGGTTCACACTCTTCCTTTGTTATCTCTCTGCTGTTTCTGCAGGTAATTAAAATCTATGAAAATTCAGAGCTAAATCTAGTGGTTAAATAATTCATTGTATATTTAACAGACAATCTGTACTCTTCACTTATTGAAGGTACAATTAAAAACACATAAAACTTTAATTCACATAATGTTTAATTGGTAGATTTGAAGCCAATTATGGTCCAATGTACTCATCGCTCAATTTTAACTCCTACATTATTTTTCATTAAAAATGTTAAATTAAAAGAAATTGTCATTAAATATCAGGGAAAGCTGTCACTGAACCCAGCAGGGATAGCTGTGAAAAAAGCAAGATTACTTATAGAAAAGCTTCAATGGATTTACTTCTAGATAATCACTATTAGTTAAGGGCACACACACAGACACACAGACACACAGACACACAGACACATAGACACACACACACACACATATAAATATATACACACACAGACTCTTTGTCTCTTTATCTCTGTTTCTGTCCCTCTCTCACACACAAACATATACTTTCTCCCAATTCATAGACACACTCAAAGAAACTCTCTCACACACATGTACATGTGAAAGTACACACACACACACACACACACTTTCTCAAATACATATACATTGTCAATCTCTCTCTTTCTCTCTCTCTCTCTCTCTCTCTCTCTCTCTCTCTCTCTCTCTCTCTTACACACACACACACACACACACACGTTTATGTGCATATTTTCTCCTCAAATAGGTATATATACTTAAACTCTCTCATATTCACACATGCACACGCTTGCACATATACACACACATACTCTAATACACAGATAATAACACACAGACACACATACACACAGACACACACATATATACATACGCACACCCACATACTGGCGTTGTTAGAATAAAATGTTAAGCACATATATAACCCAGAAAACTCAATATTGTCAAAAATATAAAACACACAAACAACCAGAATGGAATAAACACGAGTTAACATTTTATTTTATGAAATAGTAAAATTAACAAATTTAGAAAAAGATAGGTATGCCCTAAGACTTTAGTTTATTCATATTATATTCTTAGGTGTGGCTATATAAATCTCTTTAAATTCTCTTCCTTACCAAGGAGAAAGGATGAAAATCAAATCAAATCATGGCCAATGGTAAGGTTAGACATCTGATCTGCTGGAGACATTATTTTTTTTCCTGGTTTAGTGTGTTACAGGAAAGAACTGCAGTTTGTGCTTGTAGTTCTGATCAAACAAATGTTGAAGAACTGCCATTCCCTGGCTTTTTTAGTCTATATTTTGATTTCCATACTGTTTTAGTGAAAAACCGGTGTAAAAAAATCTTTCATACTAGAGAGCAGAGGTGATACATAACATGAGAGTGGATAGAGTTCATGATGTCATCAAGGAAAAGTAGAAATTGATTCAATAATTTGGGCATCTCTGGTTTTACTTCATCATGGCCCTGTATTTTAAAAGTAATATAGACACAGTAGGTGCTATTTGTTTCATTGCTACAAAACAAAAATATCTGACAGAGACAAGCTGGAAAGGAGGGGCTCATCTCTGCTTACAGTTCCAGGCGTGCACCGTCTATGGTGTCAGAGACATTATGACATAACCAGGAGGTGGACATGACAGGGAGCCTGTGGCCGTGCAGTGAGTAGTGCCAACACTCTGGTCCCTTTCCTCCCCTTTGTTCACTCTTAAGAATGGGGGTGATATCACATTTAGGGTGAGTCTTCTCACCTAGTTAACATGATCTAAAGAGTCGCAGACCGATCAACCTGAGATTTGTTTCCATGGTAATTCTGCTTTCATCAAGTCCACAAAGAGTAACTTTAATGGGTGCAGAAGACCCTGGGGTGCTGCATCCCAGCTGCTTAACAAGGTCATCTTTCAGAGCTTGGGTGGTTGTGTTTTTTTTTTTTTTTTTTTTTTTTTTAGTTTTTTTGTTTTTATGAGAATTCTGTGTTAGAATGGATAACATTTTAATTTATATTTTCCCTGAGACAGATCACTTCTAAATAGCCTAGAAACATCATAGTTTAGATTATGCTTGAAGATTTCCAGGGAAATTCAAATATCATACAATCTCTAGAGAAGAGTTCCCAATAAGGAGCATTTCCAAGATTAGAGATATGTCAAAATGGTGTGACCAGAATTTTCAGGCTCTAGAAGTCTCGTGATCTCTGCTGCACTGACACTTACTCTCCTAAGCTTGTATGAGCTCTCGCATTCATCCAGAAGATGCCACTCCTATCACCCTATCCATCTGCCCCCACCTTCTCTAAAATTTATGGAAAATATTTGAGTCAGGCCTGGTAGCTCACACCTGTAATCCCTCACAACTAAAGATTGAAGCAGGAGGCTCTCAAGATTGGAGCCAGCCTCAGCTATAGACCAAGACCTTGTCTCAAAACCCAAACTAATTAAAGACATTTGTGACTAGAAGGGAGCGAAATTACCTGTAATGATACCCACTCTCTGGAGAAAGAATATCGAAGGAATTAATAACCAATCTTAGACCCAAATCCTGCCTTCATTACCTCTTGTCCTCTCCAATACTAGCATGTCATAAGCTATTTGAAATTTCCTGCTAAAAACAACTAGCTTTAGATAAATAAGGAGACCAGGATTATAATTCCCTATTCAGAAGTGTGCATGTGCATGTGCGTGCATGCGTGCGTGCATGTGCGTGTGCGTGTGCGTGTGTGTGTTTGTGATGTCAATCACAGGAATGGCTCATCAGCTTTCTAATACTAAGTTCTCACTAGTCTGAAGAATATGACTTAAGTGTGTAAGCTTTAGGTAGTCTTTTCCAGAGCTCTTTTTCTTTATAGGTACTATTAATTTTAGTGATTAACTTTGTGGATTATAAGATTTCTCAGAAAATTGTATATTGAATTATAGATGCTATGGTTTCTGTTTTTTGTCACATACTGTCAAAAGGCTTACAAAAGTAGGCCCAGGGTTTCTACCTGAAACCTTAGAACCTGTCTCTTTCTTGGTGTTCTAAGACTTCATGATGTGCCCTTCTGTGCCTGTTCTCATTCATTTCACTCTGAACTCAATGGGTACTCTTCAATCTGGAGTTATATATGTCTTCCATGGCTGGAAATATTTTTCTTGTATAATTTCTTTGATAATTCCCCTCTCATCATTTTTATAGAACAACTATTAATACAATGAAAGCCGAAGAAACTTTAAAGGAAAGTTCCTCGGTTATGTAATGCAAAGCATAAAAATAGAAGGAAAGGGAGACAGACACCAGGTGTCAGCCAACGAGTTGGCAAGTATTTATCACAGGACTCTGAGGTTTAGTGCAAGCAATTCTTGCTATTATTTATTTAAAGTTCTCAACAGCTAAATTAGCAAAAATAACTCACAGAATTACAAAATCTCATTACTTGTATAGTGCTTGCCTTTCAGCAAGAGAAACATTTGACATTAAGAGCTGTTAGTAGAGGACAAAATTGAATGGAGAAAATGCATGAGAAGGTGGCATGCAGGTAATAAGTTTGTGAGCAGCCAGTGCTGCCACGTACCCACTGCTGGTATATGAACTTAAATATAGCATATAACAGTCACTCCCTTCTCCAGAGGCTTGCTCTCTTCAAGCACAGTCTCTCTTAAGTAGCACTGTGCCCACCCAGTGGGTTGAGACTGAATAGGGTGACTGTCTGATGTTAAATGGCTGAGCTCTTACCTTAAAGGGAGGTTGAGGCATTGGTGTGATGTACACTATCACATCTTCCTCAATGGAACCAGATTGAAAAATGTCTCCATCTGAGACCAGAAGCTTTCAGAGGTTTCCTGCCATGCCTTATCCTGTGCTCAAGTAACTGTCCCAAATAATCTCTGTCAATCTACAGCTTGAACAGGAATCTCTCTTCAGGCTACTTGTCCAGGTACATGGCCTAAGGCAGGAGTTAAAATTTAAATTCAAATAGCCCTCTGTTCCCCCACATCTGATTATTCCTATTGCACAAGCATTCTGCTCCCATTAGAGTAATGTGATATTTTGAATGTTTTGTTGTTGTTGTTGTTGTTGCTGTTCTGATTCTTGCAACATATCTATTTTCTTTTCAGCTGTCTGATTTGGTCACTCCTTTACCATGCAGGTTTTTCTCAAAAGGGTGACAATATTTAAATATCCATTCCTATTTAAGATAGACACACAGGCGCTGCAAAGTAGTTTGATGTTATATTTTCTCAAAGTGAAAAAAAAATCCTGTAAGAAGGGATGATGAATAGGTAGACAAACATAATTTATTAAGTGAATTGAATCACATGATTATGAAGGCTGGCAAGTCTCACAGCAGGCTGTCTGATAGCTAGAGACAAATGAAACTGCTACCATAGATCAGGTAAAATCTTATGATTTCAAAATTAGGGAATCTAGTGATCTCTATCCAGGATGAAAGTCCTCAAGATCTGGGAATCTGTTGACCCAAGTTCCAGAGTCCCAAATTTGGAGAATACAGAGTTCTGATATTCTGAGAAGAATGTCTCAGCTCTGAGACCTTTCCTTTCTTTCTGTTTTATGTGAACTCCAGTCAATCTGCTAGTGTCTACAAATCTTAAGATAAATCTCTCTCACCCAGTCCACCAACTCACACACCTAACTCCTTCAGGATCATGCTCCTAGACGTACCTAAAATAATGCTAACCAGCTTCCAAACAAGTTGGCATTCAAATTTACTAACTTGTGTGTGTGTGTGTGTGTGTGTGTGTGTGTGTGTGTGTGTGTGTGTGTGTGTGGTTTTTCGGGACAGGGTTTCTCTGTATAGCCCTGGCTGTCCTGGAACTCACCTTGTAGACCAGGCTGTCTTCGAACTCAGAAATCCACCTGCCTCTGCCTCCCAAGTGCTGGGCTTAAAGGCGTGCGCCACTTTTGATATTCTGTATGAACAATGTATTTCTCTTGCATGGCGATCACTTGTGAGAAACAATATTTACTAAACAGTTCACTATTAGATGGTCATAAATGGCTTATATTTGAGTTGAGACCACTTTTTTTTTTTTGGTTGTTGGTTTGTTTTTTTTTTTTTCTTTAGAAAGATTCAACTGTGTTTCTCTGACCTAGGCTGTATGAGCTTGACTGACTGGCTGGTTTCCCTTCTCAGAGGAAAGGGATCTCTAGTGATTGTTTAATGAGCAGCTTTTACTAGGTCCTCTTAGGTAAATCCAAACGGTCATCATTGCCTGTGTTCTGTCTAGTACACTTGCTCTCAGAGACTCCCACATTTCATTTTTTACAGAAGTTAAATCTAGATTTCCTCTAAAAATCAGGAGATTAATCAACTGCTTACTTATTGTAGAGACTTCCAACTATCCCTGTTGTTGCTTTTACAGACTTTTTTTTTTTTTTTTTTTTTTTTTTTTGAGACAGGGTTTCTCTGTATAGCCCTGGCTGTCCTGGAACTCACTCTGTAGACCAGGCTGGCCTCGAACTCAGAAATCCACCTGCCTCTGCCTCCCGAGTGCTGGGATTAAAGGCGTGTGCCACCATGCCCAGCAGACTTCTCCTTTTATGTAAACACTTCTGAATGGACTTCCCTTTTGTTACTCCCAACAGCATTTCTTTGATTAGAATAAATCTCTCTATAATATACTGCATAATTAACAAATGCCTATATAATGCTTACTATCAACCATTGTGGGGCTAAGCAAAGTTTTTTTCATTTTTTTCACTTATTTCATTATCACAGCAAAAGACAATGGTGTCACCAATCCAAGGGTCACTTTCTCAAGCCCACATAGCTGGTACATGTAGTGCTAAGCTTCAAGTTGCAGCAATTTGGCTCGTTCTTAGTAACTCTATTTAGTCACCTGCCACACTGCCTAACCACCATTAAGACTCAGCATTAAGAGTAGATGAGTCGATTAAGGAGGGATCTGAATTCCCCATTGTGTTTTGTTACGAATTTCCTGAGAAAGGTTTTTACAAAGCTTTCAGAGATGTTCTTATGCTTAAAATTTTAAGCTGGATACAGATGTTTTTCCTAAAGCAATAACACCTGGTTGCAGGGACAAGAATATTAGAACAAAGTAGTTTAGAATAAAAGCATAAAGTTATTTGGCTTCAGGGACTAGGTCCCTTGAGCTTTTGGTATCTTTTCTGTTTGGAAAAAATCATACAAGTTTATATTTGTAAGAGATCACCAAGTTACACTTTACATAAGTAAAGCATATAAGCTATATACTTAAAGAACACAGTAGAATGCATTGGCACATGGAAGTGACATCATCATCCAAATCTAGAAATCAAACCTGTCAGTCAGAGCCACAACTTTTTCACTCCCCGTGCCTATATTTCTCTTGTACCATTGCCCAAGCCAGTGTGCCTCTCAGGTAGCCCATTCAAATGGAAACTATCATGCTCTTGGTCACTACACGTTAGTTTGCATTTTCTAGGATCAGAAAAGCATAAATAGCATTTCCCTGTCTTCTTTCCCTCAAAATAATTATTTTTGGAGCAATTCATATTTTACATGTATTGATAGCGTATGTCTTTCTCTCTCTTTTTTTTTTTTTTGAGCAGGGTTGCATTTCATAGCTACATATCAGTTCATCTACACCCCTATTGATGGATGTTAGTTTTCATTACATTTTTCAGCAATTATAAATAGAATTGTCATAAATATCTGCACATGACACATTTTAAAAATATTTAATGTGTTATTGCACTTTTCCCATAAGTCTGTTGACATTTCCTAATCAAAGTGATTATTTAGTAAACTAAAAAAATCTTTATACACTCATTTATAAACAAATGCAATTCTTACATGTCTATATGTATATTGTGCTTAAAGTGTTGTTTCCTTTACTCTAATGAGATTAGAATGAAAATTATACCAAAGTCCTAGGGATATGTAAGGTTTTCTGCTTAAATTTAGCTGTGGTAGATGAAGAACAGCCTGACTTTCTGTATACATGTTCAAGCAGCAATGATTCTATATTCAGTCCTTTGCATGTTGAAATGTAGATTTCAAAGATGTGGGAGTCACAGATCCAATGAAAGATTATTGTATATGTCCAGCCTCAAAACGAGGGGCAGGACCTACTTCTCATTTAGTCTCATAACTCATGGTTTTCCAAACACAAGAAAATTACAGTGAGATAAATGACTAAGAAATTCCCATTATATTAAAATATTATAGGCAAACATGTAGAAATGTACAGGAGTTAGTGGTAGAAATTATCGAAAGAAGGGAAACAATATAACATAATCCTAATACTATTCTAATATACCTAGAGATAAGAGGGAAGCTGGTTTGTAAGAAGGAGGAATTCAGTGCTAGTTGGGAGGGATAAAGGATATGATGGGAGATGTACATGATCAGATATTATATGCATATATAAAACTGTCAGAGAATACATAGAATAAAATGATAATAAGATGTACATTATCTTAAATGTTTTTATCTCATAAAAATATACAAAATAGTGGGGTTTTTTTTTGTCTAGAATAGGTAAGTTTGGATTCTTGGGTAGATATTAATTTCCACACTGAGCAAGTTGCATATGTTAATTATATTCACTTTTCTGTACATAAAAAATAGTTCCAAGCTTAAAAAGCAAAATTCAGAAATTAGAGTCGTATCTTCTCATGTTTATCAGAAATATATCTATCTATCTGTCTATCCATCTATCTATCTTTCTTTCTTTCTTTCTTTCTTTCTTTCTATCTATATAGATGACAGAGATGGCTATAGATATATAAACTAATATGCACTAGAATGCTAACTAGACTCAGTGTTTGAGCATGAGGAACACCTTTAAAGTTTAAACAAATAAATGAAGTGAGAACTCATCAAATGGACTTTATATTAGAAAAAAAGATGAATAAATTAAATTTAATCAGTCCTTGATATTCAGAAAGAAATTTCCATGAAACCTTAAATCACCAAATTCCCAAACTCTTAGTGTTCTTTGCTTTCGCGCTGAGTGACTAAGAATGTAGAGATGCACAAGCAAATAACATTGGATTTTAAACTCCATGTTGGTAAGCAAGAAGTTTCATTGTGAGCAAAACACTGGGAGGAATTGATTCCCTAATGATTCTTGATTGTATCAATAAATGAGGAAGAAGACAATTGCTCGGAGAAAAATAAAAGGTGGGACTTCAGGGTCCCAGGAGGAAGAGAGGAGACAAGAGGGAGGAGTCAGGACAGGTGGTGGAGCAGAGCAAGGGGTATAGGTTAAGTCTCAGGGCACGGAGAGTTTGTAGCATCTGCCAGCAGCAGAGGCTAAGGAGGATGGGGCAGGATATCTTCGCCCAGCCATTGAGTTATCTGGCCAGTTTTAAACTATTAAGGCTGTCTGGTGATTTCCATCTACGGCCACTAAGGTGGGCAGGAGAAAGGGCACAGTGAACATTGGTGGTTTGGTGAAGGTAGCCACGAGAGGTTGAGGGAGCTCTGGAAGAGCAAGGGTGTTTTTAAAATTACATGCATCACTTCCTAATCTTAACCTTACACATTTTCTAAGTAGTGTGGCAAAATCTGTGCTTTCGTAGAATTCCCAATTGCTCAGGAATAAGCTTTTAACACAGTCACGGAAGAACTGAACAGTCAGTCTTAAAATGACCAAGTCCAGCTGTAAAGATTACACTTTGATAGGCTTTCTCTCTCCATCTGTGACACAGGTGCAAGCCACATAAAATCAGATTAAAAATAGACAAAGGCAGGATTATTAGGTACTGCTGTCTGGTGGGTCCATTAGTCTCAAAGAATGGAGCTGAGGAAATTGTATATCCGGGTTAGGAAGAGGGAGTTTTACAGACTGTTGGGGAAGAGTGATGACTGACCTGTCAGCCATAAACTGGGTGTGTGCCCAACTGTGGTCAGGAGCTGAGCACTTAGGCAGGGATTTAGGCAGCTGTGTCAGGGTAGAAAGAAGGAAGCCAGACAGGGTTTCCCAGTGTGTGCAGGGGTGAGCAAGCGTTCCAGCCTAACATTCTTACTAAATTGTAATCTTCCTGAGGGGAGGGCTTAAGCTTAAAGGCTTTTATCTTCTCCTTGATAGCAGCCATCAACATGACGTATGTTCAACTAAAATGTTTGATAAAGATTTATATAAATTCTGCTTGCAGAAATGAAACCTAGGATAGGCCTTATCTCAGTTAACAAAAGGCATCAGTAGTGTTGGCTAAGGATGGAGACTATCCTTGGCTCTGACCTGCAGGTGGCTTAAAGTGTGTCCAGAAGTAGAGACAAGTTAGGTGGTCTAACAATGATCTTCCTCATTTAATGATCTGCACATTTAAGATTAGTCATTTTTATATGTGGAGCTAAGTTTTTTTTCTTTTGCTTTTGTTTCTCAAAGAGAAGAAAATGAAAAGAAAGAACATTACTCTAAAAAGTGTGTATGTCCATAAGTCTTCAGATAATGTCCTGTTGATCCTCAAAGATACCTACAAAAAGTCAAATTTTCTTTTCTGGGAATGCTCTTTCTGCTTTACAGATAGCAATATTACTTAGTTCCACACTCTGGCCCTGGGAGCATTGTCAATTGCACTTTGGTTGCAGTGGAAGCAGCAAACCCCTTTTGTTCTGTTTTGTTTAAAGGAGTGGATCACTGAGGAATTCTTGAAATAGAAAATGGCTCTTAAGACATCATGTGACATATCGCAGCCATCAACAAAGACTGTGCCCATCAAACCAAATTATCAGCAAAGCCCTTCAGTGTGTTGAGTCTAAATTTCACTTGGTCCAATTGATAACAGCTCCTTTCATCACTGAATATTTTCTTGGTGAAAATTATTGAATTTTCTTGATGAAATCTAGGTGTGGGGCTCTAGTTTTTTACTTAGTAGAGTCGAAGACACTTGACTGCAATTCTGGGAAAAAGAATGTTAGGGGCTTCCAGGAACTAAACCATTAGTGCATTTGTTGAGGTTTATAAGATGCTGAATTATACTTTAGAAGATAACTGATGAATGAGAGAAACTGACAAAATAGTAATTCAAGTGACCTTAAAGTCACTTAAATTGTCAAGTCAAGGTAAGAAATCATGGGAGGAAGAGACTGGGATAAAGATTTAGGAAGAGAATGTGTAAGCCTGATTGAAGTAGAGTAGAGACCTGTGCAGAAAGGAAGTAAGAAGTAAGGACATCAGTATATTTACATACGCACATAATTTTTAGAGCAGAATGTACCTTTACTTTTTCTCATTGCCAGGGACACTGAGGCAGGAGCTAGCCTCAAAAAGAGTAAGAGAATAGAGCTCATAAGGAAACTTCAAGTACCTCATATGTTACTGAGAACAGAATGTAGGATTAAAAGGAATGGTCAGAGTTCAACAGTGGGGCCAGGACCACTAGGAATGAGAACCAGAAAACATTGCCTGGTAAGAGACAGCCAAATAGTCATGATAGGCAGAAGCTCGAAGACCAGTGATGACAGACTTGTCTGGACAAATCCTTGAGAAACATATGTTAGGCACTGCATTTTAAGTAATGATGAATTCTGACAAACACGACGGACCCCAGAATATCCTATAGACAGAGAGTTAACTAAGAACAAGTGTATCTACTTCTTTGAAGCTGGGAGGATCAAGAGGGCTCAGCAGAGCTATTGTGAGATCTGCAAGGACAGATGTGGCAACACCAGCCATCACTAACAGCTAGCAGACAGTTACTGTCAGCATCTGAAAAAGGACTGTAAGAAACAGTCAGTGTTGCTCTAATCAGTCCTTACTACATGGGTAGTGTATGAAAAGAGCATGATTTATGCATGTTATATATAGAATGCACAAGCCCTCCATTGGCTTGGTCCATGACAGTCCAGAGAGCTAACTAATATCATTGGCTTAGTTTTTGTTCAATTTTTCGCATGATCCTATAAAACCCTCAGACAGCGGCATCTTATGTCCTTTTCCTTTCTTGGAAATGGCTCCCACTCTCAGGATATCCTTTTTATTTTTTCTGTTTCTTCACCTTGCCTCAGTTCTTCACTTTTCTATAATTGCTTTGCATGCTCCTATGAGAATCTACATCTTTAATCTTTGCTGGTGTGGGAGACTTAGAGTCACTGTCTCTGCTTCACTTAAGATATTCTTGAGTTTCCAGCACCCGAGTTTCTTCATACGAGCATAAAGGGGTTAAGGAATGACCTCTTCTATTTAAAAACTCAGCATCAATGTCTAAAATAGTTTCAATTAGAGCAAGTCCTTTCCTGTATCAACATTTCTTCACAAGAAAACATTCCTTCCTGAGGGACAAGCAAAGCTCATGCAACTCATATGCCCAGCGACCTCAGGGTAAGTGGGTAACAAGTGCTGGGAAGGAGATTCAGGAACTGCCTGAGAGTTGTATAGGAATCTCCTAGAGCGGGTTTTCTACACCACAGCTGCCCTTGAGTGTTCCCTTAAGCAATGCTAGCGAAGCCACTAACTTGGCTGGAATCATTTCATTGTTCTGTCATCTGTTCCTTATTATGGATGAACATCCTTTCACCTCTCTCTAAGGAAAATATACCACTGTCCTTATTAAGAAATTTATATTTAAATATGAGTACATTTAACAATGAAAGTACAATGTTCCTTTTTAGCCATTATTATGTTTTAGTCATTGGTTCTATATTCATTTTACAAATTTTTCAAAAGTATATTTTTCAGTACATTTTAGGGATGGCTTTTGGTTCATATGATTGTTCTAGTTTTCTATTATCTGAAAATATATTTCATTTTATA
This sequence comes from Mus pahari, assembly GCF_900095145.1. NCBI lineage: Eukaryota > Metazoa > Chordata > Mammalia > Rodentia > Muridae > Mus > Mus pahari. The sequence continues at coordinate 54,968,553 of NC_034607.1, forward strand.
CACACACACACATACACACACACACACACACACTAGTTCTAATACCTCACGCTAAGGTTTATCTATGAATAAATTAACATTCTTTTTTATATTTTTTCTTTTTCTTTTTCTTTTTCCTTTTCGTTTTCTTTTCTTTTTTCTTTCTTTTTTTTTT
>NC_034607.1:54968766-54972019 GCF_900095145.1 Mus pahari
TCGAACTCAGAAATCTTCCTGCCTCTGCCTCTCGAGTGCTGGGATTAAAGGTGTGTGCCACCATGCCCGGCTATATTTTTTTTCTTATGATTTGCATACACAGCATTACATCTATGTACTCAAGTCATAGGGCTGGGGGCAGAGGCAACGTGGTAAAATGTGCAAACACAGGATTTTGAGTTGATTACATCTGGTTTTGATTCTCAGTACTGTCATTTATAGATTGTGATCTTAAGCAATGTATCTCACTTCCCTTGAGCTTTGGTTTCCTAAACGACAAAATTAGCATCACTATGGTTACTCTGTAGTACTATTTTGAGAATGGGAATTAATAATTGAGAAGCATACTGCAAGCTTTCTGGCTTTTAGTGGATCCTCAGTGAATAAAAGCTATTATTCTCAATATTGTTATTAGTTATTAGACATGGCGGTTATGTGCCTTTCCTTTGAGATAAAGCAACATTGAGTGATACTGTCGCCCGAAGACTAGGAGGATTCCATGAAGAAGGTATGGAAAATGGACTCACAGGGAAGTATGTCGTCTGGTTTAATAAAATGGCATGAAATCTCAACTCCTGCCTCACAGCCTCTGTGAAACAAGGAACTATTCATAATTATACAGTTAGTATTTTAATGACAGAAATAAATATTAGCAATCTCAATAGTTTCAGTTGTTCAGTATCAGACACCATGCCTTTCACACTCATCTTTTGGGTTTTCTCAAGCTCCCCATGTCTAAAGAAGACAAAACCTAAACAAATATACCTTTCAAAAATGTCAGTGAGATGTGTTTTCTTTACATAACAATAGTTAAACAGAAGGATATGACCTTACTGTGATTTAGTGTAACTGAATTTAGTAAAATCCTGAGTGCTCAGAATTTCTTTTGTTTCCTAAGAATGAGTGGACTGAGAGCCATTATGAATGGCCAGAATGTTATAATACTCTTAGCGAAAGTTATAACTTTAATTTTTCTCAGTGTCTACTTTTGATGAAGGTTCTTAAATGTTTTAACCTCTCTTTTAGCCCACCACTCACCACAGGTGGATAATGTAGACTTGTTTAGAAAGTTTCAAAGGAGCAACTCCTGTCTGTGTTGTCTGGAAATCAGCAGCTCAGTTCACAGGTTAGCAGCTGGAGCTCCATCCACCCACAAACACTTTACCAGGAGTTCAGTAGAATCTGGATAGCAAACATCAACTGTGAAGCTACCTAGAAGAGACAGTCAGACCTCAGCACAAATCAGCAGGATGGACCAGGGCCAACAGGAAAGCCAGGAAAAGTTCTCGGCTGTGTCTCTCTCAATGAAGTAAAGATCAGCAAAGATTCAAGACCAACAATTGTACAGCTAGCTCTATAAGCAAGCTTACCTCTGTTTCCATCATTGTCCAACGTATCCTATTTATACTCCCTCCAAATATCACGTGTCCTCCAGGGCCTTGTCTTAGCATGTATCTTACCTCAGCATGTGTGTCTGTCTCAGCTGACATCACTCTGCCAATCAACCAGAGTTTTTCATACTGCCCCTCAAGTGAACCTTAATTTTAGCTGTCCCTCCCTGTTTACGGCCTTTGGTCTTTATATCAATTTCTTTCCCCATGTATATATAACAAGTGCCAATGAAGTTAAGAAAGCGTATAAACTTAGGAAATTAGCATCTAGAGGTTATAAAGTCTCTTTATAAAAGCATTTTCTTTCTTCATTTTCCTAAAATTAAAATAGAGCTAAGTTAATTTCTCAACTAAATCATCTTACAATAAAGGTATGTGTTGCAACTTTGTTGGGCTTTCCTGTCTTCCAATTTATTCTGTCGCCTATTGCTAGTTGTTTGCAAACATTTACATACATTAAATGGGCTACCATTGCAGGGACCCAATGCTCTGTTTTATAGTGTTATTTAAAGTATTAATGGGATGAATGGCGTAGGGAATAGGGGACAAGGGAATCTGGGGACTTGTATTGATTATGAGGGTGTTGAGGAAGTCGAAAGAAGATTGGTGTTTGGAACTTAAAGGTTGATGTTTAAAAGAGCCATGGATAAAAGTGTATGTCAATAACTCATGTTGGTATTTTTTAACTCTTTAAAATTATTACTATGTAAGCTGTTTTCTTGGTTTATTAGTCTTTTTCCCCTGATTGTTTCCTCTGCATGAATTAATTCTGTAGATATGCTACAAATCTGTCTGGTAGTAAACATTCACTTTTGCTCTATTCATCAAAAAAGTAAGAGTTATTTTATTGCCCCCAGCGTTTGCTCCCACAGCGTGGTTGTTGCTTCAACAGGCATCCACGATCCATGTGAGCTTACTGATTTTGAGAGACAGATAATAGAAATGATGTGGAAGTGGATACGTAATTGAAGGTTCACAGGAGTCAGAGCTTCTGGACTCTTTTAATAGAAAACTGCAGAAGCAGCCTTTTGTCTGGAGTATATGGATGAAGAAATTCAGTGTTCTTCCAGGAGCTACACCGACAGTGTGGGACTGTTTTAAGGTGTGAGTTCACAGAGAAGGTGGTTTTCTCAATGTGTGTGAAATCCACTGCCCCATTCTACTAATATGTATTCATCAGTGTCTGCATTGGGGATTAAAGTGTTTGCCCAGTAATAGGGTCTGATAAGTTAACGGAGAACAGACATGAGTGGTGTTGTTAATATGACTTCTCAAATAAGCTTTTGTTTCTGCTCCACATGATACAGTCAGCTGTAGCGGGGGGGGGGGTCTACTTCTGCAGTCTTAAGGATGGAGAGTTTAAAACTTACGGATGAATTTAAAACTTAAGACTCTTTTCAACATTGAAGGGTTGACTGAAATTGAAAAAAAAAATACGTCTATAGAAAGTAAAGTGAGTCAAGAGAGCATAGGAGTCATGTGAAAGGGCTAGCCAGCAGTGATAGTGACAGAGCAAACACGCATTCACATGAAGTGTTCCTGGTGCAGACAGCAAACCCTCTCCAGGGACACTTCCCAGTTACGAGGAAAACCAAGCTTCTAAAACTCCTAACCTCCCTGAGCAAATTATGTCCTTCCCTCATTAGAACATTTTTTTTTGATCAAGAAACATGCTCTGTGACACTGAATCATGGGACCAGAATCGACTCACATAACTTGGTGGGATTAGAAGAACCTGACACACATGACTTGGACCCGAAATTTGGCTAGAAAATGAAGTGTAAAGTGGCATTTAGCAAGATTAATTTTTGTTCTCTCTCTCTCTCTCTCTCTCTCTCTCTCTCTCTCTCTCTCTCTCTCTC
>NC_034607.1:54972030-54976410 GCF_900095145.1 Mus pahari
ATTCATTTTCTTTCTCTCTCTCTCTCTCTCTCTCTCTCTCTCTCTCTCTCTCTCACACACACACACACACACACACACACACACATACGCACACATGAATTGTTAAAGATCTTGATTGTACAACCTAGGACTGAGCAGGAACTGGACCTGGTCCCCTGCACATATATATCAGATGAGCAGCTTGGTCCCCAACAGTAGGGCTCTTCTTGAATCTGTTGCCTGTTGGCTTATGACTCCTATTTGCCTAAATGTATTACCTTGTTTGGTCTCAGTGGAAGAAGATGTGCCTAGTCTTGCAGCGATCTAATGTGCTGAGTGGGGGTGAAACCTAGAGGGGGGCTCCTCCCTTCCCAAGGGAGAAGAGGGGGGAAGAATAGTGGAGGTTCTTCATGGGGGATTCAGAGGAGATGAGGAGCTGATATTGGGATGTCAAGTGAATAGATAAACAAAGTTTTGTTTTTGTTTTTGTTTTGGTGTGTGTGTGTGTGTGTGTGTGTGTGTGTGTGTGTGTTTAATCTGAGTATCTACATTGATTTTAGCCAGCTTTTTCAACAGGGAAAATTTTCAATACTCAGAATTTTTTTCCTTATTTTCTGTGGTAGAAGTTGAATCACAATGTAATAGCAGTTGTTTACTGTTGTGAAGGAGAGGAAAATGGAATGAAATCAACCATGGGTTTTTAATGCCTGCTTTTCCTATTTAGAAGATTGTTACTGATGGTGTGACAGAAAACACAGAGCTATATTAACAGGGTCACTCAGTCACAAAATACTGTTAATGTGGAAAATGACAAACCTATACTGCGTGCTGACAAATAAGGTCAGTGCTCACCTTTTATTCGTATGTCGGTCTTTTCAAATACTCATGAAAGGCTGGAAACTAAGTGCACATTCTCGGGCAGGATTCTGGAAATCACATGTAATAAATCATCAGAATGTACCAATTCCTCTAGTTTTATTATTTTGACTTTTTCTAAAAATGATGACAGCAAGCACAAGAGTTTCAAATATATGTTCAAGTACAAATCTAGAGGAACATGCTGTATAGAAAACTCTAAAGTAACATGTGCACTCGAAGCATTACTAATATATTTACTTTTTTCTTGGAGCCAAAGACACCCAACACTTATTTACATGGTTAAGCATTGAAAGAGCATTTCTGATTTGGTTATTAATGTTCCAAAACCTAAATTATTGATTTTAGCAAAACAGTAATGTGGAAATAATATAAATGAGTTTATTTTAACAGTGCCCCAAAAGGGAATAACTGTAGTCACTTTGGTTCCTGATGAACTGTCTATAGTGGTTTGGATAAGGCAAATCAAAACAACATTGCTTTGCTTTAGCTCAAGTGGAAAAATAAATCTTGCTGCTATATGGTTTCATGAATTGTTCCAAATGTTTTACATCTCTGAAAGAAGAGGCAAACAATGAAGATACTATATTCAAGAATATAAAACAAATATACTGGGGCAAAGGTTTCATTTAGATTTAGAGACTTGTTATCTCCATCCTTGTTTACACTGTAGAAAGCCCTCAATGGTTATTCTTCCAGGGTGCTGATACAGACATCAATGAAAATTTTACTACTGAGTATGAAGAAGCTAGATACCTGATCCAATTTCATGGTATCATAACTAACTGGCATATATGCATGGTTACATAAATACTTCATGACATTTCATTTTTGTTGACTATTGACAAATTATATATATATATATATATATATATATATATATACATATATATGCATTTTTTGAGAGTTTACTATTTTTCTACATAATGATAACTACTAGGATCTACAAAACAATCTCATTTTGTAAGTTTTGTTCTGACATCTATATATGTGCTGTGGTATACATAGTCACACATACTCATACATATAACACACATCAACATACCCACATACACTCATCATAAGTGTAAAAAAATAGTAGAAAAAGAGAAAGCCTAAATCATTGTTTCTCAATGAAGCAAACTATTAATTCAGTTCTTAATGTTGTGATGATCCCAACCATAAAATTATTTTTATTGCTACTTCATAACTGTAATTTTGTTACTGTTATGATTCATAATGTAAATATATGTGTTTTCAATGCTCTTAAGGTGGCCTCTGTGAAAGGATCATTTGACAGCCCCCCAAAAGTGGTCATGACCCACATGTTTGGAACTGCTGGCCTAAAGGGACCCTGTTCTTTCTCAATATTCTATCAGCAGTTCCAGAATAAGAGAGCCAGGAGTGGTGTTACTCAGTTAATATTATACCCCACTTTGGTTTTATGAATAGAAAGTTAAAGAACATATTTTCAACAGAACTCTTGTTGTTTCTCTTTCTAGAACATTCTTGTCCTGATAGTCAGCTTACCTGGGGACAAGTTTTGCCTAGAGCTCAGTTAAAACTGTGCTTCAAGACATTGCTAACTTTGCATTACCTTGGCCAGCAATAGCTGCTGCTCTCTACAGCTCTTGCTTGCTGATAGCTGTGAAGAAAAAGAACTTCAGTTTGCATACAAGATCATTTCCATATATAAGTGGGAGTTGGTGGGTAGGGGAGCAAGGCGGTGGGAAGGTATAGGGAACTTTCGGGATAGCAGTTGAAATGTAAATAAAGAAAATATCTAATAAAAAAAGTTTTGAAAATATACTGTAACATACACTTAGCAGATCAATACTGCTTCTGCAGATCATCACAATCCTCCTTTAATGATTGGCTACTTATTTAGACATTAGCAATATTACCAATGTCGTGTATTTACAAACATATAAGCCCTCTTACCTCTAACATTAAATTCACTATTTTCCCATGAATGTTCTTGATTTGTACTGGTTCTCCTCATTAACCCCTATTAACAATTTTCTTATTTTATAGTAGTGTTTATTCAACATGAAATGACATATGACTAAATAAATAAAAGCTTATTGTACATTTGAAAATTGTTCAATTAAAAATTTTGTTGATATTGCTGTGTCGAGTACTCCTTTGGAAATTTGGTTTCTGTTTTTATAAATGCTATTTAACAAACAGAGAAACTAATTACATATAGATAAACAGATTTTCTGTTTATAACCGAAGGTTTTCCTAAATACATTCAACCTAAGATGAGAATGTTGACTCCTCTCTGACATTTACAATAGTCCATGATTAGGGTCAATTGGTGTGTTAAACTTGAGGGAAAACAACTTATGAGATGAAATTATCTTTAGAGGAAACTTTAGAAAGAACATTTTTAACATTTATGTGTGAAAGCCATCTTTAAGAGCTGAGAAATTAAGATTGGTTGAAATAGATATTAGTTATTTAAATAAATGATTACTAAACAAAACAGATATAGGTTCACACAACTACAGCTGTGTGAGTTTTGGTATAGGTACAAAAAGCATAGACTGGAGAAAAGGTAGCATCTTTGGCAATGGCAAATGGCACTTATCTACATCTACATCTAGAAGAATGAAACCTGGTTCTTCCCTCTCAACCTGAACACAGATCAGCTGCAGAAGGATTGAAGATCTCGATTTTAGACTTGAAACTGAAACTTCCAGAAGACAGAGTAGGGTATACTCTTTAGGATGTAGTCTCAGGTAAGGACGTTCCTAAATTGATTTCTCATCTGCCTTCAATTAAGGCTAACAATCAATTATAAGACTCCATAAAATTAAAAAGCTCTGTAGTATGAATGAAACTGTTAAGAGACTGGAGAAACACCATGGAGAATGGGCACAACATCATTGCTAGCTGCATACCAGACAGAGAACTGATGTTTAGAATATGTATGAAACTGAAAAATACCAAAGACCAAGACGAAACAATTTAGTTTTTAAAATTCCCTATGGAACTGACAAAAACTTCTCAGTGGGACTGAAACATCCTTATTGGACCTTCTTTCTTGTTAAACTTATGTTCTGTGGGATGTATCCTGGGTATTCTGTACTTTTTGGCTAATATCCACTTATCAGGGATATTAATATTAATATCAGGGAGTAGATACCATGCATGTCCTTTTGGGTCTGGGTTACCTCAGTCAGGATGATATTTTCTACTTCGATTAGTTTGCCTGTGAAATTCATGATATCCTTGGTTTTAATAGCAGAAGAGTATTCCATTGTATAAATGAGCCACATTTTCTGTAACCATTCTTTGGTTAAGGGACATCCGGGTTGCTTCCAGCTTCTGGCTATCATGAATAAGGCTGCTATGATCATGTGTCCTTATGCTATGGTGAAGCATCTTTTGGGTATATGCCCAGGAACAGTTCAGAGTCATTTTGATTTGCATTTCCATGATGACTAAAGATGCTAACCACTTCTTTAAGTGCTTCTCTGCCGTTTGAGACTCCTCTGTTGAGAATTCTGTTTAGCTCTGTACTCCATTTTAAAATTGGGT
>NC_034607.1:54978170-55034853 GCF_900095145.1 Mus pahari
GCTGAGCAAGCCAGGGGAAGCAAGCCAGCAAAGAACATCCCTCTATGACTTCTGCATCACCTCCTGCTTTCTGACCTGCTTGAGTTCCAGTCAGGCATCCTTTGGTGATCAACAGCAGTATGGAAATGTAAGCCGAATAAACCCTTTCTTCCCCAACTTGCTTCTTGGTCATGATATTTGTGCAGGAATAGAAACCCTGACTAAGACAATGTCCCATTTATCAATTGTTGATCTTAGAGCCTGGGCCACTTGTGTTCAGTTCAAGATATCCCCCCCCCCTCGCTAATGTGTTAGAGGCTCCAAAATAATCAAAAAGGGGGGGGGAGGGGCAGGATTAGGTATGGTCAGAAACAGGAGAGAAGCCCAGAGGGCCATGGCTAGAATGAATAGAAATGTGCCATTTCTGGGAGTGGAGAGACATTCTAGAAAGTCCCAGAGACCTTGGATATGAGAGAGACTTCCTCGACTCAGTGGGAGTGACTTTAGTTGAAATGCCCAACAGTGAGGAGAGGGAACCTGAAGAGACCACCTCTAGTAGATAGACAGGCCTCCAAGTAGAGGGATGGAGCTATCTAACCCAGAATTATTCCTGTCTAAAAGAAATATAAGGACAAAAATGGACTAAAGGAAAGGCTGACCAGTGACTGGCCCCAACTTGGAATCCAGCTCAAGGGTGGGCACCAAACCCTAACACTGTTACTAATGCTATATTGTGCTTAAAGACAGGAGCCTAGCATGCCTCTCATCTGAAAAGCTTGACCAGCAGATGCAGATACTTACAACTATTTGACTCAAGTCAGGTACTCCTATGGAAGAGTTAGGGGGAGGATTGAAGGAGCTGAAGGGGATAGCAACCCCATAGGAATATCAACAATCTCAACTAACCCAGAAAACTGGGAGCTCTTAGAGAATAAGCTGCCAACCAAAGAGCATACACAGACTAGTCCAAGACTACTAGCAGATACATAGCACAGGACTGTCTTGTCTGGCCTTGGTTGGAAAGGAGGAGTCTCATCCTATAGAGAATTGGGGCTGCTGGGAAGGGAGATGCCAGGGGACGGGGGAACACCCTATTAGAGATGAAGTGTAGGGAAAATGGCATACAGCAATGTGGGAGGGGCTACTGGGATGTGAACAACATCTGGAATATAAATAAATAAAAATTATTTTTAAAAAGAAAAAAAAAGATGTCTCAGAAGACAAAATTCACATGGCTTAAAGAAATGTATAAAAAGTGTTCATCTTGAGGGACATGCAAATTAAAACCAACTTTAGATTTCATCGTACCCCATAGGTTTCATCCTTCATCAAAGAAATATCTCCTTATAATAGAGGACACTATAGAAAAGTGCAAACTATCCAAATGCAGAGAATAAGTGATATGGTGTCCAGCCTCAACTTATCTATCTTATGTATCTTATGTTAAGGCTCTGGCATCCTAGAAGAAGCAGGAGTGAAAAGCATGAGGAACAGGAAGTTTGCGGTGAGTGTCTTAGATTCCTGTCAGTGTGAGAAAATCTTTACCCATGAAATCTTATCAATATCACTATCTAAATCAGACCTGAACAAGGATGACACTGCTAATGTGGAAGGAGAAAATCCCATGAGACCTCAGCCCTAGAAAAGGAATTAAGCAATTAAGCAATACAGAGAATGGAATAAACAGTCTTCCCCACTATTTGGCTATTCAATACTGAGTGGTCAGCCCTAAAACCATATACATACAAGTAACGTTATACAGACTGTGCAAGTTGTATTTATGTATCACACATTTATGTATTTAGGAATATGTGTATGTGTGTAACTACAACTAAATAGCCAGAGGTCACGACTTTGAGAATGGAAAAAAATTAACTGATAATATATCTAATAAAAGGATAATATCCAAAATATAAAAATAACCCAAAAACTTGATATCAAGAAAACAAATAATCCAATTAAAAATGAGGTACAAATCTAAACAGAAAATTTTCAAAAAGGAAACTCAAATGACTGAGAAATACTTACAGAAATGTTCAACATCCTTAATCTTCAGGGAAATACAAATCAAATGTACTTTGAGATTTCATCTTATACAAGTTAGAATGTCTAAGATCCAAAAAAAATAAGTCACAGCTCATGCTGTGAGGATGTAAATTAAGGGGAACATTCATTTATTGTTGATGAGAATGCAAGCTTGTACAGCCAGTGTGGAAATGAATGTGTCAGGTTATCTGGAATCTGAGAATCAATATATAGCCAGATTCAGCTGCAGTAATCTTGCATATATACCCAGAGGAAGTCTTATTCTACAAAAAAAAAAAAAAGCTGTGTGCTCAACCATGTTCACTTCTTTTCTATTCATAATAGTCAGAAAATAGAAACAGCCTAGATGTCCCTCAAAAGATGAACCCAAACAGAAAATGTGATATATTTGCACCATGATATATTACTCAGCCATTAAAAAATCAAAAAATTCACAAGTAAATTAATGTACCTAGAAAAAAACCATAATCCTGATTAAGTGTAAATCAGACACAGAAACAAAAATATGGTTTCTATGCACTTATATGTGGCTGTTTTGATAATTTGGTTTTATACATATATGTATAAAACCAAAGATGCTAGGTATAAGTAAGGGTCTAGGGGGAATCTCCATTGAAGGGAAAATAGAATAGCTATGGGTGGGAGGATTGAACTGGAAGGTTTAAAGGAGAGAGGAAGGAGAGAGTGGGAGCAATGTAGGAAATATGGACAGGGAGAGCTAAAACTAAGGGCTTTTAAGGAACTGTATGGAAATGTAATATGGTAGAGGCTTTCTAATTTACACACACACACACACACACAGAGAGAGAGAGAGAGAGAGAGAGAGAGAGAGAGAGAGAGAGGATACTTCTAGTTCTAGGAATGGGTGATTGAGTTTCGACAAGGGATCTCTATGGAGTCCCCCACCCCAAACAACTTAGGTTATTGTCAGTCTATTGGTTGTTCTCCAAATAGTGATGCAAAGGTCATATTGGTGAAGAAACCTACTACTCATTGAACACGGGAAGCCGAGCTGGTGCCACACAGAGCCTTACTACAGACTCATGATAAAAAAAATCAAACAAAAAAACCGAAACAAAACAAAAAGTGCTCTAAACACTACCAAACTAGGAAGACAAACACCAACTCAGCTACAAACTGTTTTATCCATTACAGCAACCTGCCTACAAGATAGGCTGGTGCAATACTGACACACAAATTGTAGGAGTCTCCAACAAATATCTGATTTGATTTGAGCCCCACTTCATGATTTGGAACTAATGGCTGACACAGCTTGGGTGGCTACAAACTTGAACTACCCAGGCCAGGGATCTAGAAGGAAACCAAATAATACTATCCCTGCTAAAGGAACATAGCAACAAAATGACTTCTACTGACATTCTTTTAAACTCGTAGATCTGTGTCTTGCCCAACTATCACCAGGGAAACTTCTTCATGCAGCATATGGGATCAAGTACAAATTTCCACAGCCAGACAATGTGCAGAAAGTGACACTCACCCATAAATTGGATATCTCCATCAAATCCCCACCTGTCGTGAGTCACAGAAGTAGAAGAGGAGATGGAGCAATGCACATATGGACTCGCAGAGACTGCGAGAACAAGCACAGGGCCTGCATGTGTCTATATCCAATTGGATCCTATAGCTGAGAGAATGAACACATGCCCCACTCCCGAACTCTAAAGCCTTGATAACGACTTGCAAGTAAAAAAATAGCTGTCTATTTTCAGGCCACTCTTTAAGATAGGGTTCAAGCCCAGCAGTAAATGGCAAACACTAAATAAACTAAATGGGATTTTTAAAGGTTGTTTGACTCATAATGTCAGGACAGATTTTTATTTTGTTTTGGTTTCGGTTTTTAATCTTACAGGTTCTTTGCAAACATATTATCACTTTCAGTTGTGTGTTTTTATGGAATTCTTGTGTGTCTGTGTGTGTCTCTGCATATGATTGTGTTTCTTGTGCTTTTCCTTGGGTTCTTTTTCCTGTTTTGTTTTCATTCTGTTTTATTTATTTTGTTTTGCCTTATTTGATTATTTGACTATTATTCTTTAGATGCCTGGCCAATTTATTTTCTTTTTTTTTTAATTAGATATTTTCTTTATTTACATTTCAAATGCTATCCCGAAAGTTCCCTATACCTCACACCCGCCCTTGCTCCCCTTCTTGGCCCTGGCATTCCCCTGTGTTGGGTCATATAAAGTTTGCAAGACCAAGGGGCCTCTCTTCCCAGTGATGGCCGATTAGGCCACCTTCTGCTACATATGCAGCTAGAGACACGAGCTCAGGGGGTACTGGTTAGTTCATATTGTTGTTCCACCTACAGGGTTGCAGCCCCCTNCANCTCCTTGGGTACTTTCTCTAGCTCCTCCATTGGGGGCCCTGTGTTCCATCCAATAGCTGACTGTGAGCATCCACTTCTGTGTTTNCCAGGCACTGGCATANCCTCACAAGAGGCCGCTGTATCAGGGTCCCTTTAGCAGAATCTTGCTGGCATGTGCAATAGTATCTATTTTCTAATGAGAGATAGAAAGGGTGTAGATTTTATTGGAGGGGCTAACTGGGGGAAATAGGAGGAGGGAAAACTGTAATAAGAATATGTTATATGAAAAAAATCTATTTTCAGTAAAAGAAAGATATATATTTAAAGTATATAAGCAAACCCATGAATTTATAAATATGGAAAATGAAATTAAAATAAATTCAAGAACCAGGCCTTTATGAAAAACAATACTTTTAAAATGTAGATAAAGTTGTTACAAAGGTAATTAAAAAAAAGGAAATTATCTTTTAAAATATTTTTAAAATATAAGAAATGTGGAAGTTGATAAAATCACAGATACAAAAAGCTTTTTTCAATGTGAATAAGATACCATCTGCTCAATCAGAAAATAAATCACACCATAAAGTTGCAATAATTAAACAGGACATTTCTGTGTAAGAATAAACTTACAGAATAGTAAAATTTGGTAAATATCCAGAAGAAAACTTAAATACTCATGTAAATCTGTTGCTTTATACAAATGGAGATGCAACCAGCTTGACAAAGAAAGATACAAAACTAAAGTATGGCAGTTAGGTGATTAATTATAGAAACACACATAGAAATATGCATACACAAACACACACACACTTTATGTTTTAAAATGACATTGTGAAAATGAAACAGTTTATATCATATGGAAGTAAAGCATTTTTATTAAAATTATCCAACAATGCTGTCTGTTTAAAAAACAAAACAAAATATGATTTGATGACAAAACAAAATCTACTTTTTAGTTATTGATATCTCAATTATCTCATTTGACCTTGAACATATAAAAAATAAGGTTTTAATTGTGTGTGTGTGTGTGTGTGTGTGTGTGTGTGTGTTTGTGTGTATCTGTTCCCTTCATTGTCTCTGAGGGATTTTAGTTAGAAATGAACTGAATGGCAGAGGTTCAAGAGAAAAAACTAGGGAGTAGGGGTTTGAAAAGATGACTAATGAGTAACTGTTTCTCTACAAAAGATGCAAAACAAAACATGATGATAAGGGCAGGCCAGCAATATAAAGCACAGTGAAATGAAACTGACTACAGTAGCTTTTGTTCTGCCACCACTGCTTAAAAAGATGATCTCATCTCTTTGCTGCTTTTATATCAATCTCAGCACACACTAGAGGAAAAAGTATCTTCAGAGAAGAAGGATTTATTTCACCTCATGGTTTCAGAGGTCTCAGTCCATAGGTTTCATTCAGTGTGGACTTGCAGTTAGAACTACTCTCTTCATGGAGGACTGTTACCTACATAACTGTAAAACAGGATAGAGCCAGAGTATGTATGTCTACTAAAGACAAACTATAAGTGACCTCCTTCCAGCCTGGTTCTAACTTTTCTTGCACCTCCTCCAAGTCATACCATCATATTATCAGTCCACCAAGGGATTAGCTTGCTGATTAGGTCAAACCTTTCAGGATCCAGTACTTTCCAAAAATGTGTCAACTGATAATAAAGCCTGCAGCAAACATCGAACATTCAAACTATAAGACTGCCATTGCCAGAAGGACTTTTTCTGCCTTTCATTCTTTGGGTCATAGTTGATTATACAAACCTTCAGTTTAGACCCCTATCCTAACTGCCAGGGAAGATTTCAGCTTCTGTAATAAGAAGGCACTACAACCCTTATAACAACTAATCTTGTAAAATCAGGAAGCACCAATATGTTTTATAGTTACATGTGAATATTATATATATCTAGGTATATGTGCTATGACTGCATTTGACATCATTATGTTATGAGTAAAATAGTGCTACCAATAAATCTATATAAAAAATATATACTGACTAGGTCTTTATCAAATGTATACTAAATTTATAACTATATTGTCTGCAAATGGCTTTTCCACACTGAAGCATATGCAAATTGAGATAAAAGAATAGCTTATATATCACATCTAAAATATTAATTTTTTAAAGGACCATTATTACAAATGATAATTGTTGGAGATTTGGAAAAAAAGGATATAAGTCATAGAAATAGGTGAGACAGCAAATAGACTAACTTGAAATAAACTTTGAGAAATAATATTCATTACATATTGCCTGTGTATCAGGGTGTGTATACAGTTATAAACATTTGGAGAAGTATATGTAAGGACAATAGTTATGAATATATTTTGATTGCTTAATGAATTTTATATAGCTCATTTTGGGGGGATGATTTATTCTCAAATACTGCTTAATTTACATAATAAGAATCTAAGCTAAAATAATTTCAAATATTTACAAACTTATCAATTAAGGAAATATAAACAAAACATTATACAAATTTAATGTACATATCATAATGAATCCTTTCAAAGTGAAGGTCTCCTATTAGACCTACACAGATAAAAAGCATAAGATTTCAGCTGGGTGGTAGTGGAACACGCTTTTAATCACATCACTTGGGAGGCAGAGGCAGGTCTCCCAGTCTACTCTACAGATTGAGTTCCAGAACAACCAGGTCTACATAGTAAATTCCTGCCTCCAACAACAACAATACAAACAAACTAAATAGAAATATAATATTTCCATCTTACTGTTATGTGTGATAGTCAATTGTACAACTATTACTTTTAAATCCATTCTAATCAGCTTAATAATATTTCGGCTTTATCAACACTGATGTTGTAAATACTTTTTTGGGGTGAATATGAACTGATCTATTTGGGATACATGTAGGAATTAAATTCCTAGATCAGAGGGTTTGCATGTGTTTAGATGCTGTATATATTGCTGAGATGTTATTAAAAAGTGTCTGCTTCAGGACTGGCATGGGGAATAATAATATGTATAATTTCAGTATTCAAGAGGCTGAAGCAGGAAGACAGTCTGGAATACACTGTAAGCTTGTGAGTTAATCACTACTTTCAAAGAACATTCAGAACTAACCAAAAAGCCTTCATGTAAATGCTTTATATTCCTCCCAACTTTCCAGGTGACCTGATTGTCCAAATTCTTGCTGATACTTAACTGTCTGTACTTGATTTTGTGTCTATGTCTGTTGTTCATGTATTTGTCTTCTGGTGTTCACTATAGGATGAGCCGTCCTTCTTGGGAATCAATGAAGTAAGTCATGCTTTCATGACCCAATTAGATATTTGAGGTCTCTATCATTTTCAATAAAATGTCTGCTCCTACAATTAAGCATTTATCATTTAGTTATATGTTTCTGATTTTGTTATTTCTGCACTTTGGAAGCTGCTCTTTCATATCTGCATCAGAATATTTGCTTCTCCCTATTTTATCCTTTGATGCTTTGACTACTGAAGAATTTAGCTTTATTTACTTTTTGTGCCTTAAAGTGTAAGATGGGACATCTGTCTGTTCTAATGTAAAGTTATGTTGCGATTGATCAACTGATCAAACATTAGTAATGGGTAAAAAACATTATGTTATCAAAATACTCTTTGGAATGTTTTCATTAATGAAGTGAGTGCATTTGTTTAACTCTTCCTCTATACCCTTTTCTGTTCAGTGGTTAGTTCATGCATCTCTGCTTATTTAGAAAACACACCTTTAGATGGTAAGTGATGATAATAAGTTAATTTCTAGGCAAAGATTGAATCTGGGCTCTTTGGTAACATGGCTGAAAAATAATGACACTGATTTGTTTGTAAAGTGATCTCTCCCTTTTTTTCCTCCAATGTGTTATTAAATTCACACTTCTGTTCACATTGTCGCTAGTTCAGGTCCACATCAGTTTTTGCTTCTTCCATCACAATTTTTTTCTACTTTATCTGCATTTTTTCTTTCAGTTTTTTCTTTTTAGGATAATCAATGTTATATTTCTATGCTTCAAATTACTTTGTTTCTCTATGATGATTTTCTCACCTTCTGACAAACTGCTTTTCAGTCATTTTAAAGGCTTATTTTTAAGTGTGTGTGTGTGTGTGTATGAATATGAATATCTGTATTTGTGGAGGCCAGAAAAGGGATCTGGACACTCTGGAGTTGCAACCTCAGGCAGTTGTGTGCCACCACTACCTGTACTCGGAACTGAACTTAGGTCCTCTTGCTAGAGCAACATACTCTCTCCCTTTGTTATTCATTCTTAAAGGCTCAGCTCAGACTTGAAATAATTTGTGCATCTATTCCTCATTCTTTCTTGTCTAGTGTTCGTTTCTCTACTCTATTTACTGGCTGCCAACCATATCATTTACTTATTCTGCATCTCCATATACATCTTTATTATCCTAATGCTACTTATTCTGGTCCACAAGTAAACAAACAAGAAATAAAATTTTAGATGGTAACACTTAGATAAAGTCTTAAAGTACAACATGAAACGTTAAATTTCAAAATGTAGAACGCAGAAATGGAGGCCTAGAGAGACGTCTCTGCCCATTCACAGCTAAGCAGTTTTAATAAAGTTTTCCAATGAAGCACACTGCACTTTCCCATTTTCTTCTGTTACCAAGATACAACTGTGATCGAGGTCTTTCAGCATCTTCTGCACCTATCTCTCTTTACACACAGGATCTTTTGTGGAAAGCTCTTAAGACTAAACAAGAGTTTCAGGTACACTTACTGAGTACACATACCAGAACAATTTTTTTTTAATTTAGAAAAATTCTTGCAACAGTATATTGACATTATTATACCAGACAAACAAATAGTTCTTTTTGGTACCATTGTACATTAAGTCCATATTCAACTTTGCACAGTTATCTAAAGAATGGCTTATCACAGTTGTTTTGGATGACATTGCAACAATCTTCGTTCAGTGCATTGCTGTTTATAGGTTTTGAATCTTTTTGTTCTTCCTGTGGCACATTCACTCTTTTTTTTTCTCTGATTCTTGATTTTGGATCTTTGTGAAGGGTCCATTAGAGGTCCTGCACATTATGTTGGGTTTTTTTTTGTATTATTATTCATTTATATAATGTTACTAACACCCACATCTCTGCTTTTAATAGAGTTAGTTGTGAATTTGTGGTAGATTTAGTCTCAAGGTTTGATTTTGTTTGTTTTGCAAGTGTACTTTGCAGGTAATTCTGGTGTCATATTGTTCACATCTCAGGACCAAGTTTCTGCTCATTTTACCTTTATTGGTGCCACAGAATAATTATTGAGGATTGGACCTGGTAATCCAACCCCACCACTATGAAATATCTCTTAAGCTCTATGCTTATGTTTTCATTAATTTATGATCATTGTCTGAATCCATTATTTATTTCATTAAGAACTGCAAGCCTGAGATTTTCTGTTGTAACAATTCTTCCACATTTCCACCTGGAATCTTTGGCAAAAAGATTTTCCTTCACCAGCTAGATCTCTTTACTTACCTTGAAAACAGCACACAGTGTGATGCTCCCTTGTCTTAATAGCTAATATTCTTGTCTGCTGCTTTGGTCCTCTCAAGAACAACCTAGAAGACATAAGTTTCCCATTCTCTCTTTTGAGATCCATTTTTAATTCCTATTTCTGTGTTTCTTCTGTTTTAATAAACTACATTCATCAGAACTTTGATGTACCTGTTGCTCCTCCTTTGACCAAATGAGGAGTTTGACATCTCTTTCATCTTTGTCCACTAATCTTTAAAATGTTCTCCCATTCTTGTACAAATATCTTTAGATATTTCAGACATGGACCTGGATTCTTCTATATTTCTAAGACATCCAGGGTCTCAGATTTCTCCTTTAATATGTCGTCATGAATTTTTTTTGGCCCAAACTAGAAAATATTTAGCTCTGAAAATAAGACAAAATAGTATGAGATTTGTGCTAGGTAGTTTTAGGTAAACTTGAAGCATGCTAAAGTCACCAGAGGGGAGTGAGCCTCCATTGAGGAAATGCCTCCATAACATAGGGCCCTAAGCAAGCCTATAGGGCATTTTCTTAATTAGTGATTGATGTGGAAGGTCCAGCTCATTGTGGGTGGTCCCAGGTGCTATAAGAAGTCAGGCTGAGGAAGCCATGTGGAACAACCAGTAAACAGCACTCCTTCATGGCTTCTGCCTTAGCTCCTACCTCTAGGTTCCTGACCTGATTGAGTTCCTGTTCTGACTTTCTTCAGAGAGTGAGCACATACCCTCATAGAACATATCCGATAGTTCTTTTTCTTTTTATAACACATCAAAAGCATGTAATGATTTTTTAATTTTTTAAAAAAACTTAGTCTTATTTATTTGGCGCAGGAGACAGTTAAATGTGATATGTGTCACTGATAATTATCCTAAATTAAAAACAAAATGCCACTAGTCATGTTAAAATAGAATAAAATTTATCTTATAACAGTGCTTAGTATAAATGTGTAAAATACACATAAAATAACTCATATTACTGTGTATTTATATGAAAATGACACATAATGGAATCAAATATGAAGTGACTATCTCCCCCTCTCTTATTCTGTCCATGTCAAATCATTTGCTGAATTAGAACATTTATCTTTCATATATTCTACATTAAGACACGTCTAGAAGATTCCCCCAAGTTAAAAAAACTGGCGATATTTAAGAACCAAAAATATATTAACCTAGGGAAACAATAAATGATTTCCTAAAATGACCAACACCTGGGTCTGAGAGCTCACTCAATCCACGCTGAAACAGTCAACTCAGGTTTTGGGTAGGAAACAGAAGAAACTAATCCACATGCCCCGTGGGCAGATAAGTACAATGCTTGGGTTAATGAAATAATTCAGATACAAAAATGACTCCATGCAGAATGAAATGAGAAATCTAGAGAGCCCACAGGTCCCTTTGTTTCAAGGAAATGAGATCATAGAAGAGTATTTGCATCTATACTGAACATCCCTAGATAGATTACATTGTAATGTTGCTGAATGAATTCTTAAAAGTTAGCTTCAGTACATGGATAAAATAAAATTATGGGAAACCATATGACTATTCACAACATCAACTACATGGAGTGCAGAAAGTGGAATTGTGTGGGGAAAGGGAAAAACATAGGGAAAACAAAATGAAGATAGACTGCTTTTTATATAATGAAAATGTGTGATTTTCACTGAATCAAGATTAAAACCAGGGATAGGCCAGATAATTGTTGCACATTTTTAAAAAATAGTCATTTACATACTCATGTGCATAGAATATATTACCTATAATAAATACCCAACATTGACATTAATTGGTATTTTTATATGATAGACAAACCTGCTCAACAAGTGTATATCACAAAATAGTCAGGTTAAAATCTCCAGGGCTGCCAATTCCAATTATGTGATAAAATTACTAAAAACGATACAATAATAGATGGTCAAAATGAAAACTAGAAAGTAAAGTCCACCATTTGTGAGTAATTGGTGTTTCTATGAGAGTAGAGGAAAGCAGATTTTTTTTCATACATTATAATCTGATTATGGTTTCTCCTCCCCCTAATACAAAAATGGGAATTGAATTCTATAGAAAGCAATACTGATACGTATCAAAAATATGAATGAAGTTATTAAAAGACAGAAGTAAAAGAGAAAGATAGAATGGAGAGAGAGAGAGAGAGAGAGAGAGAGAGAGAGAGAGAGAGAGAGAGAGAGAGAGAATGATTAAAGTCCTGTGTCAAGATAAAATGTAAAGACTAGGCCATAGTAGGATTTTTCTTCCTTGAACATTTGAGTGTAGAATTTCAACTTTATAAATCTGGATATACAAAAGTAATGATCAGATACTTCGATATGAAACAAATTGTTCATATATGAAGTAGCCCTAAACAAATTATTGCATATGTGTATATGTTCGTAGTTGTGTGGACATACATACAAAACGGAATGGCTCATCACTGCTCTGGTTTTAGTGCTCATGTGGTACAGGCTATGTTCTCACTGTGATGGCACTGAGAACACTAAGTGGTAGTGAACACTAAGGTGATGGTGCGTAGTGTAAGGAAATTAAGTTGTGGAGTTTTGCCCAGGAAGGGGTTTACATTGGTCTCACAGAGTAACTTTTTCCTCTTGAGAGTAGATTGTGGTAAAGTGAGGCAGCCCAAAACTGTGGCCTCATGGTGCCCTTTCCATCTCTTTACCATGTTGTGACCCAAGCACGGGGTCTTCAACAAAGGCTAGACAGCCTTAATCTCAGACTTGGCTTTCAGTCTTCAGCACTGAACAACAACAACAGCAAAAACAACAAAAGTCCGACTTTACATAAGTATTTTGCCATGACAATAGAAAATATTCTAGAATAGTCATGGAGAGAGATCTGAAACCTATTTATCTGGAATCCTAGTTAAGGGAAGACAAAGAATGGGAGGACAAATATTTGAAAATTTGACATTAAGTTATAGAGCCAAGAAGAAATACAAATTTCAAGCAAAACAAATAGCAAAGATCAGCTGAGAAGAATATTGTGGAATTACCACAGGCAAAGTATGAAAGTTCAATGGACCATTCAAAAGATGGTACAGTAGCCACCCACCTACCAATAGCATTGGCATAAAAATGTGTCCTCATACAGCTGGTAGGATAGAGGTGGCAACTTGGAAACATAAAAAAGAGGATAGGAAGACATATTTTGAAAGATTCTAAAATCGTGAGAATTATCAGAAGACTGCAACAAAGGATTGCTTCAGGAGAAAGAGAAAATGGCGCCTGTTGGAAATATAGTAGGGCAAGAATTAATAGAGTGAAAATGGTAGCATGAGATCATTTCAAGGGGGTGTTACACGTGTGGAATGTCAGTAGTGATGGTGGCGCTTATAGATACTATACATCTCCACAGTTTGTTGCTATTGAAATAAAGCCTTTCTCCCTTTCTCCATCTCTCCCTCCTATTCTCTCATGTGTGTGAGGTGTGTGGGTGTGAATGGCATGGATATAATATGTGAAAATCAGAGACAGCATGTAAGAGTCAGATTTTCAGATTTTGCCCTCCCCCAAAGGGTCCCAGGATGAAACTAGGAAGTCATTACACTTGGCAGTGAGCACCTTTATTTATTAATATCTTGCTGGCTCAGTGCATGTTGTTTATAAGTCCTCAGCTTCTGAGAAAACCACTTTAGCTTTTCTTTTTATGACTCTTTTGAACTTCCCCTTCTTAATGAGAACAAAATCTAAATTTACCCCTCCTTCTTCATTTTTTTCTGAATAATTCTTCATGCCCTTGCAGCAAGATATAAAACCTGAATGTTCCCCAAGTAAAGGAACTGCCCACATTGCTGCAATCCCTACTGCCTGGCAACTGTCCAGAACCACCATCTCATTTTTTTGTGAGAGTTTAATTCAGCATTCTCAGATGTTTTCTCTAGGCAGTTTGACCTATATTGCATAGTGTGCAGTTATCAAAAATGGTTTATGGACACACACAACTTACAAACTGCTGTTCATGTTATTAAAACTTCCTTTCTTCCAAATCAATAGACAATAAGATAAATATATAAAAAGCAGAACATACAAAACTACAACACAACAAAGCAACAGAAGAATAAAGCAAAAGGCAAATTAATTGCTATAAGAAAAAGAAAAGAAGTACATCTAATAAAAATCATCAATAGAAATCAAGGGAACCAGAAACAGAACCTAGTGGCTGTGTAAATGTGGCTTGTAAGCATTTTCCCCTGAGTGTGTGAGATCCCTAGATCCAGAGGCATTGCTGAAAAGGAGAGGATGAGCTCATAGAGTTAAAAATTCAAATCAACCTAAAATTCTCAGGAAATACTCAGAAATCCAAAGAAAAACCTCAAATATAAAACATATGAATACAAATTAATGATTTGAATTGTTTTCCTCAAAATCAAAGTAAGATATTGTATCGATGATACATCCCCATGGTGCTTGTGAATGATTTCTCTGTGATTACTATGAGGTCAGTGTGACCCTTTGAAATTCACGCAATGAAATATTACTCCACAATATGATGTTGTCAAGAGGTAGGTCCTTTGGGGAGAAGAATGGTCCTTGGTAATGGAGGTCTCTTGAAGGGAATAGTGCCTGTGAACTTTCCACTCTGTACAGATACAAAGCAGGTCTGCAATATGGTAAATGTAAGATCCATACCAGAGCATGACAAGGCAGCATTTTCATCTCTATGTTCAGCCTCTGAAGTCGGAATGATATCATTTTGATTAACTAAGCTACCCTATCTAGGGTAATTTATGTCAGATCCAGAATAAAGACTGACAAAGGCAAAGAGAGAGGTGCTAAATACCACACATACACCAGGACATTTAAATAAAAAAAAATAGTTGGCAGACAATGAAAATCAGTTAAAATTTAAGACAGGGACACCCAAGCACCCACTCTGACCACTCTGGCAGAGGGTGAAATGCGGGTAGTGGTGCAAATGACAGATAACCAAGCACCTGCTGCAGGAGCCACTACAGTGAACAAATATGTGATGGAGAGGTGGGAAAGATGAGACGTTCAGGGAGAGATGGAAGATAAAGTGAAGCTCAGGGGTTTGTACACTGTGCAGAAAGGTAGAAATGGATACTAAATGATAGTGAGGAACAGGTAGGTTTGAGGAAGCCATGGTAAGATCCTGATGCTGGATGCTGCCAAGGGCCATGTCTCTGTCTGTGTCCCTGCTGCAAGCTGGAGTCTGTGTCAATGTCTGTGGTCTGAGTTGCCACCAAAGGCAAAGATTTCTGTGATCTGAACTGCCACCAGAGACCGTGTGGTCATCTGAGAGCCGTGCTGCCATGGAGGGTCATTCTGAGTGGACAGTGCTACCATCTGAGGTCATTAGAACATATAGGCCCAGGATGCTGCAGTGGGAGGGGCACACCTGGGTTCATGGTCCTGTGGCAACCGGGGTCTGTAATGATGTTCTAGGCAACTGTTGCCCCCAAAGGCCATGCAGATGTCCCTGGTCTATAATGCCCTCTGAGGCACTGTCCTGAGCTGGCCCCACTCCTTGCTCAGATAGTATAGTAGAGGTGACCCTGGTGACAGGGGTGCAGGCAAGCCAGCCCAAGGGAAATGAGTGACAGAGAACTGGCCCTACCCCTTATCTGCTGTGGGATGGCATGGGCAAGAGAGGGATGTCCTTCATCTCTGCCCCTCATAGCCTGTGACAGGTGGGTGAACTGGTCCTGAGCAAATGAGAATGTGAGAGCTAGCCATGCCCCTTACTAGACCCAGCACTTGGAAGAGCTCAGTCTGTACCTTACCTGGGGGTCACAGTAGAGTTGGTCCTGGTGCTGTGGTGAGGGTGAGCCAACCCTTGAAGACATGAGAACCAGAAAGAAGACCCTGACCCTTACCTTCTGTAGCATTGGGTGAGCTAACTGAGGCAGTGCTGGAGCACTTGCCCTGATGGGGTGGGTGAGGGAGATCTGGCAGGCTGACCTACTCAGCTACCTCCCCAGCCCAGATCCAGGGCTGTGACTCTGACCACTCCAAAATCTACTCCATCTGTGATCTGCTAGTGCATGTGAAAGGCTGGTCCAAATCTGCAGTTTCATGACAGGACAACTACAGGATATCAGAAAGGAGTCCCTGTGGGAATTCCGTATAGATAGTGTAACAGAAAGCAGAGGACTCAAAATCGATGAATGACTTACTGCAATGAACATTTGCAAGTAAAGATGTACAGACAAAAGGGTATATTGTGTACACGTGACGCACTACAGCTCCCAGACAAGATTTTAAAAAAGAAATTCTGTATCTTATTTTATTCTGTTTTGGGGGAGAGGTGGCAAGGGCAGAAGGTGGATATGAAAGATGAGTTGGAGTGGGGTGCATGATGTGAAATTCACAAAGAATCAATAAAAAGAAAAAAAAAAGTTACTTTGCCTTCATTGTTGGCCAAAACTAAGCCAAACCAACCAGCCAACCAACCAACATATCAAACAAATAAACATAAGAAACACATTAATCCTGAGCTGAAACTCTGGCTCAGTCCCAGATCAACAGCAGTTCTTGGCTCCAAGTGTGCAGCTGCTCAGACCACACTCAAACATATAGCTCCAATGTTTCCTAAGTGTTATTAGTTTATAAAAACCTCCCAGGAGGCTGTAATGCATAGCTAGAGTAGAGAACTAATGAAGTACTACACAGAGTATGAATGCTATTTTAATAAAGTTAATATCACATTGTATATTAAACTGTATCCTACAGAGAAAATCATTTAAACAGCACCTACAAATTATTCATAAAATTGCTCATATAAAAAGTCACAAAGAATCCTCAGTAAAACCTGTAATGTAAAAGTAGTGTAGTCTTAAAGACTCTAATAACAATATGATGAAATGACATTGGAAATAAAACACAAAACACGTTTTAGCCATTAAACATGAAGCAAAACTCCAAACTTTAACTTATTATTTAGAAAATCGAACACTGATAAATTATACTGATTTTAATTACTGTTATAATTACTATGTGTATATATAAAATGTATGACTAAAAGTTTCTTTGGAGAGAAATTAATACTGTTCAATTATTTCATTACTAAATGAGTCTACAGCCATACCACCATGAACTCACCCAATGTAATCATTACTAAGTAAAACATAGGGTAGGAAATAAAGGATTAAGCACTTGCTTTGTGATTTAATCTTTTCATTTAGTGGGAGGATACACCCAGAGGAGAAAGAAATGCTCTGGTTAAAGGACCTGTCAGTTAGATTTCTTAGTAACAAACTGGGGCCGGAAGGATGGATTAATGGGTAATTGTGCTTCCTACCAAGCCCAATGCCTGTGTCCAGTCCTCAGAACTCACATGGTAAGAAGACAGCTACCTTCTCCAAGCTCCCCTCTGCCTTTCACACCTATGCTTTGGTAAATATATACTCTCCCTCCCTCCACACACTCGTCTACACAAGTAAATTAATGCAATAAAAAGAAAAGGCAAGCTACAATTTCCACAGAGGAAAAGATCTTAAAATATATATAATCTTGTATTTTTTGCAAATTGTGTAAATATAGCAGTGTATTCTGAACATATTCAATCTCTCTTGTTCTCCTCATGTTTTGCAGATCCATGTTATACACCAAGCCCATACCAATTTCATGTTCTCTTTTCTTTTTTTAAGCTATCAAGTCCAATTTCTGCTTCCCATTAACTCGTAGATATATGGTCATGCACTGGCGTGTGCTCAGCCTACTAGGCAACAAAATATTAGGAAAATTAACTTCCTACCCCTAGATGCCATCAACTCTCCATTCTCCCTCAGCTATAGGTGACATCTATAAGCCCCTCCCCCTGCTTTAGGCTTGAAGGTTGATTGGCTGGAGCATGTGCAAGCCTCATACCTGTGAGTTCAAGAGTATGGCAGTCCTTCCATGATAGGAGGACATAGCTTTCCTCCAGTGTTGCCCAACGTCTGGCTTTTATGTCATTTCAGTGCTGCTTCTATGATAGTCTCTGGTCTTTGGCAAGAGAAAACAAAGATTTTATTTGAAACTGAGCACTCCACACTCAACTCTGCCTTTGGACGAGTTGTAAAGTTCCATGTTCACAAGAAGAAACTTGTTTTGTGGGATCTGAGGGTTGTATTAACATGGAAGTAAAATTACAAATTTAGAGCACAGTTTGATATTTTTGTCCATTCAGGAAAATAATAGTTGTAGGTTCACCCACAGGCCCTAGAAGCTCCTCAAACAGGGGTTCGTGGCTAGTTTTATAGTACTAGGTATATATTTCCTTCAGTGGAATAGGTCTCAAAACTATGTAAGTGATTATTTACTCCCAAACCTTTGAGTCAGTATTTTAACAATAGGCATATATTGCCATCTAGGTTATTATTGTAACACATGAGGTTCATAATTAGGTAAGACTGTTAATAAATCCTGTCTCTCAGTATCATGTATATTACCTTACAATATTGTGTAAGTTAGCCAGCAAAAAGGACTCTTCTGGTTAGTCTTAATTGATTTCTCCATGTCTTTGCTCCAGTGTATATTTGGTCTTCAGCAATAAGCTATGGCTATCAGGGTGGCTGATAAAGAACAATGGTGATAGCCTAATTTGTTTTGGGAATCTCTGACCAACAACTTGTTTAATGATCTCACACTTGGCAATGTTTGTGTGTGTGTGTGTGTGTGTGTGTGTGTGTGTGTGTGTGTGTTTGTCAGCCTGTAACTCCAATTAAACATTTTTTAATTTAATATAATTTTTAATTTATTTATTACACTCCATATTCCATTCCCTGCCCCCCCAATCCACCCTACACCCCCAGCCCACCTGGGGCCTCTAAACTCCTTGGGGCCTCCAGTCTCTTGAGGGTTAGGTACATCATCACTGAATGAACACAGACCTGGCAGTCCTCTACTTTAAGTGTGTTGGGGACCTCATATCAGCTGGTGTATGCTGTCTGTTTGGTGGTCCAGCGTTTGAGAGATCTCAGGGGTCCAGAATAATTGAGACTACTGGTCCTCCTAACAGGATCGCCTGTCTCCTCAGCTTCTTACAGCCTTCCCCAATTCAACAACAGGGGTTAGCTGCTTCTGTCCATTGGTTGGGTGCAAATATTTGCATTTGACTCTTTCAGATACTTGTTGGGTCTTTTGGAGGGCAGTAATGATAGATCCCTTTTTGTGAGCTCTCCATAGCCTCAGTAATAGTGTCAGGCCTTGGGACCTCCCCTTGAGCTGGATCCCACTTTGGACCTGTCGCTGGACCTTCTTTTCCTCAGGTTCCTCTCCATTTCCATCCCTGTAATTCTTTCAGACAGGAACAAATATGGGTCAGAGATGTGACTGTAGGATGGCAACCCCATCCCTCACTTGATGTCCTGTCTTTCTGCTGGAAGTAGGCTCTATAAGTTCCCTCTCCCTACTGTCAGGCTTTTCATCTAAGGTGCCTCCCTTTGAGTTTTGGGAGTCTCTTACCTCCCAGGTCTCTGGTACATTCTAGAGGGTCTCCCAAACCTATTTCCTTAGGTTGCCTGTTTCCAGTCTTTCTGCTGGCCCTCAGGGCTTCAGTCCTTTTCTCTTACCCAACACCGGATCAGGTTTTCCTCTCTGACCCCACTCCCCTTCCACCCACTCCACTTTCACTCCCAGATTCTTCCCTCCCTCCCCACTTGTGATTACTTTCTTCTCTCTCCCAAGTAGGACTGAGGCATCCTCACTTGGGCACTTCAGCGTGTTAAGCTTTGTCACCTTGTACAAAGCTCAAGTTCAAGAGGATCAAGGACCTCAACATGAAACCAGATATACTGAATCTAATAGAAGAGAAAATAGGAAAGAGCCTTGAACTCATTGGCACATGGGGAAATTTCCTAAACAGAACTCCAATGGCTCATGCCAAGAACCCAATTAAAAAATGGGGTAAAGAACTAAACCATGAATTCACAACTGATAAATCTCAAATGGCTGATAAGCACCTAAAGACATGTTCAAAGTCCTTAGTGATCAGAGAAATGCAAATCAAATTGACCCTGAGATTCCACCTTATACTAATCAGAATGGCTAAGATCAAAACCTCAGGTGACAACACATGGTGGAGAGGATGTGGAGAAAGAAGAATGCTCCCCCATTGCTGGTGGGATTGCAAACTAGTAAAATGCTCTGGAAATCAATTGGGAGGTTCCTCAGAAAGGTGGAAATAGATCTACCTGAAGATCCAGCTATACCACTCTTCAGAATATATCCAAAAGATGCCCCACAATGTCACAGGGGCACATGTTCCACTATGCTCATAGTGGCCTTATTTGTGGTAGTCAGAAGCTGGAAACAACCTAGATGTTCCACGACAGAAGAATGGATACAGAAAATGTGTTTTATTTACACAATGGTATAGTACTCAACTATTAAGAATGAGGACCTCCTGAATTTTGCAGGCAAATGGATTATATTAGAAAATATCACCCTGAGTGAGGTAACTCAGACCCAAAAGGACATACATGGTATTAATTCATTAACAAGTAGATATTAGCCAAAAACTAAAAATGTACAGAATACCTAATTAAACATTTTTATGTAAATACATTGTGAGTCCTTCTGTGTGTTGGAAACTTATGAAACAATGGATATTTTATCTACAGAAAAACCTTAGGAAAATATTACTAGCCAAACAGCTATTAAATTAAATTTTTTAAAAGTGTATTAGCTTCCATAATTTTGTGGAAAAAACAAAACCTACTTTTTTTTTCACTTTTCAGACATGCATTTGTTTGAAACATGCATGTCAAAGAGAAGCTTCTGTTCATTGTGAAAAGTGAGAAAGTAGAATGGTGGTACCCGAGGCAGATGGAGAATGGGGAGACGCACTTCCTCAATGTGATGGTCCTGGATAATTTTTCACCTGAGTTTATTCCAACTGACAGAATTCCAATTCTTAGTCAATGTAATATTTAAAACAATATAAATTATAATGTAATTTGGTAATATTATATTTATCAATGTAAAATATCCAGCAATACTGAACAACAAAAGGCAATGCTATTTTGAATTACTGCTATAAATTAATTATCAGAGCTAATGAGAATTACTCAGAAAATCAGCAAAATGGGAGAAAGAATAAAACTTCAACATAAAAGTAATATTATAAAAATAAAATTTGCCTATAACTTTTGTTTGAAAAATTATAATCCCATTTAGGAGATGTAAAGATTCCTACAGAAAATAAATGTAAATGTCTTATTTTAAAATGAGATAATAGTAAATTATTCAAATATGGATGAAGAACAAGTGTGTAATCACATAAAAATATTAAAATCTTGTCTCACTTTTTATGGAAACTAATTATTAAGAATGGATTAAGCATGACTGTATTTAAAAATGATATATTGGAAGCAAGAAAATGGGGGATTATATATAATTTTCAAGAAGACTATTTCTGTGACATCAAAAACACATTATAATAATAAGATAAATATTAAAAATATGATTAGGAAAATATTTATAGATGCAATATACTAATAATAATTAGAAAGCAAATGGTGAATTTTTACTTTTATTTATAATGGAGAAATAAAGACTAGGATTTTCTTACTACCTTAACAAATTGCAAAAGTAATGTATATGAAGCAATGTTTTTCTGACTTTAGACAACAGGCTACACTGACAAGTGATTTTTAAGGAGAAGTAATAAATGTTAGTTTCTATTGGTTGCAAAGGATTTCAAGGTTGCAGATCAAGGGTGGAGTTTTCCCTGGTTGAGGCAACTGGGTCAGTACTTGAGGAGCATAAAGCAGATACAATTCCCAGGGCAAAGGATAGGAGAAAGGAGTTGCTTGTTTAAGGAATTCTGGGTTAATGATATAAAAGCCTCAGGTATACTGAGAAACTCCAAACAAAAAGTTAACTTGACTGACAGAACCTGAGGAAGCTTCCAAATGGTTTTCCTCCTAGACAACCTTAAGCCCCTGTTCCCAGTGCAATGTCCACTTCTGTCACTTCAGAGAGTCTCTGGCCCTTCGGTTTCTCTGATCAAGGAAATAATTCAGCTTTTGAAGGAGCGTGTCTGCTTCCTATTATTTGTAAGTGGACTCAATCAATCCCAATCTAGTATGAAGATGAAGATAGACCCATGAAAATGCATTGAGATGAAGAAAGCACCAACAACTTAGAAGTGCTGGAAGAATTCTTTAAGTACACACAGCCCTGGAACTAGTTCCTACCAATCAGCATTGTAAAAAACAAAACAAAACAAAACAAAACACCGGTGAGCGGGGGTCCAGGAAACATTATGAGCAGCAGGATGAATGATGAATCAACTTTGTATGGAAGAATGCTCTGCTTGATTTCATCAGATAGTAGAAACAATCATTAGAAGGATTCAAACATTTCCAGTATTTAAACTAAAAACCAGAGCAAAGTTAATCGTGTAGAAGCTAAGTTTTTGTTTTGTTTGGTTTGGTTTGGTTTTTAAACAATGCAACAGAAAATCCTATATCTTTTATATGAACAAATTTTTACTCTGCTTCTTCATTTCCAAAGTGGTTCTTAGGAATACCTATCTCACCTTCGGTGGTAGGTTCCTTGCATAACAAATAACATGAATCAAATAGGAAGCAGGTGATGCAGGCATTGTACTCTTGTGTTGTAAAAACTGACTTATAGATGGTTGTAAGACAGATACAACGAGCAGGTATTTGGAGGAGCTGACTTTCAGAAGAACTTTGCTATAGTTGGACCATGTGCTTGGTGTACTGATGGTTTAAGCTTGTCTTAAACTCCTTCCAGGTTGATATGACTACCGTTGCTTCAAGTTCATAGTGAGAAATGGTTTGTAGCTTAATGCGATGTTCAGAGTGTTTGTGTTGTAAGAGGAGTTGCCCTACCTCCTAACAATGGCAGTTTTATTACCTAACAACTGTGCTAGTGTCATGAAAGCTGTGAAATTCTGATACTAAAAGTGTTGTACATAAAATCAAAGTGCTTAGTCCTACAGCTAAGGACAGCCAAATAACATCACTGTCCAGAGAAATACCAAAAGTTACTCTTAGGGGAGACATGTTCAATGATCATAAAGTTAAAAAAAAAAAAGTGTAAACTGTCATTAGCTTAAGATATATGTAAAGGACCTAATATTTACATAGTGATAGTGATTTTTCCAACACTAATACCATCCAAAGGATATATAAGTCAATTTCATATGCAAAACACAATGTCACCAAAATGGCTTAAAAGTACATTGCTGTAAATTGTCAATAACTTACAGAGCTTTTAAAAGTAACTCTTTCCTAATATTAACTGAATTCCTAATTTTGTGCTATAAAATTGCATTTTTATACTTAACATAGTATGTTAAAAATAATTTTCTGATTGATTTTAATCACTGTGGTTAGTTATTTCTCTTGATAGACATTCTAAATATTGTATTTTAATTACTAAAACAGTAACCCAACAGAGTTATATAATATGAATCTTTTAGTTAATTTTCAAAAGAGCATATGGTCAGGAAAACACAAAATCATATGAGGATAAAATATATAAACGTTAGTTTCTTCCAATCATGCTTATTTAGTCAGTGCAATCAATGTTGATATTTCTCACACCCGAGTTACCAGAGTTTTATTTTTAAGATTCATTTTGGATACCACACTTACAGCAGGATGATTTTGAAATACATGGGAAAATTATTTTGTAATTGCAAAAAGGAAGGGTAAGGACTTACCTGGTCCTCAGAGCACTTTATCAGTATCTTTCTTTTCTCTCCTTTCTGATCAGATTTACTGCTTGTCATCAATGTAGCCATGAGCACAACAAAGACTCAAGGATTTGTTTTATTATTGTTGAACATAAGCAGTGCTTTTCTTCTTTCTCCCTAAGAAACATTCTTAACAAAAGACAAGATTTTTATAGGAAAAACAGTCATTATAGGGAAAGACAGTCATTAATTGCTTCCTATCTCCCCTTCCCAGTAACAAGAAAAAGAAAATACAGAATAAAGCAGAAATAAAACTTTTCATAGGAAATGAGATTAGATTCAGTCAACCAGTATGTCTCTCTTTTATTTCCTATAAAAGTATTTCCCTGCCCAAAGTTTATTACGAAATGATTTCTACAATGATGTATTTCCTAATTACATCATGTCATATTCAAAATTTTTTGTAGTGCAAGATGCTATGAAAATTGAAAGATAAAATTAAAAGAAAGCTAGAGGAAAATTAATATTTCTCTTTAGGGTCATTCATAAGATCATTGCTTCTTAGAAGAGTGATGAAAAACAGAGTTTTATTTCAGGAAATATGGAGTCAATATCAATCTTTATTTAGTATCTTAGAAATAACACTGTGGAAAAAATGATCCATGACACACAATGGACTATGGACTTTTGGAAGTACTAGAAAAGATTTTCCTCTGTCAGCCGTTTACTAGAAGATGGAGAGCGAGAGATTTCAGTTGGCCATCTCTAAAGGACAAAGCCGTGGACTTCAACATTTAAAGTAACCAAATACAATTCTAATCATGTCCTTGCAAAGCAGTTTCAGAATAAAAATATGACTTTCCAACTCAAAGAAAACCTGTAACCAAAAGACCCACACTATGTGACAATGGTACAGTGCTGGCACTCCTATGTGGAAGCAACCAGGCTTCCACACAAGGAAATCTGGTCTGATTAATCCCTTCCTGGTGTTTGGTTCACACACAGGCTGTCACACTGTGGGAGCATTGATTTGGAGAATACAAAGTAGTTACTCTTTTACTGAGAGATTTAGTCTTGGCCATTGATAAATACTGACCTCTTAAGACTGTGGGTAGTCTTGAAGATGGACTACTTGATTTTATGCTGTGAGGTACAAATGAGCTCTTGCACGTCATGAGTAGAATGTTACAGCTTGAGCTTCACTCTGAAATGTTCCCCAAAAGGCTTGCATGTAAAAGGTTTGGCTGATGGACTTTCATGTAACTGGGAACTGGTTTGACCTTGAGGTAGTTGGTCTACTAAATGCAAGTTAGTTTGTTGAAGGAATAATCCTGAATATAATATTGGGAACTTAGATCTTGTCTCTCGGTCTTTGCTTCCTGGATGCCATGAGACAAATGGATTTTCTTTTCGAGGAACTCCTGCTGTTAAGACACACTACACTGTCACAAGCTTAAATAACTGAGCCAAAATTGACCATGGATCCTAATCACTGAATTTGTGAGCCAAATTAGACCCTTTTACATTCACTAATCTGAAGTATGTATTGCAGTGAACATATTGAAGTATATTCCCTAAGTCACACTGACTAGATGAAATAAATACTCAGATCAACTGTTTTTATAATTCTTAGTGAAAAAAAAGCCATATAAATATAACTAAAACAAACAACAATTTAACAAATGATGGAGGATACCTCAACACTTTGAAATGATAATTAGTATTGCATAAGCTGGATTTGAATTTATAATTCTCTGATCTTTACCTCTAAAGAACCAGGATTACAGGCATGAGCTGCCATTCCTGGCAAAAATACTACATAAAAATGAAGGTAATTCATGTCAAAAAATATGAAGTATCTCCATCATATACAATATATACTATATTCTATATATTCTGTATATCTATAATTGATATCACCATTATTTACTATATTCATTATATTGTATGTACATTATAGAAAAGAAGGGCATGGAACAGTGCAAAATGTTCCTTTCATTGAAAATAAGATACATGTGAATGTGTACATGAAAACTTACATGCGTAATTTAATAGAACATGAAAAGCTTTAGATAAATGTTATACAAAATAAGACGAACATGGTCAACTGCTTTAGTAAAAATCTTCAAGCACAGCATAGACTGAAAAGAAGTTCTTATCTTCAGTCAGTAGTCCAAACAAGAGGAATAATAATGGAAACTAATAAGTATTATAAGAAATAATTTTAAGGCATAAAACTGATATTTTGAGAAACAAAGTACCCAGAAAATCAAAACACATAGTGTAT
Organism: Mus pahari; assembly: GCF_900095145.1. Lineage (NCBI taxonomy): Eukaryota > Metazoa > Chordata > Mammalia > Rodentia > Muridae > Mus > Mus pahari. The sequence goes on from NC_034607.1 coordinate 55,003,939, forward strand.
ATTTCATCTGAAATATATTCAGAGGATCTGAATATATATTCTTTCTTTATCAAAAAAATAATTTCTGGGACCTGAAGGTATGGCTCAGGAAATAAAACTCCTCCATGGGGACCCAAGTTCCTTACTATAAAGGATGGATGAAGTCTGAATAAATCTGTACCACGACAGTGACAAAGCCTTCCATATGTGGGTCAGGCTGGAAATTGGAAGAGCTCTCTTCTGGTTGGAATAAGAATGTTGGCAGTGTGTACAAAACTAACAACAGCAGCTCCCTCCTTCCATGTATTTATAGCCAAGGGCACCTACCCGCAGAGACTTCCTATTGAGAATAGTGTAGTCCACAAGCTCTGGTGTACATAATAAAAATGCTGAGCTTTCAGTTTTGATGGGGGAGCATAGTAGATGTGTTTCATCAGAGTAAACAAAGCTCATCTTATCCCAGTTTCTTAGTATGTGTGCTTGTCTTCAGCCTTTCTTTACTCCCTTGCTGCCCCAGTCAGGTTCCCAAGTCCTTGATGTGTGTCTTAGTTAGGGTGTTAATTCTCTAAAGAGACATCATTACCAAGGTAACTGTTATAAAGGGAAACATTTAATTGTGGCTGGCTTACAGTTTCAGAGATACAGTCCATTATCATCATGGCAGGAAGTATGGCAGTGTGCAGGCAGACATAATGCTGGAAGGACCAAAAATTCTACATCTTGATTCACAGGCAGCAGAAGGGGACTGTCTTTGCAGGCATCCAGAAGAGGCGCTCTTCACTGGGTAGAGCTTGAGCAGTAGCAGAGCTCAAAACCTATCCCTGCAGTGACACACTTCCTCAAACAAACCCACACACCCTCTAACAAGGGCACACTTTTCATGGGCCAAGCATATAAAAAGCACCACAATGTGTTGCACGTAACACTGGTACTGTTTCTGAAGAGGATCCAGATTCAGTTCCCAGCACTCATGTCTGGCAGCACACAACTGCTTGTAAGCCCAGCTCTAAAGATCTAAGATATTTACGGGTTTCTATGGGCACACGCACATACATTAAAAACAGATAGATACAAACATATACGCATAATTAATAATAAAATAACATCTTAAAACTAAACTTATTTTTGAAGAACTCTTGAAGAAATGGCAATATCAGGGGAATGTGCAGCTCAAGAGCCCAGATGGGTATATTTAAGCAACATTAGAAATATGATGGTGTTGTTTGGAGAATAAACAACTCCATGTGAAGACTGAGAGGGTACTAGGAGAAGAGGAAGAGACGATATAGGATTATAAAGTGAATAAATAAATACATTTTTAAAAGAAATCATTTATAACTATTGCACCAATAGACTTGTTAGACCAAATTTGTATTCATGACATAAATAAACTTATTTTAAAATGAGTGAAAAATTACTTCCAGAATAAAATCTGGTAAAGTTCAAAAAAAGAAAATAAACACGATGGATTTACAATATATTTTTGAGATGAAGACCAAAGTCAAAGTCGCCATAGAAGCACGGTCTCAAATACAGAGAAAATCTTTATTTTCTGGGTGAAAAGGAATAATGAACATAACTGATTGTAAACATATTGAATATGTTTACAAATTACATGTTTTTATGCTACTAAAATAAAACAACAAATGAACTAAGAAAACTTGGGAATGTGATAGTAGAAAGAAAGTGAAGCCTCCCAGGACTCAGGGAAGGGACCTAGATATCAATCCCTTAGTGGAAATATTTACCAAAAAAGTACAAGATTTATCATGCCAGTCACTTATGTGTAATAGTTCTTTGTAGTCAGACTAAATTAATACAAAGTGTTTCATATTGTAGGGAAAGAATAATCCATTTAGAAAATATCATTTTAAATTCCCACGAGAAAATTGATTTTAGCCAGTTACTGTTAGTGAATAAAAACATGATTGTCACATAATAAGCAACAGATTGAGGGCCCTCTGATCAATCTGAGCCACACTGTGAGTAAGTAGAAGTCACTTTCTCTTTATGTGAGACAACATAAATTCCACAACAACATTTTTTTAGTAGATATTTACTTTATTTACATTTCAAATGTTGTCCTCTTTCCTGGTTTCCCACCAACAACCCTCTATCACCTCTCCCCGCCCCCTGCTCACCAACCCACCCACACCTGCTTCCTGACCCTGACTTTCCCCTACACTGAGGCATAGATCCTTCACAGAACCAAGGGCTTATCCTCCCATTGATGTCTGACTAAGACATCCTCTGATACATATGCAGCTGGAGCCATGAGTCCCACAATGTGTCCTCTTTGGTTGGTGACTAGTCTCTGGGAGCTTTGGCGGATACTGGTTGGTTCCTATTGTTGCTCCTCCTATGGGACTGCTAATCCCTTCAGCTCCTTGGGTCCTTTCTCTACCTCCTTCCTTGGGAATGCTGTGCTCACTCCAAAGGATAACTGCAAGGATCCACCTCTGTATTTGTCAGACAATGGTAGAGCCTCTCAGGAGACAGCTACAACAGGATTCTGTTAGTAAGCAATTATTGGCATACACAAAAGTATCTGGGTTTGGTACTGTATATGCAATAGATCTCCAGGTGGGGCAGTCTCTGGATGGTCATTCCTTCAGTTTCTGCTCCGAAATTGGTCTCTGTAACTCCTTCCATGGGTATTTTGTTCCCCCTTCTAAGAAGGATCGAAGTATCCACACTTCTTGCGTTTCATGTGGTTTGTGAATTGTATCTTGGGTATTCTGAGTTTCTGGGCTAAGATCCACATATCAGTCAGTGCATATCATGTGTGTTCTTTTGTGATTGGGTAAACACATTCAGGGTGATATCTTCTTGTTTTGTCCATTTGCCTAAGAATTTCATAATTCATTGTTTTTAATAGTTGAATAGTACTCCATTGTGTAAATGTATGACATTTTCTATTTCCATTCCTCTGTTGAGGGACATCTGAGTTCTATACAGTTCCTGGCTATTATAAATAAGGCTGTGATGAACATAGTGTAGCATGTGTTCTTATTACAAGTTGGAACATCTATGGGTATATGCCCAAGAGTGGTATTTATGGGTCCTCTGGTAGTACTTTGTCCAATTTTCTGAAGAACAGCCAAAATGATTTCCAGAGTGGATGAACTAGCTTGAAATTCCACCAGCAATGAAGGAGTGTTCCTCTTTCTCCACATCCTCACCAATATTTGCTGTCACCTGAGTTTTTGATCTTAGCCATTCTGACTGGTGTGAGGTAGAATCTCAGGGTTGTCTTGATTTGCATATCCCTGATGACTAAGGATGTTGAACATTTCTTTAGGTGATACTCAGCGATTCGGTAGTCTTCGGTTGAGAATTCTTTATTTAGCTCTGTACCCCATTTTTAATAGGGTTATTTGATACTTTGGTGTCTAACTTCTTGTTTTCTTTGTATATATTGGATATAAGCCCTCTATCAGATTTAGGATTGGTAAAAATCTTTTCCCAATCTATTGGTTGCCTCCTTGTCATATTGACAGTATCCTTTGACTTACAGAAGCTTTGTAATTTTATGAGGTCCCATTTGTCAATTCTTAATCTTAGAGCATGAGCTATAGGTGTTCTTTTCAGGAATTTTTTTCCCTGTGCCCATGTGCTTAATGCTCTTCCCCACTTTCTCTTGTATTAGTTTCAGTGGATCTGGTTTTTATGTGGAGGTCCTTGATCCACTTGGACTTGAGCTTTGTAACAGGAGATAAGAATGAATAGATTTGTATTCTTCTCATGTGAGCTGCCAGTTGTATCAGCACCATTTTTGAAAATGCTGTCTTTTCCACTTGATCATTTTAGCTCGTTTGTCAAAAATCAAGTGACCATAGGTGTGTAGGTTCATTTCTGTGTCTTCAATTCTATTCCATTGTTCTACCTGATTGTCACTGTACAAATACCATGCAGTTTTTATCACAATTGCTCTGTAGTACAGCTTGAGGTCAGGGTTGGTGATTCCAAAAGAATTTCTTTAGTTGTTGAGAATAGTTTTTGCTATCCTAGGTTTTTTGTTATTCCAGATGAATTTGCAAATTGCTCTTTCTAACTCTGTGAAGAATTGAGTTGGAATTTCAATAGGGATTGCATCGAATCTGTAGATTGCTTTCAGAATGTGGCCATTCTTACTATATTAATCCTGCCAATCCATGAGCATGGGAGATCTTTCCGTCTTCTGAGATCTTCCTCAATTTCTTCAGAGATTTAACGTTCTTATCAAACAGATATTTCATTTGCTTAGTTAGAGTCACACCAAGGTATTTTATATTATTTGTGAGTACTGTGAAGGGTGTTGTTTCCCTAATTTCTTTCTCAGCCTGTTTATCCTTTGTGTAGCGGAAGGTCACTGATTTGTTTGAATTGATTTTATATTCAGCTACATCACTGAAGTTGTTTATCAGGTTTAGGTGCTCTCTGCTGGAATTTTTGGGGTCACTTAAGTATATTATCATACCATCTGCAAATAGTGATATTTTGACTTCTTTTCAAATTTGTATCCCTTTGATCTCCTTTTGTTCTCTAATTGCTCTAGCTAGGACTTCAAGTACTAGAACATGGGCAACCTTGTCTAGTTCCTGTTATTACTGGAATTGCTACAAGTTTCTCTCCATTTAGCTTGATATTAGCAACTCATTTGATATATATTCCTTTTACTATCTTTAGGTATGAGCCTTGAGTTCCTGTTCTTTTTAAGATTTTTATCATGAAGGGGTGTTGGATTTTGTCAAATATATTGACAGCATCTAAAGAGATGATCATATGGTTTTGGTCTTTGAGTTTGTGTATATAGGGGATTACATTGATTGATTTCAGTATATTGAACCATCCCTGCATCCCTGGGATGAAGCCTAGTTAATCATGATGAATGGTCATTTTGATGTGCTCTTGGATTCTGTTTCCAAGAATTTAATTGAGTATTTTTGCATCGATATTCATACATGAAATTAGTCTGAAGTTTTATTGTGCCTTTGTGTGGTTTAGGTATCAAAGTAATTGTTGTTTCATAGAACATATTGGGTAGAGTACCTTCTGTTTCTATTTTGTGAAAAAGTTTGAGGAGTATTGATCTTCTTTGAAGGTCTAACAGAACTCTGCTCTAAACCCATCTGGTCATTGGCTTTTTTTTTTGGTTGGGAGACTTTTAATGACTGTTTCTATTTCTTTAGGGGATATGGGATTATTTAGATTGTTAATTTGATCCTGATTTAACTTTGCTACCTGATATTTGTCTAGAAAATTGTCCATTTAATTTAGATTTTCCAGTTTTGTTGACTATAGGCTTTTGTAGTAGGATCTGATGATTTTTTTGATTTCTTCAGTTTCTGTTGTTAAGACTCCCTTTTCATTTCTGATTTTGTTAATTATGATACTCTTTCTGTGCCCTCTGGTTAGTCTGGCTAAGGGTTTATCTATTTTGTTCATTTTCTCAAATAACCAATTCTTGGTTTGGTTGATGCTTTGTATAGTTCTTTTCATTTCCACTTGGTTGTTTTCAGCTCTGAGTTTGATTATTTCCTGGGGTCTACTCCTCTTGGGTGAATTTGCTTCTTTTTGTTTTAGTGCTTTCAGATGTGCTGTCAAGCTGCTATTGTATGTTCTCTCCAGTTTCTTTTTGGAAGCACTCAGAGCTATGTGTTTTCCTCTTAGGACTGCTTTCATTGTATCCCATAAGTTTTGGTATGTTGAGGCTTCATTTTCATTAAACTCTAAAAAGTCTTTAATTTCTTTATTTCTTCCTTGACCAAGTTATCATTGAGTAGAATATTGTTCAGCTTCCACATGTATGTGGGCTTTCTATTATTTATGTTGTTATTGAAGAGCAGCCTTAGTCCATGGTGATCTGATAGGATGCATGGGATTATTTCAGTTTTCTTCTATCTGTTGAGGCCAGTTTTGTGACCAATTATCTGGTCAGTTTTGGAGAAGGTGTCATGAGGTGCTGAGAAGAAGTTATATTCTTCAGTTTCAGGGTAAAATGTTCTATAGATATGTTACATCCATTTGGTTCTTAACTTCTGTTAGTTTCACAGTATCTTTGTGTAGTTTCTGTTTCTATGATTGGTCCATTGCTGAGAGTGGGGTATTGAAATCTCCCATTATTATTGTGTGCAGTACAGTATGTGCTTTGAGCTTTAGTAAAGTTTCTTTTATGAATGTAGGTGACCTTGCGTTAGGAGAATAGCTATTTAGAATAGAGGGTTCTTTTGGGAAGATTTTTCCTTTGATGAGTATGAAGTGCCCCTCCTTGTCTTTTTTGATAACTTTATGTTGGAAGTCGATTTTATTTGATGTTAGAATGGCTACTCCAGCTTGTTTCTTGGGACCATTTGCTTGGAGAATTGTTCTCCAGCCCTTTATCCTGAGATAGTGTCAGTTTCTGTCCCTGAGGTGGGTTTCCTGTATGCAGCAAAATGTTGGGTCCTGTTTATGTAACCAGTCTCTTAGTCAATGTCTTTTTATTGGGGAATTGAGTCCATTGATATTAAGAGATATTAAGGAAAAAGATTGTTTCTTCCTGTTATTTTATTGTTGTTAGAGGTAGAATTATGGTTTTTGTGGTTATCTTCTTTTTGTTTTGTTAAAAGAAGATTATTTTCTTGTTTTTTTCTAGGGTGTAGTTTCTCTTTATGTAGGAGTTTTCCATTTATTATCCTTTGCAGGGCTGGAATTGTGGAGAAATATTGTGTAAATTTGTTTTTTTTTTCATGGAATATCTTGGTTTCTCCATCTATGGTTATTAAGAGTTTTGTTGGTTATAGTAGCCTGGGCTGGCATTTGTGTTCTCTTAGGGTTTGTATGATTATTGTTTGGTTATTATTATATAACAGGAGGAATTTATTTTCTGATCCAATCTATTTGGTGTTCGGTGGCTTCTTGTGGAAGTTTTCTTCTATAATTTTGTGATTCACTGGCCCTTTAAGTTGAAAATCTTCACTCTCATGTATACCTATTATCCTTAGGTTTGGTCTTCTCTTGTGTCCTAGTTTTCCTAGATGTTTTGGCTTAGGACCTTTTTGAATTTTGCATTTTCTTTGACTGTTGTGTGAATGATTTCTATGGAGTTTTCTGCACCTAAGATTCTCTCTTCCATTTCTTGTATTCTGTTGTTGATGCTTGCATCTATGTCTCCTGATCTCTTTCCAAGGTTTTCTATCTCCAGAGTTGTCTCCCTTTTTGATTTCTTTATTAATTCTACTTCCATTTTTAGATCCTGGATGGTTTTCTTCAATTCCTTCACCCGTTTGGATGTGTTTTCCTCTAATTCTTTAAGGGATTTTTGTGTTTCCTCTTTAAGTGCTTCTACCTGTTTACCCGTGTTCTCCTGTTTCTTTAAATGAGTTATCTATGTCCTTCTTAAAATCCTCTATCAGCACCAAGAGATATGATTTTAAAACCATATCTTGCTTTTCCCCACAGCAACATTTTAAGTTCATGTTTAGCTGACATACAAATAATAGGCTTCATTATGACATATTCACATTTACGTGTCATCACAATCAAATATCTATCACTAAACGTTCCCTGACCCATCCTCTGCTGGATCATCCCTACAAATAACCCTCTTTTACTTACACACACACACACACACACACACACACACACACACACACACACACATACACACTTGTTCCTACATTTCATTGGTTGGCTATCAATAGACAATCTAATGGAAAATTTACAAAAGAGCAAACACATTTTCTTGGATGCAGTTATTATACCATTATTGGCTTCAGACACTTTTAAATCAAGAGGTTGGTCATGAGAATTGAGACTATGAATGGTAACCTGTGCTCTAAATTGCTAATGAAATAGATACTATGGAATTTCAATAGTGTAAACTACTATAATAAATACTTTTAATAGATAAATACTCAAGAAAAAGTAAAGTTTCTAAACACATACAATAGAAAATTATTTCAAGGTAAGGGGCTTTAAAAAAATCATCCATCCTTCGCAGTAATTAACTTATTTTGGTATTGTAAAAAGTCAGTACTTAAACAGAGCCAAGAGATCAAAATGCATGTGCTGTTGTAAATAACAAGAATACAAGATAAAGCAAACTAGTGTGAGTATTTCCAAGAGGGAAAAAAATACATTGAATCGATTAAAGCATGAAGTTGAGACTCTATATGGACATCTATAGGAAAAAAATGTGTGGATCAGTACAAATAAGCTGCAAGGCAAGGCAACCAGTGTTGAACCATTTTTGCTGTGAGAGCAAAGACAGCATGCATACACAGGGGGAGTGTAAAGTCATACTACTGTAGATAATGACACAGCCTCAAGTCATTGATCAAAACAACAAAACTGCAAAGCACTGTTTAAGAATAAAGCCATGTTAAAGTCAAATCGCTTTTTGTTTTATTGCAAATGTAGTATCAACATTTTATATGCACATTGATTTACATGTTTAAAATATATAAGCAAAATCTGCAGAGTTGCATATTTGGAAAGGATGCCACCACCCAAGTCATTGCATGATGAGGCGAAACAGGTGTTTGTTTTGGTAAATCAATCATGTACTATCCTTCCACTCATCTAATAAATAATTAAGCTCCCTGCCCTGACTTGAAAAACACATGTTGGGCTGGTGTGTGTCAAAACAATGGGTACACATTTTTCTTTCTTTATTTTATTTTATTATTTTTTTTTTTTTGGTAAAATTAGTTCTTGGATGTTTTTTACTTTTTAAGCTAAACACCCTTCTGAACACAGTTAAGCCTGGACACACACACACACACACACAGTATTTTAATGAAACTCAGGACCTGTGAATACTTTTGTAAAGTTAATATCCCTCAGCATATTTTTTAAGTGTCTAGTCTTTCTTACATATTTTAAATAACTTTATCCTGGGTTTACTCAGTACTAGTCCTAACTAATAAACTGAATAGTAGCTTCCATCAGCATCTGTGACCAACACTATGAAGACCAGAAACTCAGATAATGGACTTAAAACATAAAAGAAATGTTGTTATTCACTTTAAACAATGGCCAACTCTCAGAAGCTGGTTTTTCAACAAATTCAAACTGATGTTCTAATTTGAGGATAAATCCCTCAGTTTCTTTAAGGTATCTTTTGTGTCCTAGATTTAATAAAGCATGTTTGGAAAGAGAAAATCAAGCAAAAGTTTTTCATTGTTTGCATTAAATAAACTATTTTAAAGTAAACATCTTAAAGGATTCTTTTTCTATTTCTTATTCTGTATCAATTTTTTTTATTTGTTTATTGTAACATTTGAAAATTGACAAACCGTACTGAGTGTAAACTTTTCCCATTTGGCTGATTCAGAGGATGTATTCAAACAACAGATTTCCTGGATTAAGTTTCAATAAGTTAAAGATAAAAATAGGATTAATTAATGCTTTCTGCTTGTTTGAAATACTTTCATCATCCAGTCCATGAAGAAGAGATGTGAGTTGCACACCACTCTTCTCAATTAAATAATTAGTCAGGTTCATTTAGCATCATCAGAGAGAGGTATAATCTTAAATTTAAAACAGTCCTGATTCGTTTGGCATCAACAATAAAAGATATCAATAAAAATTAAGAGGTGAGCCAGATGGCATGTAGGAATTTAGTTTAAAGGGAAGCAGGAGACAGAAATTAACTTAAACTTAACATAAATTTAGGCATTGAAGATCAAATGATATTTGTGGGGTTTGTTTGGTTTGTCTTTATTTTATCTTTGCAGATTTGTTTTTAAATTTTGAGAATTATTTTCCACAAAGGTCTTAGTGCTTTAAATATGAAAAGTCTGTGACCCAAGATATGACATATATTGATAAAATAGTGGGTTAATTGCCAAATGAACTTCATCTTGTGTATGGGATAATATGCTTTGCTGCATGCAGAGGCAATTGGAGGTTTAATACATTTGGTGTTGTATATCAATCTTGTTAAATCAATCATTACACATTATCTCAGAAAGGTGCCCATAATTCAGCGGCAGAGTTTAAGTGGAAGCTGGCAAGGTTCACCCAATGAAAGTAACACAGTTTTATTTTGTTGTTGCTGAAAAGAATTCTCAAACAATATTCAAGAATATTTACATATAACAGGCAACATTCATTCAACTAACCCCCCTTTGCCTTGTACAGATTCCTGTATCTTGCATAGAGGAGGTTTGGTTTATTAAGATTTATGGAAGAGAGTCAATCCCCAACACTATTAATGATATTTTGCTATGCTTGCAGAAAGGAGCCTAGCATAACTGGCTTCTTCCAGCAGCGGATGGAAACAGTTGCAGAGACTCACAGCCAAACATTATGCTCAGCTCAGGAGTCTTGTAGAAGAGATATGGGAAGGATTCAGGAAACCAGGGAGGTTAAGGACACCACAAGAAGACATACGGGGTCAACTAACCTTTTCCCATGGGTGCTCACAGAGATGAAACAATCCACCAAAGAACATGCATGGACTGCACATAGCCCCCCCCCCCTACACATTTGTAGTTGATGTGCAATTTGGTCTTCATGTGAGTTGCATAACAATTGGAGGGTGCTTTCTCTGATGATGTTGCCTGCCTTTGGATCACCTTCTTGTAGCTGGGCTGCCTTGACTGGCTTCAGTGGGAGAGGATGCGCTTAGTCCTGCTGGGACTTGATGTGCCAGGGCAGATTGTTACCCATGGGAGTTTTCTCATTCTCTAAGTAGAGGGGAAAGGAGCAGTGGGGGGAGTGGTTGTGTGTGAGGCTGGGCAGAGCGGGGGAGGGGACTTTGATTGAGATGCGAAGTGAATAAAAACAAATTTGCTGAGAAATAATCATTAAGAGGTTGATAGATCCAGGTTCCACGTCTTGTAGCTTGCTTTTTTGTTTGTAGTTATTGACAATTCCATTCAGTGTGAGTTTCTGCAGATCCCTTGCATCCTGATAGACAGATTAGTCACTATTATTCCTGTCAGAAAATGTTACATCCATAGCCTTTCCCTTGTTAATAGAGTTTTAATCATAAGGTATCACCCTCAGCCTGAAATGATAGCTGCAGAGTTCTTTGATTTCATTTATTTATTTATTAGCATTTTTGTTTTTTAAAAATTAGATATTTTCTTTATTTACATTTCAAATGTCATCCCTGTTCCTGGTTTCCCCTCTGAAAACTCTCTCTCCCTTCCCCCTTTCCCCCACTTCTATGAGGGTGCTCCACCACCCACCCACCCACTCCTGCTTCACCATCCTGGCATTCCCCTACACTTGGGCACAGAGCTTTCATAGGACCAAGGGCCTCTCCTCCCATTGATGTCCAACAATGCTACATATGTGGCTGGAGCCATGGATCCCACTATGTGTACTCTTTGATTGATGGTTTAGTCCCTGGGAGCTCTGGAGGGTATGGCAGGTTAATATTGTTGGAGCAGAAACTGAAAGAAAAGCCATGCAGAGACTGGCCCAGCTGGGTATCCATCCCATATACAGTCACTAAACCCAGACACTATTGTGGATGCCAAGAAGAGCTTGCTGACAGGAGCCTGGTATAGCTGTCTTCCTGAGAGGCTCTGCCAGAGCCTGACAAATGCAGAGGAGGATGCTTATAGCCAACCATTGAACTGAGCACAGGGTCCCCAATAGAGGAGTTAGAGAAAGGACTAAAATTCTTTGATTTCTGATTCAACTATGATCTTACTCAGAAAGAAAGAAAATGAAAAGATTCCATTTCCTCAGCCCCATCTAGATTTCCATGCCATTTATTTCATTTATCTTTCAAGCATCCTGAAGATTGAATGCTTCTCTGCACCAAAGGTCTGAGGGAAATCATTGCCATGGCCCACATCTTCTTATACAAATAGGAAATGTTTATTTTGGTTTCTTCATTTCTTCTCATGCAGATTGATAACTGTGCATAAAGCATGCACATAAGCCCACGGATGTGTATTCCCACACATGGATCTTGCTGTAGTGTAACAGAAACCAATTGTCAACTCATTGCCCTTGCTCCTCTTCCCTGTAAGCAGTGTCCAGGCAGATATCAACAAAGGGCATCTTTCACATACTGGAAGGAACAGAATTAGAATTCCTCTCTGGCTTCTCTTGTGAACTTATATTTGTGTAAAAGAAGCCGTTCCAAGAAGGCCCACTGAAGCAGAGATAGTATGTTTACATATAATTGGACTCAAGCTTCTGATTTTCTTATGCAAAAACTAAAAGAGAACTAGTCAGTATAAATTGATATACATAATACCATATCACAATAACCTGCAATGGAAGACACCCTTCCTGGTCAGTGTACATATGCCTGCTCTGGCTTCATTTTGACATTGTTCACTTTCTTAGGTGGATCTCATTAGCTGGAGACCAGCAGCAGGCTTCCCTGGTTGAGAACATCTTCCTGACTTCATGAATGGCTGCCTACTGTGGCTGTGTGATGGGGGCAGATGGACAGAGGACTCAGGCTATGAAAACCTTTTCCAGCCACTTATAAGCTGCTTTTGGGACATCAGTCTACTTAATGGCCCCTGTGCCCTATTGTCCAACCTGAATCTGAGCTGAAGCCAGCCATCAAAGCTGAATTTTTAAAAGCATGGTGATCTCACATGAAATTACTTTCACTACTTTAATTTTGATAAAGCATCTCTGAGCAACCTGAAGAGCCCAACTTGGCTCCGGAAAGTATCATAGTAATGTACAAGCACAGCTAAAAAGAAATTTCAATTTTTTTCTAATTGGCCTTCATATGAAAATGAGGAAAGGCTTTCAGCCTACTAAATTATTCATTGTTACTATGTGTCCTCTAAATTTATTACTCTTGGCTGATGTACAGATTTAAATATAAAATAAACAGTAGAATTTAAAGTGAAATGCAGTAAATAGAGCTGGCGTTGGCCGTGACTGTGCAGACACTGCCATGTTTGTGAGCCTTTGACAGTGACTTCAGTCATCAAACTTGTCTTGGTACAAAGTCAAATGAATAAAGTGAGCAAAACAGATCTAAATAAACTAGTATTCCATGTCTGGTTGTAGGACTCCTTGGGGGTACATAATCACTTTTTTTTTTGTTGTTAATTGCTTCACACATATTCCTGTTTTTAACACTTTTTCAGCAAATTAGACAAGACGACTAAATGTGCTATGGAAGTGGTGTCAAAGATCACATATTGCCCTGCTTGGGTTTCGTACTCTTATGGTTTATTAAAAGACATGGATGGGGGAAGGAAAAGCAATGAAAGTAAAATTAGATGGGAAATATCCCAAAGTCATTTTTAAAAGCAAAGTTTTAGTTTGACCATTGCCCTCATATATTTTTTAAAAGGATTATTTTAACAGAGTATTTCTTTTTAAATTAAAATATTTAGTTAGTATACAGAGTCATGTATGACATCTTTATATGCCTGTGCCATTGTACATTTCCCTATCTGTCCCCTCCCCCGCTAACTGCACTTGCTGTCCCTTTTCTTCTCCCCATCCCAAATAATTCTCCCTCACTCATGCTTCAGTTCATTTCTTATGATCCACTCCACCCCACTCTCCACTTCCCTCAAATGTTTTCAATTTTAGACACAGGTGTTCTCTTCTGTTGAGACTTTCAGAAGATTTACTTAACAACAACGATTATGTATCCAGGCAATAAAAAAAATAAAAAGCACTAAATTATCCTCATTGAACACTCCCTGTCTTGGATGTTGGTGTGCTGAGAGCATTACTGGGATCAGTTTTGTACAGCCTCTACAAAATTACTGTAAGTTATGATAATTAAGCCCTCGCCATGGATGAGGAAGCTTACATTTAAGATGTATAATTTGACAAACATATGACAGTTAGGAACTCTTGTACTGGCATTCGGGTCTGATGATAGCCAGGCAGCATGTTAGAGCATGTTAGATGTGTTTTGGGCTCAGTACATATTTATCTGCATCTCATCATATTTACAGTGAAATGGAATCACAACCTAGGCTATGAACTTGTTCTACCTGCTCTCATCTCCTGGGACTCAACCTTTCAATGCTGGAACAGCTTCCTTCTTTCATCTACATGAGAAATACTGATCCTGTACTGCCACTTCAGAGTCAGTTTTTCCTCATCTGTTTTCTTGAGTGTCTTCCTGTATTTAACTCTGTGCCCAGATGATGCACAGACAGTAATGACCGCAGCATTCCTTCAAAAGTGTACACTTTAGTTTGGGCTCTTTAGTTTCATTCTTATTTGTAAGAATTACTAGCTCACTTTGTTATACAGCAATAGTTTTATTATTTCCACACAGTTGGAACTTTAGAAGAACTGTTAATTGCTTTTCTCTCTTGGCAGCTATGTCTCTCAGCACTATCGATGCAATATGAGCTAAACCCCAGGAAGGAGGCTTCCACGTCTGTTACATCCTGTGTCTGAAGTGTGTGACAGCTTCAGTAATACAATCTTACCTTCAAGTTCGGGAAAGAGACTGAGGACAATAGCATTAGCCTATATTGTTTTGGGAGTCTCTTGGACTCTCCTGACCAAGAACTGTAAGAAAGGTTTCCCATGCCCACTTCTAGCAAACATACAGATGAAAACTACAATTGTTCTAGTGAATAAGGCGATATCTACATTTCTCTCTCTTTTCTCTCCCTCTCAAATATACATAATATATCTATATGTTATATAGATATATGATATATAGATAGGAATATCATGCATCTAGAACAATATACAAAGAAATAATAACTGTATTAAAATAAAAATATGATTCATACAACTTCATAAACCCTGAGGATTTCCAGAAAATTTAAACATACTCTCTTGATATTGACTAAAATTCTGTTCCAAGATTTTATATATGCAATTCTAGACATTTTCATGGAAGCCACAATACTAAGTCATTATCCAGATGTTTCCAAAGAAATGCCCCAGATGGTAGACACTGTGTTCAAAAGATCTAATTTGAGAAATTTTAAAGAATTTGTATTAAGCTGAAATATATAACACATTAAAAACAAATGAGAACTAATAGTGGTCTGGTTTTGTTTTAGTTTCCCTAATCTATTACTTTTACTTATTTCTTATTTATTTTGTAAAGTAGCTTTTTTTTTAAATTATGAATATAATTACACCATTTTCTCATTTCCCTTTCTGTCATCTAATTCCTTCCATATCCCTCACCACATTCTTAGTCAAATTCATGGCCTCTTTTACTTTCATTATTGTTACATATCTTTGTGTGTGTTCTTAAACATAACAATACCAGCTGCTCAGTCTGTATTTGTTCATATATGTTTTCAGGGCTGACCATTTGGTACTGGATAGCCAATTGTGCTCTTCCCTGGGGAAGACAATTTTCCCACTCTCAGCTTTCCTTAGTTTTCTGTAGCTCTTTATGCAGGTTGAGGCCTCATGAGTGTTCCCTCGTCTAATTAGCATAAAAATTGCTGCCTTCTTTGTTTATGGAATGTTTAGGCAGTCAGCATGTGGGTGAGTATACCTTCTCTGACATTTCCAAGAGACCCCATATCACAGTAAAACTTCTCTGATTTTTATAATCTCTGCTTGATCTTTCACAGTGATTTCTAAGAATAAATATGTAGAAGAATGTAGTTAGGGATTATACTGGTGTTGTTGTGGGGCAGGTCTCTAAGATCCTGGATAATTGGCAAGGCTTAGCATCCCATGTATGATCTCTCTCTTGCTGAGAGGGCCTTCAGTCCCAACAGAGAGGTGAGCTTGAGGAACCTGTACATTCTAAATAAGAAGAAATTATAATATTCCTGAGATAACAAAGATAGAAGACAAAGCAAACCCCGCAGTGACAGTCCCTGACAGAACAAAAGAGGAAAGTATTGGTGAAATAGAGATGTGATTGGAAGGTTGCATATGTCTGAATAAAAAAAAAGAGTGACTCCAGAGCCAGCCACAGTCAAGCCAACCCACTGAACTTCAAATATGAAGAGATTAAGATCCATTTGGACTATACAAAAAAAGTAAGTGAGACAAAGTGAAGCACCATTTTCACCTTAGTCTCCACAGCACAAGATACTGAATCAGCATCAACAGACTTACTAGTGAAAGGAATTTCTCTTGGAACATTCACATCAAGTAAGTCCTTGTTTACATATAAAATGCAAACTTCAAAGCAGAAAGGCTCCCATATGCCTCCCTAAAATGGAACCCAGTGCAACTATCACTTCCATAACTCTGCCTCCTAGGAATGATGGAATCTGTTCCAAAGATGAACTTTGTTAGGACCGGGGGACATTGTGACCATGGGAGTGAATAGTGCTCATCGCTTGAAACGATTACAAAGTAACAGTGCATCAAATCAGAGACAGCATGACCTAACCTGACAGGGAAAGATGCTTTCATTTAGAATGAAGAAGCTTCACTAAGAGGGGTAGCTTGAAGCACAGGAGACATATCTGTTGGACCATACAGTAGGAGCAGGCAGAGAAGAATATCAGAGAAACCCCTTTCACTTTTAGAAATGCCTTTATTTGAATATGGAACTGAGATGGAGAACTGTGATTATGAGTCTATTTATAGTATTAGAACAGAATTTAAATGTCATCACCATCCTATCATCATAATAATAGTAACAACAGAAGTGGGGTGTGTGGGAAGGAGTCAATGATACTCTGTAAGAACCCTCATTTGTGGGTTTTCAGAGCACAGGCTAAGACACCGACTTAAACTAATGCTGGTGTTGCAGAATAATAATGACTGCAAGTTTAAACTTTTAAGATCTTTACTTTTGGAAGAATCTGTGAGAAACTTGAGGCTCTTGTAAGGAATTAATTCTCATTGAAGGTGAGAAGTTTCTTTAATTGCTTTTTGTTGTTGTTGCCCTTAAGATAGAGTAAAATTTGAATATTTGTGAAATAAAATTGTAAATAATAATATTTCCTTATGGATCACATTTACTGCTCTAGAGCTGAATGAACCTGAAAAAAATGGAGCCTACAAGTGAGGCAGACTAAAATCTCATAAAATAGCCAATTTGATGAAGAACATCAGACAAGGACAAGTCAAATATGGCAAAAACAAGTTTTGCAAAGAGGCATATAAGCAAATAACAATAACCAGTTATAATGAAGATTCTAAACTTACTCCTATCTTCTACAACTGGAAGGGGAACAAAAGCACATTCCAAGAACTATTTATGTTTTTTAAAATAAACTGAGGTTACAACACTCTCGTCTTGTTTTCTTTGGGTTTTCTCACAAGCACTCAGTATACCCGTCATACGACTCCATTTGTGCACTGTGTTTTGACAGTGTTATACATATATACATATGAACACACATACATACATACACATATATACTCATTTATTATTATATTATTATGTATTAGATTATATTAATTATTTTTATTATATTATATACATATATACTCATTTATCCATCTATTTCTCTGATTCACATGTATATAAATATCACCCAAAGCCAAGATGGTTACTTGTGGATGACAGAATTTTGGTCTCTTCTGACATATTCTTCCTGTAACGGACTGGAGTATTCAAACTAAGCCTACAGTGTCTTGACTTAATTATTATTTTATATCTTAGTTTAGGGTAAAGACACTTACCTAAATCTCAGTGCCTTGCCAACCAAGGGTTTAATCCACATTTAGGTCATACATTCTTAAGAAGTTCTCTGTGGCCACATCCATCATGAGGTCACTTTGGGAACTAGGTTTTCATAGCTGTGTCAGACATTTCAGAACATGGCTGTGTAATCACAAGGCCAGCCTGCTATCAACAACAAAGTCTTAGGGATTCATTGCTGTGAAGAGACACTAAGTCTAAAGCAACTCTTAGAAAGGAAAATATTCAATTGGAGATGGCTTACAGTTCAGAGGTTCAGTTCTTTATCATCATCATCTTTATCAACATCCAGGAAGACATGGTCCTGGAGAAGGAGCTGAGGGTATTACATCTTGATACAATGGCAACATGGAGGAGACTGTGTTACACACTGGGCATAGTTTGAGCATTGGAGACATCAAAGCCCACCCCCAAAGTCACACACTACTTCCAACAAGGCCACACTTACTCCAAGAGAGTCAACAAAGTCTCAACAACTATATGGGTGGTACCTTTGGGTCATTTAATAATTATGGCTCTTGATTCAGGGTTCTATAGCAAATAGGGTAACTGCAATGTGTTTCCCATAATATCCCAAACTATATGATTAAGGCTATTCAGTTTGGTAATTTATATAATAACAACCTAAGTGTTTATGTAAACTCTAGAAAAAAATCTAAGTGAGTGTCACTGAGGATAAACTATACATTGCAGATTATGCATTGCTTTTAAAATACATGAAGGTTAGAGAGATGGCTTACAGCATAAAGAATCATACTGCCAAGACTGTTGACTTGAGTTTGATCCCTAGTACCCACATGATAGAAGAGAAAATTCTTCCAAGTTGTCCTCTTGGCTCCACACAAGCACTGTGGCATGCCCAGCTCTCCTCCAATAAATAAATATCAAAATTTTACATATAACTATGCAAGAATTCACCAATTCTGTAACATGGACGAATAGCAGATATAAAAATCATGCTTGTAATGACACATAAAGAGAATTATTATATATGTATGTGTACATATATGCTTATGAAATTCTAACAACAATAGTTATTTTTTAGGAAAGTAATTTTTCTGCTGTTTTTGTTTTTGTTTTCAAAACAGGGTTTCTCTATGAAGCCCTGACTGTCCTGGAACTCACTCTGTAGACCAACTGGCCTGAATTCAGAGATCTGCTTGTCTCTGCCTCCCAAGTGCTAGGATTAAAGGCATGTGCCACCACTAGCCAACTGACATATTTCTAAATTTTTAAGGTGTCATTTAAGATTTTTAAAAATCATAAATTATATGTTTGGAGAATTTACAGACCACTTTTCTATTCTTTATTCTGTTTTTTTTCTTTTCATCTTTCAAAAGTTCACATCTTATAAACATAGGAATATGTGCGCTGCTCTGTGTGCTTGAAGTATATATTCACATTAATGAAAATAAGCAAAGAGTAGAGGCAGAATGGTAAGCAAAGTATAATAGGCTTAACATGGCCTCACCAGACAGACAAGTAATGGGCACCAGTCATTCTTCAGTCATGTGGGGTAAATACAAATGTCCTGATGGACATAATATACCTAATGTTACAGGAACCTTGTGATTCCATCATAGCTGTCACACCACTCTGGCCAAAAAAGGGCAGAGCATGCAATAATGGCAGAGAGTATTCCAATACAATTATCTTGACGTCTTTCCTTAAAATTTCTATGTTTAAGCCTCAAGTTTCATCTGCTGTCCTCAGTGCTCTCTAAGAAGGCATGGCAGTTAGCTCAGGAGCTGTATAGGATGCTCAGATAGGATGAATTTCATGGGTGACCAGCTCTTGGAAAGTCTATTCTGCCCTCTGTATGTCACTAAGAGCATCCAGTTCCAAAGCTCTCCTAGGTTACTTGAAGTTCAGCTAATTTAGCTTCATCCTCTGTTTTAGAACACTAATTTATTTTAAAGCTCAGATTGCCCTGAGTGGAGGTATAACACATCATTTTCTGATCAGTCATTGAAATTGTTTCTGAGTGATGAGACAGAAGATATTTCTGGTACCTCTGAATTTGAGATATTGTATTTCTATGTTTTCCATAGTTGGTTACAACTCATCCTCTTTGTGTTTTTTTTTCTGTTTTAATTTTTTTATTATTATTTTCTTTATTTACATTTCAAATGCTATCCCGAAAGTTCCCTATACCCCCCCCCCGTGCCCCTGCTCCCCTACCCACCCACTCCCACTTCTTGGCCCTGGCCTTCCCCTGTGCTGGGTCATATAAAGTTTACAAGACCAAGGGGCCTCTCTTCCCAATGATGGCCGACNAGGCCATCTTCTGCTACATATGCAGCTAGAGACTCGAGCTCAGGGGGTACTGGTTAGTTCATATTGTTGTTGCACCTACAGGGTTGCAGCCCCCTACAACTGCTTGGGTACTTTCTCTAGCTCCTCCATTGGGGGCCCTGTGTTCCATCCAATAGCTGACTGTGAGCATCCACTTCTGTGTTTGCCAGGCACTGGCATAGCCTCACAAGTGGCAGCAATATCAGGGTCCTTTCAGCAGAATCTTGCTGGCATGTTCATTAGTGTCTGGGTTTGGTGGCTGATGACAGGATGGATTCCTGGATGGGGTAGTCTCTGGATAGACTATCCTTTCATCTTAGCTCTAAATTTTGNCTCTGTACCTATATCCTTTTTGTGTTTTTATCTTCATTCTTTCTTGTTTAAAAATACGCCTTTAATCCCAGCACTTGGGAGGCAGAGGCAGGCAGATTTCTGAGATTGAGGCCAGCCTGGTCTACAAAGTGAGTTCCAGGACAGCCAGGGCTACACAGAGAAACCCAGTCTCAAAAAAAAATATTATTATTGTATATTTGTGTGGGAATGCAATGTTTTATGTAGACAGGTGTGTGGCTGTGCCTGGAGTATCGGGGATCAGAGGGTGGCTTTGTAAAGCTTTTTTTCTTCTTCCAGGAATTTAACTAATGTCTGTGTTAGCTGGCAAGTGCATTTATCCACTGGAGTCTCATACTAGTCTACCTTTTCTCATTTTTGTATTCCCTTTCTAAGTAGAAGAGTAATTAAGGGTTCACTCAGGAGAGCACAGGCCTCAAAAGTAGCAGAGCTTCTGGGACAGGGACCTAGGGGTCTACATCTGTACCCAGGAGGTAGAGCTGATTCTCAGCCCTCTGTATACCTTCTCTGCCAGAGGAGAGCTTGCCTTCAGGAAGTGTCTGATGCCAGAACTCAGGTGAGATTTTTATTTTCTCTCTAGTGACTCTCTAAGGTGGGTCCAATCAGGAGTGCACAGGCTGCAGAAGATACAGAGCAGCTGAGACAGGGTCCTGTGGGCCTACATCTGCAGCTAGCGTGTCAGGATGTTCTGCAGCCCTCTGTGCACTGGTCTTGCCAGGAGAGAGCTGGCCTCCCAGGAGTGCTGAAAAAGATTTACACACTCACAGGAGGAACAAGCTCCAGCCAGAGAGAGCAAGAACATCTAACACCAGAGATTACCAGATGGCAAAAGGCAAACACAAGAATCTTACCAACAGAAACCAAGAGTACTTGGCATCACCAAAACCCAGTACTCCTACTGCAGCCAGTCCTGGATACCCCAACACACCATATATAGAAGAGGATGGCCTAGTAAGTTATCAATTGGAGGAGTGGCCCTTGATACTGTGAAGTTTTATGCCCCAGGATATGGGGAATGCCAGGGCCAGGAAGTGGGAGTGTGTGGGTTGGTGAGCAGGATGACATAGGAGGGGATAGAGGATTTTCAGAGGGAAAATTAGGAAAAGGGATAACATTGGAAATATAAATAAAGAAAATATCTAAGGAAAAAAAGAGGAAAAAAAAGAGTTACTTGCTATTTCTTTAAAAAGAACTAGAGAGCTCGTTAATCTTGTCTTTATTTTATGGATGGTATTCTGCTTTCTAGATGATGGTGATGATGATGATGATGATGATGATGATGATGATATTATCATAGTCCTGAAAGACCTGTTCATAAAAAAGAAAAATTAGATTAACCCTTTGGAAAATAAAAAAAAAAGAAGAGTAATTAAGAGTTTTTAAAATTTTATTATAAGCCCTACATTCTGATGACAGGAATTTTTTAAGTCCAATGCTTTGGCAAATGGAGATGATGGTTAGAAGAAACACACTAGATTTGAATTGCTTAGAATGTAGTCTGGCTCACCCACTGCTGAAATGAGGTACTTCCTGAAATCTAATGTCTGATAGGTGAAGATAATTTGTAATAATACTGCATACTTTGCCTGGTGCACTGTACATTTCAGGGTTCACATCACCAAGAAAATAATGTTTCTGTCTGCATATATACTGATGTGTCATTCAGAAACTAGACCTATCTGTAACTAGCTGAAACATAGGAAAGTTTTGTGGCACACGCTGACAGAATTCTCTGTAAAAGGCTGATGCTATAAACAAAATAATCAGGAGTTGCATGGAATTAAATTTCAATGTGGTGCCAGAACTGGGGAATCACTTCAAATATATACAGTATTTTTAAAAACCTGGCTTGTGTAGTCATAAATATTAAATCCTAACCACCAGCATGTGTCTAATAGTTGGAATTTTTCCATGAAATTATGAGGTTTTTCACTGATTATTATTAGTATAGAATAACTTTTACTTCATTGCACAGATTTCTGCATGCTGTTAGGAAATATTTGCTTTAGGGAGAGGAATTAACTCTTTCACTTACTATATTCAAGCCAATGGCACTCTTCCTGAAATCTCTCTGGATAAAATTCCTTTTCCTATGTACTAGTGTGACCAGCTATATTATTGCCAGGCCCAGCTGCTGACAAACATGTTGACATCTCCACCTCAGGATCCCTGACTTTGTCAGTCACTTCTGCCTCATCAGCACAATATTCTTCTTTCTCTCAGCTTCTTAATATTCCCTCTAGTTAAAAAGACACTCATTTTAATCTACTGACAATGAAGCTGTTGGTGAGATATTTCATCTATTTTTTCCTCCTTATTATATATTATCATTGCAATGATGTTGCATAGTAAATTTCTCTATGAAACGGTTGGCTTTTAAAAGAATTGTTCATATTTTTCCAGATAGGAGTAGCAACTGAGATGTTTGAAGTCATAGGAGACTAGATTCTGGTCACACTTAGGTACAATTTCATATAACTTCTTTCTGGTTTTAGGCTAAAGCAGAGGTTCTCAATCTGTTGGTCGTGGCCCATTTGAGGGTGGAATATCCCTCATCAGAAAACACAGATATTTACATTACAATCCATAACAGTAGGGAAATTATAGTTATGAAGTAGCAACAAAAATAATTTCGTAATTGAAGATCACCATAATAAGATGAACTGTATCATAGGGTCAAAGCAACAGGAGGGTTAAGGACTCCTGGGCTAAAGATTTGCTGTGGCAAGGACTCACAAGGCAACCACAGAAACAAAAGTTCAGACAAACATTTATTATCTTTGTTCAACCCAAATCAGTGAAGGCAGAGAGAGTTTAGTCTCACATACCAGGACCACATAGCAGGAAAAAAAGAAAAGGTTTGAGAATTTACATCTCTTTAAGGAAACATACTTGTTCTATCATGAAGATGTATGAGATAAAACTCAATTGTTTAAGTGTAAATTGCATATATGTTGGTACAAAATGCTGATGTCACTCCAGTTGCCATAATTTTATAGATATTGAACATATTATATCCTTGATTTTCTCTATTTTTAAATAATCACTCAATAATCATAAAGATCAAGCATTTTAAGGTGTTTATATATTAACTTCTTAATTATACAAAATCTAAATGTTGATAGCTGTTTTGATTTCTATGACAGGCTAACATAGTAAGGCATAGAAAGATTTACAATTTTGATCTAGGTCTCAGCTTTCCTGAGATCACAAGTTCTATATCCTAAACCCTTAGTGACTGAATGTGAAAATGGATTGTAGCTTGACCATATGTAATAGTATAACCTGACCTAAAACAGCATTTCTCAAAGCCCAGCCCAGGAAGCCAAAATGCTACTAAGCAGACTGAGATATCAAGCAACAGTCCTTGAATTTAAACAATAACCTTCTAACACTTGCTTCAAAATAGTCAGGACTTGATCAATAACTGCCAGCTTCTCTGTTTTTTGAACCTGTTCTAATTAACTTGACACTAACTAGGGAAAGTCACATTTTCAGCTCCAAGCAGTTACTTTGGAGACTTTAGTCCCACTCCATGTCACACCTATGAAGGCCTGCTCTTTCTTCCTTGCCTTTGAGTCTGTCAAAACCCATGTAATAGTAGCTAATTCTTCAGTAATGGAGAGCTCTTAATAAATGTCATTTGCTTTTTTATTTTGATATTTCTTTATTAATATAATTAATCATAGCAGTATCCACCATATATAATAAAACTTATATACAAATAACTGAGTCTATAGTTGTAGTTATCATTACAGAAAGGTCAATCATCAGCTGATTTTAGAATTCTGTTTTAGTTATGTAACCTACTAATACACCATTTAGAGAAATAAATACATAGACCCACAGAAAGTTGTTAGCAACGATGCCAACAATAGTGACTATGTTATCAACATTTAGTACACATTTCTAAACAGCACTCTCGTGATTAATACCATGGCTTAGTTGGTTCTGATCTCAAGTTATGTCATGTAATCATTAGATCACTTTACAGTTTAAAGTTTAACTGTGGCAATACAACTCCACTTATGCATTCATGGTTAACTGAGTGGCTGGCATGCAGCAGGAATTCAATTTACTAAGCTAACAAAGAAAAAGGCATTAATTGATCAATTATCAACACAATATAAAAACCTTTGCTGACTCTGAAAAACCCATTAATTATATTCCTTGGAACTTACTTAAATTTTCCTTATCCCTTCTTTTCTTATTTATTATCACTATATTATTTGATCGCAACAGAATCTCATGTATAGCCCAGTCTTGCCTTGAATTTACTTTATAGTCAAGATTGATCTTGAGCCTCCAAGCCTTCTGCTTCCAGCTCATAGTGCTGAGATTATAAAGGATGCCACCATACCTAGTTTATACAGTGCTGAAAATATAACCCAGGGCTTCAGGCACAGTCAGCAAATGTTCTACCAATGAGCTATAACCCCCGCATCACATGATATGCACATTTGCATTTTGCTACATATATAATCAGATTCTTGATTAGATAAGAATACAGTAAGAATACTTATCTGTTTTATTTTTCCTTTAATGTTTGGTCTAACCATGTTTATATTAAACAACCAGTGCCACTGGGAAATGGCACAGAGGTTTTGCTATTTTCTCTATAGTCAGTGAACTTTTAGCATTTGTCAGTAGCTTAAGCACTGGTTCCTTACCACACACAAGTCCAAAGGTCCACAGTTTGTATTAATCCTCCTTCAAAGTTTGATTGTAAATACTACATGGAATGTAAAAACCTCAAAGGTTACCATTAGCAATACTACTGGAAAGAACCAGGTTTTTACCTTAATAGTAGAACGAACAGTCAAGAGGATTATAATGTCCACATATAGGGGAGTCAGAAAGCATAGACCATTTCCTCAAAGGGATTGAGATTCATCAAAGGATACAGGAAATGATGGCTTAATTCATTGGTAAGTATCAAAACCATGATACATAGAACCAACTCTAGTAAGAAAAGTTTAAAGGGTTCCCCCCCCCCCCAAGGATAAGGTATGATTTATAGTAAGAAAACCCGCTGTTAGTTCAATTATAGGAAGAGAGATAATAAAGTTCCAGTCATGGGCATAGCAAAATGAAGAAGACCAGTCTCATATGGACACAAAAAGTAACAAGAAATGACCAAAACAATCTGTGGAAAGAGTAGCACTGAGAGCTGTTCTGCTTCCAAAGTACATCAAGAACATCTGGACTTTCCATGAAAAAAGTGGGGAAGAGGAAATAGCACAAATGTGCGTTAAAACCCAAACTTCAAAAGGGCGATTCATTAACTTGCATTTGAGGGGATGAATTATCATGCCTAAATACTGTTTAGCATCATACGTGATATATGTTCCTGCTACAACATGACATTTTATAAATAGTACACACACCACACCATTCTGCACCTTCAGATAGAAGCATGCCTGCCGTGCACTCCAATTCTTCCTTAACACCTCATTCCTGAAACCCCTTCATCAGTTAAGCACTATTCAAAATAATGTCTACAGCTTTTTTCTTCCCCTAGAAAGGCTACTGAAAAGGCGAAATCTGTCTTGCAGGCCATCTCTCTCCCAGTCGTCTTTCCCGAAGACTCACCAATAAGCTTTGGGGAGGATGCTTGCTGGCACTCAGCCCTCGTCCAAGCTCTGTGGCCTCCTCCTCTCTGCCACCTTTCTTCTATTTGAGTTACAGCAAGCATCTCCCTGTCAGGATCTCTAATTTTGTTAACTGGGTTTCTTTGCAGATCCTGCAAAGTGCATCTCTTAGGAATGCCCGTGAGATATTTCCATGATCCTGATATCTGACTGTTAGAGAGCTGCTCTCAGGGAACAGAGGCTATACAGACAGCAGAAAGGGGCCTGGGAGTGATCTGCTGCTTTCACACCTAATGTGTGGCTGTAGTTTTGGCTCAGTTTAGTGTTTTATAAAGAGGTTCACTCAGCTTCTGTAACTGATATTTATATATTTTTTTCTACATGACCAGGTGACTGGGACTGGGAGGATATATGAATGACAGGAGCTAGTCCTTTCCATCAGAGGCTTAAGTAGAACATGAAGATCAGAGCATTATTCTATCACTCAGAGTGATGGGTACTGTAAGAAGAGCAGAGATAAAGGGTCATGTGACTCCAAAGGGCAGGGGATTGCTTCTCACTGACTAAGGGCTAGTCATGTTTCCTGAAAAATGAAATAGTTGACCTTTCCCCTGATTTCTGGGCTGGGAGCATGTAGGAGTAATCCTGTACATCAAACATAAAGCACTAGAGAACTGGTCAGCGGCTTTTGCCACAGTCAAATCCCATTTTCTCTGTAGCAGTCACTCTCACGTTGTGGCACTTATTCCTAAGAATCTCAAAAAAATTTAATCAGTCACAGAAAATTATTTGACAATTTTGAATTAAAGTTATACTCTTATTTGCATTGTTTACAATTTCACTTATTGTAGAACTACAGAAAATTACTTTAAAAAGATTGAATAAATCCTATTTATTCTCAAAACTCTCTTCACCCTTACATTCTACTGCTCTCATTCAATCTTAAAAATGTAGTTTCAACAAGAATCTCATAATACTGTAGTGAATAGAAAACATAACAGTGGAAGGAACTTGAAAGGTTGGTCATCTAGCTACTCAGATTGTTTTTCTTTTTCTTTTTCTTCTTCTTCTTCTTTTTTTTTTTTTTTTTTTTGGTTGGTTGGTTTTTTGATTTTTTTTTTGTGTGTATATTGTTTCTATTGTGAAGAGACACCATGGCCACAATAGTTCTTTATTAAAATTAGATGTTTTCTTTATTTACATTACAAAGTTTAGCACCTTTCCTCATTTCCCTTCCTAAAACTCCCTATGGGATTTCCCCAGTCCACTACTCAGTAACCTACCAATTCCTGTTTCCCTGTCCTGGCTTTCCACTATACTGGGACATAAAGCCTTCACAAGACCAAGGGTATCTCCTTTCAGTGATGTCCCTCAAGGCCATCCTCTGCTACCTATGTGGCTGGAGACCTGGGTCCCTCCATGTATACTCTTTGGTTGGTGGTTTAGTCCCTAAGAGCTCTGGGGTGGTCTTGTTGGTTGATATTGTTGTTCCTTCTATGGGGCTGCAAACCCCTTTACCTCCTGTGTCCTTTCTCTAGCTCCTTCAATGGGGACCCTGTGCTCAGTCTAATGGATGGCTATGAGCATCTACTTATGTATTTTCAGGCACTGGCAGACCATCTCAGGAGACAGCTACACCAGGCTCCTGTCAGTAAGCACTTGTTGGCATTCACAATAGTGTCTGAGTTTGTCAAATGTATATGGGACAGATCCCCAGGTAGGACAATCACTGGACTGACTTTCCTTCAGTTTCTGCCCCAAACATTTGCTCTGTATTTCTTCCCATTGTGTATATTGATTCCCCTTCTAAGAAGGGCCAAATTATCCACACTGTGGCCCTCCTTCTTCTTGAGTTTCATGTGGTCTGTGAATTGTATCTTGGGTATTCTGAACTTCTGGGCTAATATCCACTTATCAGTGAGTACATACCATGTGTGTTCTTTTGTGATTGGGTCAACTCACTCAGGATAATATTTTCTAGTTCCTCCCATTTGCCTAAGAACTTCATGGATTCATCGTTTTTAATATCTCGGTAGTACTCCATTGTGTAAATGTACATTTTCTGTATCCATTCCTCTGTTGAAGGATACCTGGGTTCTTTCCAGCTTCTGACTATTATAAATAAGGCTGCTATGAACATAGTGGAGCATGTCTCCTTATTACAAGTTGGAGCATCTTCTGGCTATAAGCCCAGGAATGCTATTGCTGGGTTCTCAGGTAGTACTATGTCCATTTTTCTGAGAAACTGCCAGACTGATTTCCAGAGTGGTTGTATCAGCCTTTAATACCACCAGCAATGAATGAGTGTTCCTCTTTCAAATGAATATAAATTGGAAAGGAAGAAATCAAAATATCACTATTTTTAGAGGATATGATAGTATCCTTAAGTGACACAAAACATTTCACCAGAGAACTCCTAAATCTGATAAACAACTTCAGCAAAGTGGCTGGACATGAAATTAACTCAAACAAATCAGTGTCCTTCCTCTACTCAAAGGATAAACAGGCTGAGAAAGAAATTAGGGAGACAACACCTTTCACAGTAGTCACAAAGAATATAAAATACCTTGGTGTGACTCTAAATAAGCAAGTGAAAGATCTGTATGATAAGAACTTCAAGTCTCTGAAGAAAGAAATCGAAGAAGATCTCAGAAGATGGAAAGGTATCCCAAACTCATGGATTGGTAGGATTAATATAGTAAAATTGGCTATCTTGCCGAAAGCAATCTACAGATTCAATGCAGACCCCAATTCCAACTCAATTTTTAATAGAGTTAGAAGGAGCAATTTCCAAATTCTTTTGGAATAACAACAAACCCAGGATAGCAAAAACTATTCTCAACAATAAAATAACTTCTTTTGGAATCACCCTCCCTTACCTCGAGCTGTACTACAGAGAAATTGTGATAAAAACTGCATAGTATTGTTACAGGGACAGGCAGGTCAATAGAATAAAATTGAAGACCCAGAAATGAACCCACACACCTATGGTTGCTTGATCTTTGACAAAGGAGCTAAAACCATCCAGTGGAAAGAAGACAGCATTTTCAACAAATGGTGCTGGTCCAACTGGATGTTAGCATGTAGAAGAATGCAAATAAATCCATTCTTATCTCTTTGTACAAAGTTCAAGTCCAGATGGATTTAGGACCTCCACATAAAACCAGATCCACTGAAACTAGTAGAAAAGAAAGTGGGGGAAGAGCCTGGAGCACATGGGCCCAGGGGAAATTTTCCTGAATGGAAAACAGTAATTCATATAAAGGAAAGCATTTAATTGAGGCTTGTTTACAGTCAGAGATTTAGTTCCTCAACATCATAGTGGGAAACATGACAGCACACAGATATACATGAAGCTGGGGGAGAAGCTGAGGGTTCTACAGCCAGATCTGCAGGGAGCAGGACACAGTGGACACTGGGTTTGGCTTGAGCATTTGAAAACCTAAAGTCACATATTTCCTCCAAGGCCACACCTACTCCAATAAGACCACACCTCCTGGTGCCATCTCCTAAACATTCACATGAGCCTAAAAGGGCTATTTTTATTTAAATAACTGCACATATCTATGTTGTAAAGTGCCTGCATCTTTTTATGTTAAGATTTATATATACTAGAATTAATTAACTTCATAATATCCCTGACTCTGGATGTCAGGATTATCTTTCCTTATTAAATAATTTAAATTTGTCTAACAAGTATTGCTTAACAGAAAGTGAATAGTGTGATTGTTAAAACAAATTTACTACAACATTCTTGAAGAGGACATTTGTTTCAATTGCAATAAAATACTATAATTTTATAGTGTATGTGTGTATATTATGTATAAATGTATCTGAGGGTCTCCTAACACAGTCTATTTAGGCAAAAACCCTTGTATGATTACAAAAATTATGGGGAATATCACCCACTATGCAAACTTGCAATATATTTCTCCTCCATCATTCTGCTATTGTGATGATGTGATGAATATTCAGGTCTTTTCAGTCATACAAAATTCTTATAACAGTGAGAGATAAATATAGGCAGCAATTTATTTCACAAGGGACAAATTAATCAATTCCTTGGTCTGTATTGCATAGAAAACTCATTTCCTATGAAAAAGCAACCTAGAGGGAGCTGAAAGGTATATTAAAAGTTAATAGTTCAACTGATTACCTGAAATTTTCTTGCTCATAAAAAATTTTGATGACAACAAAGGGCAAAGCTGTTCCTGGGTCTTCACATGAACTCTCGAAGCAGCAATAGTTCTTAGCTCCATATGCCATTTGTCTATGAGCTACTTATCAAACCTCCAAATTATGATTTTTCAATCCTGGGATTGCTTTCTTAAATTTATGTTTTAAGAAACAAGTAGGTGCATGTTATGAACCACATCACAGAGGAACCATCTGTTCCCTTTTATACAGAACACTTAACTTTTATTAAGTTTGTCAGTTGCTACACAGTGACTTTTCAAATAACTGAAATAGATCTCTCACAAAGCCACTGTGGTGGTCAGCAATGTGGTGGTCGTGCATTGGAGGTTATAATTATGTTGTTCCCCCCTTTCCTTCGTGCATTGGAGGTTATAATTATGTCGTTTCCCCCTTTCCTTCAAACTCCCCCATGTACTCATTCTAACTTCTTATATTTTTTTTAATAAGCCTTGGGAAAGAATTAAGAGCAGAAAAAAGTGAAGCAGGTACCTGTACACATGGATAAAACATCTCCTGTGTGATGGAGGTTGTCAATATTCAGATTATTTTGTGGTCAAGATGCTACCAAATTGTGGAAGCCTAAGTTGTCTACACATTAATTTAGGAATACAAACAGGTAAAGATTGTGGACCCACTCCTCCCTCCACCCCCATGCTCCCCTTCACAGGCTCATACCAGAATGCTTGAAGCTGGCTTGGTATGATAACACCTAGCAAAAATAACTAGTTTGTGTAAACTTTGCCCAGCTCATATAGTTTATTCCTAGCCTGGCTTATTCTTATGTGTGACTGAGCAACCATGAAGGGTTTTTTTGTTTGTTTGTTTGTTTGTGTTTTTCTGTTAGGAATAAATGACCCAAACAGTAAGCGCACGCCTTTAATCCCAGCACTCGGGAGGCAGAGGCAGGCAGATCTCTGAGTTCAAGGCCAGCCTGGTCTACAGAGTGAGTTCCAGGACAGCCAGGGCTACACAGAGAAACCCTGTCTC
>NC_034607.1:55035049-55085425 GCF_900095145.1 Mus pahari
ACATATAATAAATAAATAAATAAATATTTTTTAAAAGAAAGAAAGAAAGAAAGAAAGAAAGAAAGAAAGAAAGAAAGAAAGAAAGAAAGAAAGAAAGAAAGAAAGAAAGAAAGAAAGAAAGAAAGAAAACAGTAAACCATGAAGAATTCCTAACCTGGAACTTAGCCTTGGGTGAACAGCTCTCTTTTGGCTTTCTATGAGCCCTGCTTCTGTTACTGTGCCCTGCTTCTAACCCCATTTTTCTTTTTCTCTTATCGAAAAGAATCTTCTCCAGGATTCCAGGAAATTGCAGCTAAGCTGTCTGTGTGTACAAATATGAAAGATAGGCCTAGTCATTAGAAGAAAAAACAATTTAAGGGTTTCTTTTCTTTGTTTTGTTTTTAAAAGTTTATGTCATTATATTGCTATACATATATTGTTTTAGATACTATGCATAGGGTTGAGCCATTTCATTTTGATAGACTAATAAGACAGCAATGTCATAGCAAAAGCAACATGACAAGTTGACAAATATATGAATATATTCATATAGCTTATGAATAGACATGCCATGTTTTTTAAAATATTTTCACTTTTCCCCTTAGCTTCTGTGGACAAAATAAGGAAAGGTACAAAAGCAGAGACACTAGCCAAGTCAGAGAATTAACAATAATAATGCTATTAGCTAGTCTCAGCCTCAGATTCTACCACTTTCCTGCAATATTGTATTTCATTCTCATTTTCTTCTTTCAAATTTCCTTCTGATAGCAAATCTAGGGCCATTTATTGTAACTAGCTTTTATGTTTCAGTCATTCTTTTAATCGAGCACACAATTTTGCATTTTTGTGTTGTTTATATATTTTGTTCCTTAAAAAAATAGCCTTTATGTTATAAATTACAATACTATTATATCATTTCCTTTTTCCCTTTCCTCCTTCTAATAACCTTGTAATAAGCTTCCCCTGACCTCTTCTCTGTTTCAACTTCATGGTCATTTTTCTTAATTGTTTTTTTACATACTCATATGCATATAAATAAATATTACTAAATGAGTAAATATATCCTGCTCAGACTCCATGTTGCTTGTATGAAGACTATGCCATAGCAAATAATGTCTATATATTTTTTAAGTTACATATTGGCTCCTGTCAGCAAGCACTTCTTGGCATTAGCAATAGTGTCTGGGTTTGGTGTCTGCAGGTGGGATGGATCCCTAGATAGGGCAGTCTCTGTACGGCCTTTCGTTCAGTCTAGGCTCCAGTCTTTGTCCCTGCATTTCCTTTAGATAGGAATAATTATGTGTTAATATTTTCTGAGATGAGTGAATAACTCCATCCCTCAACTAGGGGACTTTGCCTAACCTCTGGATATGGAGCCTGGTATGGCTGTCCACTGAGAGGCTCTGCCAGAGTCTGACCAGTATAGATGCTGATGTTTGCAACCCACCATCAGACTGAGCACTGGGATCCCAATGGAGAAGTTAGGGGAAGGACTGAAGGAGCTGAAGGGGTTTGCAACATCACAGGAAGAACAACAATATCAACCAACCAGACCCCTACCACCACCCAGAGCTCCCAGGGACTAAACCATCAACATCATTGATATTGAGATATTAAGGAAAAGTAATTGTTGCTTCCTGTTACTTTTGTTAGAGTTGGGATTCTGTTCTTGTGGCTATCTTCTTTTAGGTTTGTTGAAGGATTATTTTCTTGTTTTTTCTAGGGTGTAGTTTCCATCCTTGTGCTGGTGTTTTCCCATTATTATCCTTTGAAGGGCTGGATTCGTGGAAAGATATTGTGTGAATTTGGTTTTATCATGGAATACTTTGGTTTCTCCATCTATGGTAATTGAAAGTTTTGCTTGGTATAGTACCTGGGCTGGCATTTGTGTTCTCTTAGGGTCTGTATAACATCTGTCCAGGATCTTCTGGCTTTCATAGTCTTGTGTTAGAATCTGGAGTAACTCTAATAGGCCTGCCTTTATACGTTACTTGGCCTTTTTCCGTTACTGCTTTTAATATTCTGTCTTTATTTAGTGCACTTGTTGTTCAGATTG
The DNA here is from genome assembly GCF_900095145.1 of Mus pahari. Taxonomy (NCBI): domain Eukaryota; kingdom Metazoa; phylum Chordata; class Mammalia; order Rodentia; family Muridae; genus Mus; species Mus pahari. Next base: position 55,037,085 of record NC_034607.1, read on the forward strand.
TTATGTGTCAGGAGGAATTTCTTTTCTGGTCCAGTCTGTTTGGAGTTCTGTAGGCTTCTTGTATGTTCATGGGCATCTTTTTCTTTAGGTATGGGAAGTTTTCTTCTATAATTTTGTTGAAGATATTTGCTGGTCCTTTAAGTTGAAAATCTTCATTCTTATCTACTCCTATTATGAGTAGGTTTGGTCTTCTCATTGTGCCCTGGGTTTCCTGGATGTTTTGAGTTAGGATCTTTTTGCATTTTGCATTTTCTTTGATTGTTGTGTCCATGTTCCCTATGGAATCTTCTGCACCTGAGATTCTCTCTTCCATNTCTTGTATTCTGTTGCTGATGCTTGTATCTATGGTTCCTGATTTTTTTCCTAGGGTTTCTATCTCTAGAGTTGTCTCCCTTTGGATTTTCTTTATTGTTTCTGCTTCCATTTTTAGATCCTGGACAGTTTTGTTNAATTCCNTCACCTGTTTGGTAGTGTTTTCCTGTAACTCTCTAAGGTATTTTTGTGTTTACTCTTTAAAGGCTCCTAGCTGTTTACCTGTGTTTTCCTGTATTTCCTTCTTAAAGTCCTCCATCATCATCATGAGAAGNNACTTTAGATCCATGTCCTACTTTTCTGGTGTGATGGTGTATCCAGGACTTGCTATGGTGGGAGAGTTTGGTTCTGATGATGCCAAGTAACCTTGGTTTCTGTTGTATCTGTTCTTATGCTTGCCTCCTGCCATCTGATTATCTCAAGTGCTTGCTGCCCTCAATATATCTGATTGGAGCCTGTCCTTCCTATAATGCCAATTGATTCAGGACTCCTCAGAGTCCAGATTTCTCTGTGATCCATTGATTGTGGCTTCCTGTGAACCTGAGATTCTGGGTGTGTCAGAAATCTTGGCAGTAAAGCTTCCTCTGAGACTCTGAAATATTGGAGTGACACAGCTGAAATATTGGAGTGAAATATTGGTATCCTGGGATCTTGTTCTAAGATTCTGGGTGTGTTACAGTGCCTGGAAGTGGTGTCTCCTTTGAGGACCATGGAGCTATGTGGTATGTTCGAAAACATGGTAAACCAGAACTGATCAAAAGGAACCTGAGCCTCTGGTCAGGAAGGGCTCTGGTGTCCTTGTTCCTGCTGTCACAGGCCAGTCACTCTTGGAACTGAATGGAACTGATGTTGTGTTCCACTCACCAGTGATGCTAAGATTATGTGGAGAGTCCTCTAGGGGCCCTGGGGGTGTCCAAGGACTCACTGCCCAAGGCGACTGGGTGCTGGAGCTGACCGGAATGGACCAGTCTAAAATATTTTTCTATTCCTTGAATGACAGAGACATTTCATTTCATTATATTCTACTATTTACCTTTAGGTTATGCAATTATTTAAACTTATACTGGACAATGTCGTGTCGGGCATCAGGGGCTTCGCTTTGTTTTGTTATATGTTCCATTTAAGAAACACTTCAAAAACTATTTTCCAACTGACTTTTAATTTCAATTATTTCAAATACCAAGTTACTTACTGTATGCCTTTGTACACTTTATATTTTAATTGTTTATTAATATGTTTCTAAACCAATACTCTGTATTAATTAAATCTCATTCATAAGATTTATTTTGGTGCCAGTCCCCTTTTTTGCTTCTTCAACAATGTTTTGCTAATTTTTATATTTTTCCTTAAATTAATTATAAAAGCAGTCTTTCAAATTTCATTAAAAACCCTGTGGTGATCTCCTTGGTTTCTCTTCGTACATATAGATAATTTTAATGAGATTTGCCATACTATACATCGATACTGATAAGGAACATGCTATTTCATTTTATGTAGGTCATCTTTAATATCTTTCAAGTAGTAATAAGTTTTTATGATTTTTCTCCATAAAATCATGAGCCTCTTTGTTTGTACTTAATCTTGGGATTCTTTAATACCTGCTACCAATGACAGATGTCTACTTCGAATACATTTACTGTTGCTACTTCTTTATAGAAATTCAATTTATTTTTATATGAGTCTTATATACCTGCTGGTTGCTCATTAATTCTGATCATTTGCCTACAGATTCTCTTACGGTTCTATGTAGGTAACCATAATAATGTCTGCAAATAATGACATTTGGTTTCTTTCACTCCAGAGTATGTACTTTTAATTATATTTTTTGAAAAACTATATAGGCAAGGAAATCTTTCTCATTACAGCATGGGATCCGGGCGAGCAGGGTTCTCTGTCTCGTGTTTGCTTGAGAGGACTGCTTCATATGCTGTACATTATTATGCTTTGGCTTAAGATATGTAGACACATTTCATTAGGAAAAGAAATTCTCTGTTAATAATTACCTAAAGATTTTTAGGTCATGAATTATTGCTGAGCTCTGTTGTGAGATTTTCATGCTTTTGAGATGGTAATTTCGATTTTTACCTTTAATCTGTTTATATGATGTATTCTATCGTCTTTGAAATCTAAAGGCAATTCTGTGTTCTCAAGATAAAACTAACATAGAGGTTATGCATTGTGAGTTTCAAATATATCCCTAGTTTCAATGGTGAATATTTTTTTGGCATTTTTTTGTTAATATTCATGAGGGATACTGGCTTGTGATTTTTTTTTTCTGCAAGGCTATTCTTCTATACATAGGTATCAATGTTAAATTAGACTTGAAATAATCGGGGAGTTCTCAGTCTTTCTATTTCCAGTGACCATGAAACCTTAGTATTCCTCTTAGTTCGATTATACTTTAGTCGGCATTATTCCTGTCAGTCTATGATATGGCCCCTTAACCCCTGACAGGTATTACTTAGAATACTTGCCACTGTAAATTCTGTCTTGATGTCTCTTAGTCTCTCCCTGCCTCTCTCTGTCTCTGTCTCTCTCTCTCTCTCTAATTTTGGACATGCAAATCCTCTGCAGTTACTCAAAAGTATTTTTAAAGACTCAGTATTCAAGTTTACTTACCAAATCAGTAGTAAACATATACTGTTATTTCTTCAAACCTCCATCTCCAACCATTCTTTCACTCATACAAATTCCCAGCTACACTCTGCCCTTTTAAAAGAGTTACCTTAGTTTGGTTTGGGTGATATAACAAATATTAATCATCATTAATATGACTGTAGAACATGAAATCTTTAGTGCATGTCTTTTTCTTTGTTGTTTTAGATCATACCTTTAAGAGTTTCCCATTCTCTAATCACAATGTTTCTACTTGTTCTCTAAATAATCCATGTCTTTCCTTCATCTTTACCATCCATAGGTCTCTCTCTCTCTCTCTCTCTCTCTCTCTCTCTCTCTCTCTCTCTCTCTCTCTCTCTTTCTCTCTTTCTTCCACCTGCAGAAAATCTGGATTCTTGAGTCCTATAATTCCCCTTTGTATTTTTCTTTAAGTGTGTGAACCTCATTTCTCAAAAGCAGGGGGAGTAAAATTATTATTTACAAACTAGAAAATATCATTATTTTATTTTATTGGAATTATTGGTTATTTGAGAATGTCATATACATATTGTAACATATGTAACATGTTTTGATCATAGCCCCATTTATCCCTTTCCAACAGAGGACTGCCTTCTACCCAGATACCCTCCCAAATTCACATTCTTTTAAATTCTTAACGTTTTAAGAATAACCTTCTATGTCCAATTGGTGCTTCCATAAGGTATATGAGTACAGGATCATATATTGGAAAGTGGGGATGCTATCAGTGGTCACACAACTTGGGGCGCGGGGGACCCTCTTTCTCCACCAGCAGCCAACGACTCCTAAAGCAGAGATGAGATTGCAAGAGCCCCTCCTAATCCATGCTGGAATTGACTAAGTTGAGCACTCTTATCCTCTGGCTTTCCGTTGTCTTTGCTTTTTTTCTGAGATCTTTGCTGAAACCTGGGTGACAGAGATTGATGCAAATATTCCGTTTAGGACTGAGCACTCTGTCACTTTTTATTTTAAGCACTTTTATAATCATGAGTCTCTACACTGCTTGCTGTTCAATTCCAAAAAAAGATTCTGTAGCCAAAGTTGAAAGCAGCACAAATCTATGGACACAAATATAAATATTTAGAAGCCAGTTTGATAACATAACCATTTAGCAAAACAATAGGTGCTCGGGCCTGTGACCTCCCCAGTCAGAGAGTTTTGATCTAGTTTATAGTATCCATCATCAATCCCCTCCTCTGAGCAGGCTTCTTATCCAATCAGCAAGCAGCTGGTTCCTTTCATATCAGTCATGCCACTATTATAAAAGTGGCCTCTTATTTCTCAGCTGATGAATGTTATAACATCCAGGGCCCTACCCTAGGTCATCTGCTGATACATTTTCTTTTTCTCCATTGTATTGTTTCAGTTCCTCCACTTTGCATTCACAAATAGATATTGTGTTCTCTCTGTGACATATAAATTGCTGACTTTCCATAGAGATTTTTTTTTTTGATTTACTATGTTTTTTTTTATTTCTAGCATTTCATATTCATTATTCTTCAACATTTCTATATCTTTGTTAAATCTCTTAGAATGCCCTTCACTGTGTTTTCTGCTTTCTGCTGTATGTGTCTTTGAACACGCTTATATTCATTTTTTTGCATTCTCTGGATTTCATCTAACAAGCTTTCACTAGATGTCATCACATAGAGTTAACAATTTTTGGAGAGTATGGTATCTTGGTTCCTTGTGTTTCTAGGTTTGCTTCTGTGGAATATATGCATCTGGTGTTACATTCTTTGGTTTTTTATTGTTGTCATTTAATTATTTGTTTATAAGACATATTCTTTCAGTTGAAATATTTGCAATGCTCAAATGGGAGTTGGATGAATGAGAGGTGACTGTATATTTTAGAATATAATGACTTAGTCCAGGATCTCGGGATATCTAAATGAATGTAGAATATTGACTGGGGGAGTCACAGAAACTTCTTGATATTATCATTATGTAAATCTCGTACTTACCAGTTAATAACATTCATCTCTACGACTTCAATAGCTGTTGGAGAATAAACAATACACGGAAGTGTGGAGTATGAGGTTGAAAGGCAATAGCGTGGGTGAGGATAAGGATTAAATACTAGTTAAAGTTTGTAAAGAGTAACTGAAGTGTGTAAATTATGTGAGAGGAAAAGGCCAGGATAATGTTAGTTCCCTGGATTTTAGAGATTCCTAAGTCAACACTGGGTTACAATCAAGAAGTAAAAAGGGGGATAACAATGAGAGAAAGAAGAAAATACTTGGGAATAAAAGGGAATACATGATGCATGGGTGGTCAGTAGAGTGAAGAATGCCCTATCATAAACTGAGTGCAGAAAAGTAAACAGGCCTGCAAGCCAGATGAACTGTATAAAAACAAAAGCAGGGGAACTCGTGTCAGAGTGAAGATTAGGTCAGGACATAGGAAATGAGAAGAATTCTTTGGGAGGGAGCTGCCTTTACAAACGGTTAGGTTGAAAGTTTCTCACATCCCTTTGTCTCCAGCAGGTTCCACTTGGTGCTTGGGATTGAGGTTACAGGCGCCCTTGTTTGCTGTAGCATCAGTGTATTTTATTGCTGGTCTGTGGCAGCAAGGATACAGTTGGAGAAGTGGGGAAGCAGAGTGAGGGCAGTGGTGGAAGTCCATGTCTGTCAGTTCATTGGGATCCCTGCACTTCACCATGACCTCTTCTCATCTATCTGTGTGGAGCTGTTGTGGCACATGCATTGTTTATGCTACTACTCCAAGATAGAAGCTCATACAGCCTAGATCTCACAGCAATCTTCCTTCTTTAGCCTAGAAATACAAGCATGAATCACCCAGCTTGCTCAGCTACTAAGTATTATATAGGAGATGCACATCTTAAATTTCTTCCTTTGTAACTTACTTTTTTCCCCTTTAGAATGATTTGGGCTGTTTCTTTTATTTTGAGTTTTCTGAAATTTCCAAATGATATATATTAGTGAAATTTTTATTGTTTTGTTTGACTTTTATTCATGATACTGGAGAAAGAGCCTTTCAGGGGAGAAACTCTATTCCGACAATTCTAAACAATGTTCTGACTTATTCATTTTACAATTCTCTCTGCTTTCTATTTCTTTTGTTTTTCATAATATATTCTCTTACATTTGAACACTGAATATCCTATAGTAACATTTAATATTCTGTAACATTGTGCTATTTCTGTCTCCCATTCTCTTTGGTTGTTTCTCCTGCTCTAACAATTTCTAATTTCTTGAGACTTGACTGAACTTCATTATCTAAATAATCTATTAAATTATTTCTAATATATTTTATATATGCAATGTTATTTTTTTGCTGTAATTTTCCATTTGTTTTAGTATACTTTTTAATTTCTTACTTATTTCATGTTTAGTCTTTACCTGGATAAATGGTTATTTTTCAACTTTTCCATCAAATTACATACTTTTTCTGAGAGTCTCACGTATCACAGGCTGGTCTTGAACTCACTTTACAATATCTAAGATTAGCCTGAACATTTGCTCTTCCTGTCCTTCTACTGTTACATATTGTTGAACATTAGATTGCTACTTCTTTTATACCAGTGTTCATCTGAGGTGTTCTGCTTTTGTTGCCTGCATTTGCATCTAAGGGTGGACACAGTCACTGAATGCTTAATGCACATTCTGAGCGCAGGGTGTTTGACCAGAGAAATTTAATGGAGGTGGGGGTGGAGGAGAGGCCATGTTATTTCACAGAGGAAACTAAGTGCTCAGAATCTACAAGGCATCTCTGGCAGAGTTACATAATTCTAAGCTTAGTACTGCAGCATCCTGCTTGGATTCAGGTCAGACCTGCTTATGGATGAAAACAAGCAGTATGTTGCCTTGTCATTCTATGTAAGACATACAATTATTTTTACAGACAAAAGTTGACAGCACAACCATAAAGAAATTTAGGCCATATCTTACAAATGTGTAGGCAAAGCCTCTTGCTTGGTATCTTACACATACTTACCAGATTCTGGAGCAACATGTTTTCCTTTTACTTCTACTCTCAAACCCTGAGTTGTGACTTTCATTACACTGGATCTTGTCAGGCAGTTGAATGTAATTCTTTCTTTCACTCATCAGAAACAGGCAGTTTTCTGGAAAGTCCAGAGAAAGGTAATGTGGTTCACTGTGTTGTCCTAGGGGTTCTCACTCATTTAATGTGGTAACTAACATGAGTCTCTTTCTTTCCCAATGATAGAAAAACTACATAGAGGTTTTAATTGAAAATATGATTACTTTCTAACACTTCAAGTGTCTTATAATAATAAGCTTGAGGGGGCTCATTTGAGCATATCACCAGGTGACTGCCATGTATACTAGGTCATTAGCCTCCATTGTTTCCACTCCCCTTGTGATGTATGCTTCAGACTGGGTTTAAATCGATTATTTCCTCATCTAACTCAACCCAGGCTTAACTCTAACCACAACTGAGCCATAGTATGGGGAACTAGAACAATACATATCAACAGTCGGTGTTTACTAATACCTATCTTGCATGAGGTGCTATATTATTGTAAATAAAATAATTTTCAAATAATCCTAAGTAGATATCCCTCTTTTAGCTTTCTATTTCCCCTATAATAAGATGCCTGAACAGAAGCAATGTCTCATCGATAGTAAGTGGTTGGCTCAAATGCTCAAACATATATATTGTCTCTTTAAACTCTATATGATAGCTTCTAGTGGCTTGTAGCAAGCGCAACACAGGGTGAAAGATTCTCCATTTGTACAGATAACTTCTTGAGGACCGATGAATTTTTCCAGTGTTCTCATAACTAGTAAAATCTGTCATAGGAATTAAAATTGTCTTTCACACACATGTAAATACAAACAGAGACATATATGCAGATACACATACACAATGTATTTTTGTGAGTTTTCATGACTCTGTCACTTTTGAGAGAAGAACCAAACTTTCTTTGACTGTGACCAAAGAAATATTTCAAAGCATTATTTTCTGTTTAAGAATAAAGTATGTGGAAGAGATTCTCTGCTTGATTTTATGCCAGGGAAAACCTAACAAAATAACTGCCTAGGTTTTTATATTGGTTTCAAGGAACTAGAGAAAACTAGAAATTTCAGGTCAATAAGTTCTAGTCAAAAATACTGTCTACTAACTATATTCTATTTGTATTTTCAGGGGTTGGTTGGATATTGAGCTATGCATTGCTTGGTAAAAGACCATGTGGGTATGTACATATACATATCACTTATCAGGGGAAATGATTATTTTTATAACCAGGATGATTTTATTAGTAAAGTTAAGCTTCAGTTACTGAAAAAGCCAAGGACATATTATCATTAGGCATTTTTTCCCTCAAATTTCTGTCCTGTTGTCATACCCTAAACTTATTTGAAATTTGTTCAATAAAAGATACTTTACTGGGCCTACTTCTCCTATTAAATAATAATTTCCTCAGAGATGAGTCAGACAGGTAAGAGTGAAAAATTAAATTATCATGTTTTTGTTTTATTGTGTGGGTGGCAGCATAAAAAAATATGTAAGTGACCTTTTGGCTTTTCTTTTCTTTCTTTAACTTCGAGGTAAATTAATGTGATAAAAGTTCCCTGAAAAATGAACATTGAGTTTACCTTACTTAATAAGAGAGCTACATGCACATGCACATACATATATACAATACAAAGATGTAAGCACAGTCAAGATTTAAGTCACTTAAACCTTATGCAGGCACAAATGGAAAAGGAACTTAGAAGATGGCCAGTGTATAAAGGGCTTCCTATTCAAGCATTAGGACCTAAGTTTGGATTGTTTACACTCACATAAAATCCAGGCATATCGACCTGTATGTATAATTACAGAGCTGGTATACTGGAAAAATACTATAGATGAGAGGTCCCTGGAGCTTGCTGGACAGTCATTCTAGCAAATCAGAAGTGCAGTTTCTGTGTGAGATCCTGTCTCAAAATATAAAGAGTAGAGTAATAGAGGAGGCCACCCGCAACAGTCCCAGCTTTCCTCACACAGAGCACAGAGGATACAGGAGCAATACTACCCATATATGTAAATATGAATACTTGATGTATATACATACATGCAGGAAAAAAATTCAAGGAGAAATTTTTTAATTCTCTCATGAAATACAGGTTATACATGTAAAAATCAGAGATGCTTAAGTGATTAGTTTATTAGGACAAATATACAATAGCCTTCTTTATACTGTCATAAAGTTTTACAATATTTTAAATATATTATTATTATTATCTCTGCAATTAATTATGTAATTTCAGGTTTTCAAAGAAGAGAATATCCTTTTGCACAAAAGCAAAGATAACATCAGATCAATAGCATTATATAACATATCATATCCAATTTAAGCTTTACAAAATAAACTAATTTATAAGATATTACTAAGACTTTGGCCACCAAGATATACTTTTAAGTCCTGTTTTAATTCTTCAGCTTTTCCCATCTGTCAAAATTTTGTGGGCACTGAAAGATAAAGGCTCTGTTGCTATGGTAATCATTCCATTACCTAGGTGACAGTGCTTGAGTGATGTCATCGACCTAACTCATGGAACATTTTTAGTTTTAGTTTAGATAAGCAGACAGAAAACTGATAAATGACACAGAATCAAGAAATACAAAAGAATACCACTGTTCATAACAGGGGACTTACAAAGGAAAATTTGAAGATGAATGCCTGTAAATGAATTTCACCAATTATTGCTGTGTTAGTTGGGTCAATATTTTCATCATTTCCCAAAGCTACAAGAAGAGAGAAAGGGTGCCATATATTAATACATTTAGGTGCTCCATTGCAATGGTAACCCACTTAAAATTTATCTTCCCTTAACATTTCTTCAGTTGAAAAAAATGCTATGCACTTTCATCTTCTTCTCCTATCTAAAACAAAAATTTTCTCAAGCAAAAAGCTATATACAAAGGAAAATGGAGAGGAACAGAGAGGAAAGAAACAGAAAATGCAGGTGGATGAACATCAGAAACTATCAGAAAGCAGGTCACAGGTTACTGTTCAGAATATGATGAAAGAGACTCAGAGAGAATAGTAGGCAGAGAAGGACAGGTGAGAGTTTCAAAAGTTTTTTTTTTTTTTCAAACTTCAACGGGACTTGTCAGGAGGTGACTGCACTGTGGCCACCACATTTTCAGTCTCATCTAAGGGACTTTTAGATGTTGTTATAGACATAGAGCATGCCACCTGTCAGGCTTACCAAACAGCTAAGACTGTAAAACTGTTCCCAAGAGATACAAAGTGTTTCTGATCTGTTTGGATAAAGCTAGCTTTGAGGTGTGAGGACTCTTAACTATCCATGCTCCTGTGTCTCAGGAAAATTACCACCCACAGAGGAGAAGCTCTATACTCCAGGAATGTAGGGAAGCGATTCTGCACAGGCTTCCTTTGCTCGGTCCTCTTATTCTGGTATTCTTTCCTATACTTTAGACCATTTTACTCTCTCATGCAGTAATGTGGAGTTGAAGGGGGCATTGATGAGTTTGGAAATGTAATAAGTATATTATCTAGTAAGACAAAGGGTCAGAAAGAATGCTTGCTTTTTGTAGAGTTGACTATATTTCAAAATGCAACATTATATAATTGAAACTCATGAATAGTAAGTCTTAAATGTTCTTAGTAATGTACACAGAAGGACACCAAAGTAACTGCATTGGGCAGTGTTATCTCGATGAACAGAGCCAATAGAATGTGTGTGCGTGTATGTATATATATATATATATATATATATATATATATATATATATATATACTCTACAATTTATTTTAATATATCTAACATATTATTAAATATGTAATAAAAAGGACATACTAGATTAGCTTACATTGTTGATGCTGAATAGTCCAAAATAGGCATATACCTACCGATGATGCAGGAAACCTGGTAATTCTCAGCCCACAAATTTGGATATTTCAGAGTTCTAATCCAGTGTTGAAGATCTGGAGGGTTCCTGGTGAGTCAATGTTCACTGTAATCTGGAAGGCTGGAAGTAAATCAAAGTCTACTGTTTTCCTCTAACTGCTTTGTAACTGGGCAACAAATCAGAAGGTGTGGTCTACCTTGAGGGTGGTCCCCCTTCAGATAAACCTATCCACAGGTTAACCTAGAGGGCTGTCTCCCTCAAGATTTCAAAATCTGCTAAGTTGACAATGGAGTAACTAATGTGATGGGCTGTCAAATTATTGTGCAAAGCATTTCATGTATATCATCTCAAGTTATCAACACACACCATTAGCATATATATGCATATATATATATATATATATATATATATATATATATATATATATAATATAAAGCCAAGGCTTGAGCCTCTACTAATGCCTGTTAGCCTCTCAGTCCCATACTGCAGCTGAGGCAACTCATTACACACTCAGGTGTAATATTTTATTTTGGGCAAGGTGACATAATCCATTTAGTGAAATACAATTATATAAATCCATGAGTATTTACCATATTAGTTTCAGCGGTAACTGAATTTCATTACATCAACAAGGAAAGAACCAATTTCCCTCCAGAGCTCATTCACAAGAATATAGATACCATAATATTTAGGAAGCAGATACAGGACAAACTTGGAGAACAGGAAATCCTGGAAAACCCATGGAACACACTGTTATGGGTCACCCTGTTTTTGCTAGTGTCTAAGACTTGGATTAACTCTCCCAAAGTGATGTTGTTGCACACAGTGAATATGGCCCTCCTCTGACAAAATATGTATTAGGAAGAAAAGAAACCAGCACATCAGAAACTCATGCAGAAACCAACAGTTATGGGGACATCACCTCACTCTGTGAAAACTGTGAATTGACCCATTTTATGCAATACCCAGAGCTAATGCAGCAGCCATTACTTGGTTAATAATCAACTTTTATCCAACACACAGCATCACTTACCTTGTCCTTGATATGCAGTTCACGGCTTAACTTTGCACTTGAGAGAGAGTTTGTATAAGAAAATGTGGTGTGTGAACAGTATTGCTTTACAAACCTTACTGGCTTCATATTCTAACAGCTTCTTTCTTTTCCCAAGTGGTGGGAAAGATATATTCAAGGCTGGAATCTGAATATCCAAACCCCCAAATAATGTGTCATACTAAACCACTAGCATCATAAATCAAACTCATTAACAGCATCCAATGAAGCTTATCTGCCTCGCATCACCAGGGAGGCTATTGCCAGGAGGGCCTTTGAGAATAGAATTTTCTGTAGATACCATCATTAGAACACAGTAAAGTAGCCCTCCTCAGAACAGCTTGCAGCAGTGCTTTTGAATCATAATTACAGAAATGATTACAGTAGCAAATATTAAAAACAGGGTAGTTATGCATAATTTCTACAACATGCAATCTAATTTACCAGCAGTAAAAACAGTAATAAAAGCATTGCCCAGTGATTGGATAAAGCAATTTTCACTCAAGATGCCTAAAAATAACATAAGTTTCCCTACAGCTGGAGTCATTGTTAACATGGTTTGCTTAGCCTCCTGCTTTAGGAAGCTCAATCAAGACCTAGGCTGGTAACCATGTTAGCAAACCTACAATTCTAACGGGTTTTTTCAAAGAAAATAATAAGAATTCTAGATTTCCTGCAAAGCTACAGCTTTGGTTAATGCCATTCATGGATGGTAATAAAGTCTTGGAAATAAGGCACTGCTTGCTCAGCCGGACAACAAATTATTAGCATAAAGTCAACACAATCTCATTTCTTCAACCTATATTTCCTGGACTCCGTGAGGCTCTTCACTCACCGGTCTCCACATGTTATTCTACTCATCTGTGTCATGCTAAGGCTCCTGGACATAGTCAAAGCTCTGGAAGGGAAGAGATTTTAACTGCCTGCTGTCCCTGCTTTTGCTCTCCTCCTAGTAGATGGGCACGATGTAGATGTTACAAATGTATATTAAAGTTAACTGATGATACTGAGCAGGCAAGTTATATAATAAGAAAGACAACATTTCTTGGAGATGTCAGGAGACAGGAAGCTCACTGTGCAGAATCTTTCCCAGGTTAAACTGGCTTATTTATTTGAAGACGTTTTTAACCCATGCTGCTCACTAAACACTTTGCATGAAGTCAAAAAAAAAAAAAATCTGGCTGCTGGTGAGATCATTGAAACCAGAAGGTCTGAGAGCATGAAGTCTGAACACAGGCTTTTTAAATCTCCCAAGGGTCAGGACTGAGTCACTGACTCAAAACATAATGATGAACATACATTGAGAGTATGTGCCAATGCAATAGCTGGTAGGCTGGAGGAAAAACAGTAGTTTCTTTGCTGAGTGGCTTTGGGTATGACCTAAACACTCTGGGCCTTGTTTTGTACCACTGGGAAATGGAGGCTTTGATTACATATATAGTATTTCCTGAACTATTTTCTGTACTGAGTTGCATTGTTACATTGCAACATCAACACTAAAAACACTACCCACTGCCCGCCTACAGACTTACTAAGATTTTTGTCCCCAGTGGTGAAGCCAGGGACATCCAAAATATCCTCAAGCCACAAAAATTGATTTTATGAGGAAGAATAACAAGTATAGGATTACCATTGTGGTCTGATCTAAAATCATGAGATACGCAATGGGGGACAAATACTTCAACAAGCAATCCCTGCAGACATTGGTTGTTAAATATTATCTCCAGTTTAAAAAGCTGAACTCCCTGGAATATGCAAATTCTAGATGTAAGGTCAGGGTGATAGAGGGGCTCACTATGCAGCCCAGGCTGCCCTGGAGCTCAGATCCCTCCTGTGGCAGCCTCCCCAGTGTTATCTTAAAAATGTAAGAAAAAGTTAAAACCAAATACATTGCAGGTCAAAGCAAGCATGAAGCATCCTAAGGAAATTCATAGTGATCAAATGTAGATCATCTTGTTCAACATCAATAACAATATGTGTGTGTGTGTGTGTGTGTGTGTGTGTTAATGCATATGCATGCACTTGCACATATACAATGAAATGATTGAATGGTAATGCAGAGTAAAAATGATAGCTACTGTAGAGTGAAAGTTTGTGTAAGCCCACATGGGATTAGAGGTGAGGCTCCTGCAATAAATAAGGCCTTTGTGGTAAATTAGTGTCAGGTGGGTGGAGGTTTCATAAATGACAGAAGGGTTTCAGATGATTTCTTTCTCTTTTTGTAGTAAATGAGGATAGGGTGTGTCTATGAGGTAAAGGTTGGGCTTCTGTAGACACAAAGTCTATATGTATTGTGTCTCGTGTTCTTGGTTTCCCAGACTCTCTAACTGTGAGAAATAAATGACCATGGTTATAATTAAATCAGCTTTCAATATTTTGTTTTAGCACTTTGGGTGACCAAAGGCAGTAGTTACGCATTTCTCTAAATATATTTTTATAACTAAATGGGAGAAGAGACTAATGTAATCTAGAGAGTACTCCCAGGAAGTCCAAACAACTGAGAGAGACATTTTCTTCTCCAGAGCATGCAGTGTAGCTTCCCTCACACAGGGTACAGGTTCCATTTAATGACTGATTCTAAAGCATGGGATGCCAAAAGAATTTAAATCTTTAAAAAGCCCCTTTACTGTGTTCAGTTGTGGCAACCATGCCCCTAACCACATAATCACATTTTACACTTGTAGAAATATTGTCACAGTGTTACACAGCTTCTGGTGAAAACAAGGGAACTTCACCTTCATGGCCTTCATCCTGTAAACTCAGAACTGTAGGCCAATCATGACAGAAGCATCAGCCAAGTCTAAATGAAGGATCATTCTAGAAAATATCTGTTCAAGACAAAATGGCCAAAGCCAAGAAATGCAGTGAAAGTGGTGGTGTATCAAGGGATCCTAATGGTATATAGCAACGGAAAAAGGACAGTTGTGAAGAAACGAGGTCTAAAGTTCTGTAGTTTAACAGTGACACCACGATTCTCTCTTAATTTCACAAACATATTATCATTAATGTATGGCATTAACATCTGAGGGATTCTTTTTATAAGCTTCTCATGAATTTAAAATAGTCATAAATATAAAGCTTATTTAAATGTGCACACAAAGAAAGAACTGTGAGCATAGAAAGATAATAACTATAGAGAATTTTTGCCTGTGGATTAATGGTGTTCAAAGTGTTTGGAACAATACTACCTTTACAACCAAATTCCTACCATTTTGATAAATAATGAAATCTGCATTTTATGAATTTTATTTTAACATATTCACATTTTATATATTAAATGCCCAATATATTAATAGTAATTTAAAGTTTTAAAGTTGTTCTACATTTAAATGTTTGAATTCACAAGACTGTACTTTAACCAGAGTGGCTTCCATACCACCCTCTAGGATCATTTAGCAGAGAAAAAAAAATCTTGATCTTTTAAAAAATAAACTGTGTCAGGTGCATCTAATTAAGGGCCTCAGAGGAAAGTCATTGCTGAGTGAACTTACCATATGGCTGTGTGGTAAACGCTACTATGTAACTTATTTACAGGAGGTACTTAAGGGCTAAATACTGCTTAGTAGCCAGGCCTAGTATTGGGTGTTTGCTATTTCTTTGCTACTGTATTTGACATATTTTCTCTTAATAAAATGGAATTATTAGAATTAGATGCTTACCTAAGCAACTTCTGTTGGTTTTATTTCCTAATATTTTTAGCACGCAGTTTTTCACCCTTGTTTCCTTCTATTGAATCCCAACTCTTCTACCTAGGTGCTCTGCCCAAGTTGTGTCTTGCTGTCCCCAAGGTCATCTGTATCACCCTTCTTGGAGGTTAAGTGTCAGCTGCACATGGGACTTTATCAGTTCCAATGGCCCAGGTCACTTTTGCCTACCTCCTGTTTTTATGGTGAGTGCATCTTCTCAGCAATGCACCTCAGGAGATGAGCCTGGCCAGCATTCTGACTCCTTGAGAAGAGCATCCAGCCATTCCCAGCTTGGGAGGCTGTGCTGTAGGAATACTGACCTGTGTTTCCTATCTGCACCTCACAGGGACAGTTCTCTGCCTTCCTTTTTAAAAATCCTCTGCTCTCACTTTTCTTAACTATTATGTCCCTAATTATACTGCAGTATTCACTTATGGGATCTTCTCTTCTGTGAATTTTTCTTTAACGGTGCTCCTTCAAGCCGTTCTCCTGCTACTGCAAACAAGCACTCGCTCAGCCTTCTGCTTTCATGTAAGCACTGGATGTATGAACACTGTTATTTTAACATGCTCACACTTTTATTCTCTTTGGTGGCCAGTTGTCTTTCCTCTGGATGTTAAGCTGCTGCCCAATTCCCCTTGTAGCTCAGTAGTGAGGGGCGCTGGACAGGCTAGAATAAAACAAAAAGCACTACTGAGCTGCCCTGAGCTGAAAGTCCCTGTCATTTGGATGTCTTTTTCCAGGTTGGTTGTGATGAGTAAGATCAGTGTGTCCTCAGAGATTGTCCCTTCTCACATATAATCTCTCTATAATCCTCAGTGTTACAAATCTGCTGACCACAACTCATCTCTAAGTATCAAGCTCATGTTTTGTATTTCTAACTGAATGTCTAACATTTATCTCAAGTAAAATGTGGTTTTAAAATCCTTCTGCTTTCTTTTAATTGTATATTTATTAAATGTGCATCTGGCTCTATCCAGAAGCTGAACATATAAAATGAAGAAAAGTAACCTTTGCCTTTGAGAATTGTGGGGAGGAGGGACTTCTAGAATGGTGAGAATACAGCACCAGATATTGCTCGGTAATGAGTCAAAGTTCCTAAATAATGGAAAGTTGCTGTGAGACAATGGGCTCAGAGTTTGGATTTAAAGAACAAATGGAAATCATTTGCAGGGGAAGGGGGTGAAAACCAGTTCAGAGGAAAATCAGTTTAGAAATGTTATCGGGTCAGTATATTAGCAGCCGAAAGTGGTTGTGTGTTTGGAGATCTTTAATGCAAGAGATGCGTCTGAGATGGAGGAGACCCTTGTGTGTCTGAAGAGAAATTAGGCTAAAGGTATGGCTTAAAGGCCTTTATGAAATATAAAAGTTGGGCCAAAAGCACTTTTCAGAGAATAGGAGTGTGTATAGAAGGATGTCTGCAGGTTATACAGGTTGGTACATGGATTAAAAGAGGAAATTATACTGGGGAATCAAGAAAACTAAGCAAAACTCGAACATTCCGAGAACTGTTGACAGGGGAACTTAGATGCCACTGTTAAAATCTGAGGTTTTTGTTTTTGTTTTTGTTTTTTAATTTAGTGTGTAAATGGATGATCTTTCTTCTTAAAGAATTAATTGACTTTATTATGTTTCTTAACTCCCTCCACACTAGAAAATTTAAATATCATAGCTGCTCAGTGCTGGTATGTGAAATTTTCTTAGGTTCTGCATGCTATTCGAAATCTTTCTGCTGTTGTTAAGTGGGGAGCTACATTGTTTTGAGCATTCCACATTGGAGTGTCTCATACTTCAGCCAGATGTGCTGGAAGAGTAGATCCAGCAATGTTACTCAGTCATTCGGTGTACTAGAATTGTCACTTCACAATGTCCCAGGGTCTTTTTGTTACTGGGTATGGTATTGCCCTGGAGAGATTGACCATGGTGGGGAATGCTAAACCATTTGTCTGAATTTATTCTCACTTTTAGAGTTTATGTCTCATTTCTGGTGGAAATGGGTCATTTCACCCTGCCTATCTTCTAATGTTTGTTTCATTTTTGTTTCAGTTTTCCCACTATGTTCTGTTTTAGGAATTTTTTTTTATTTTGTATACTTCTGAAATAAATATTTCAAACCACCATTAGAGCATTTACACTAACTATGAGATGATATATACCTTGACACATGGATTTTAATTGTTTGATGTGCATCTCAACCACATCACCTGTCTGACAAAACTGGAATTTAATGGCTGTACAGAAGTAACATAGTGAAAGGGCTTATGGGACACAATGTCTTCTCAGGAGCCAGGAATGGGATGCCCAGCTAGTTTGCCTCAAACTTTGAACACAGTGGAATGTCTGCAAATCTGTCATGTTTTACCAAGTGGTGAGAGCTCATATGGCTCAATTCTCTATAAATGGTTTCCAAAGAAGCTGCATGGGAAATCCTATTTAATTAAATGGTGAGTTGGGATCACCCACAATGAGATCCTGGAAGGTAGCCAGTATCTGATGCAATGCATAGTGAAGAGGGATTTCTGGTAGGCTATGCAGAGGGATTATTGAATAGCTTAACAACTGCTGGTTGATAGGCTGATAAGCAGCAGGAGGGGAGGTTTGCTGAGAGCACACTTCAGCAATTGCAAACAGGGCAGAACCACTGTGTACACAGAATATTTGTAGGAAACTGACTTGCTCAGAGACAGGCCAACACAATGACCAGATCTCCAAAGAAGATGCACCAGGCTAAGCAAAGCCATTCTTGTCTGGGATGTGGTATCTTGAAATCACTCATTCTGTGGTCAGTTTTTGTGTCTGATTATTCCATTTGCTGTTTTCTTTTCTATCTTCATTCAACTCTAAAACAATCATTTTGAGGGAAAACAACATGACTTTAAATACATATTAGGATATGTGTTATTTTTTTCTGTGTGGGATAGGATATGTCTTATTTTTTTCTGCGTGGGATAACATTGCAAAAAATAATTAAATCTCAGACAACACTGAATTATTAGTAAATATTTGTAGTTTGAGAAGCTTGTGGCTTCTAAGAACCCCAAGAAGACACTTATTATATTGTAGAATTATGTATTATTATATTTGATTCAAACTACTTAATAAATGCTTATGGATGGTAACATATTGACTTCTTTTATAATATATCATATCAATAGATAATGAATTTTAATGTAGTTTTAATTTGTAACAAAACATGACAGCAATATATATATATATATATATATATATATATATATATATATATATATACACACACACACTATGAGGTGAAAAATATAAATTGGATGGAGATAAAGAATTTATTAGGTGCTAATTATGGATCCTTTCACCAATTAGAATTTTACCTGCCAGAGAGCAGCAATAATTTAGCCTTATCTCTTCTCATAGTTATTTTCTGGTAGTCTGGTTTGATTTAGTGATTTAGTTACAGATGTATTTTTTTAAACTATTTGTAACTGTATATGATAGTCTTAGTTCTAGTTTATCAGAAGCTTTCTGGTCAGCCAAACTACCATTTAATATTCCTTTTAGAAATAAAATATGGTGATAATAAGTGAAGTTACTACAAATATATTTACATGTAAATCATTGCATAAATAAAATCGTTATAGAAATGAGCAGTAGTTATTTGAGCTAACTTAAGCAACTGACACATGCAAAAGCCTGTGTAAGTAGAAAAAATATCAGGCCATTTTGCATGACCACAACATTTATTAAGGTGGAAAAAGCTTGAGAGAGATATTATAAGACACAATGGATATATGTGATAAGAGCTATGACACTATAATTAATAAACACAATATCATAAAGTCATGGTGGCTATTTTAAATAATACAATTAGGAAATAGGAAACCATGATTGAGAAAACAATCTTCTCTAGGGCAATGAATGAGATTCTGCGGTGAAATGTTGACAGAATATGCACCTACTTTTTAATCTGCAGAGGAATCTCATACATGGCCTACTTTTAATAAATCAAATCTTTGTAAAGTATACCTGATAGTCATATGTTTTTTACAAAGTAGACATATGCTCTGACTAGAAAGCAAATTTAATGCATAATATATTATTTAGTCCAAATACCACACCAAAGCTTAGAGTATTAATTCTCAACCCTTGTCTATATGAAGATAGTTTAAAGGAAATGACTAAGGAAAATACCATTTATTTTAGAACATGTCACAAAAGTATGGTGACTTTCTTTCACCCTAAGAGCTACTCAGTTTTAGATTAAGAATACTTCAAAACAGGGAAATAGTGGTTATCATTTCTCATTTCTTGACAGGCCTTCCTGCAGCTAGAAGAACTGGCAGAACTCATTTTCTGGTTTCAAGGTAGGGGGTCCTTAAGCCTGTCTACACTCAAGCCATGCTGCATGGCAACCCAAGATCTTGAAGTGACCTGGAAAGTGCTTTCAATAAAGCAAATATTTCTCTGTGTCATATTAACTACTCAGAAACTTCAAAATGCCTTCATACATCATTCTGTAAAATTTGAACTAATAACCTCATGTCTCAGAATCACTTACCACACTTCTTAAGACTGTTCATTACTGTATTCCATTTAATATATAATATATATGAAGGATCTAGCAGGTAGAAAGCAAGAAAATTTGTTTTGTTTCAGATGTATCTACACATATAAAAACCCACTTGTTTAAGTTCGGAAATGTTATATGGGTATAGGCAAGAGAGAAATAATTATGGGATTCAAATAGCATGATATCTAAGAGTATTATCAATCTTAGGCTACTGACATGTCACATTTCCTGAATGTCTGCTGTATTATGAGAACTTTTCAAAAGTAAACGACCCTCTCTTAGAATTCCTTAGTTTTATGTAGTTTTTTTTGTATAGAGTAAAGGCCAGCTGGACTTTTCCTTTTCACTTTACTCTATACAAAGCACTACATACAACTAAGGAATTCTAACCTCTTCATTGATCTCAGGAGAAAAACAAGTTAATTGGTTAACCAATATCAAATGGCTCACCTTGAAGATATACATGCAAGAAACATACAGATTAATCAGCTTGTATTTATGTAACAATACTTACTGAAGAAAGAAACTTTCAATTTGATCATTTCAAGGAGGGTATGTGATTGGGAGCAGGTTACAGGAAGGAAAGGGAAAGAAGATATTCTGTAATTACATTATACTCTCAAAAACAAAATAAGTATTTTTTTAAAGGGAAATGATTACCAAATATATCACTTGTGAAGTTAGTGAAGAATGGTTGCAAGAATACTCTTGCTTATGACACCCCTGCCAAAAGGAACAGTCTATACAGGAAGTTATTGAAGAGAATTCTTAAAAATTGTGATAGAGATTCTGAAATGTAGCCCTTCACAGATGATGGCTTCTGGCAGGGGTAGAGGTGGGAAAGGACTCAGCATTTTTAAAGGGGCTGGCCACTTAGAATTTGAACATGCTCCCGTAAGGATATGGGCAACACATATTAGAGTTGTTATTTTTTCTTTTCAATTTCTTTTGTGGGGAGGATTATAAGGGTGTGAGGGGTGGAACCAGGGAAAACTGGGAAGTGAATGTGATCAGGTGTCTTATGTTAAAGTCCCAAATAGTAAATAAAAAATATTATGTCGAAAATGAAAAGAAATCACCATCAGATTATAGGAATATAATGAAGATTTGCATATAATAAAATTACTTACTATATCAGGGCCTTGTAGACTGTGAAAATGAACAGAAAATCTAGTAGCAACTCAATCCATCATCATGTATGTTTTGCTTTTGATGCCAAATACTTTACATCTAGATGTAAATGATTCCAGTTTGTGGCAAATCAGGAAAATTGTTCAGAAGTTGTGTTCTTGAAGTACCAGACCACATTTCCCGATATTGACTGAATGTGCACCACTTAGCAGGAAGTGAAGAAAAGTTAAATAAGATTGACAGATATGTAGAGCATGATTCCCAACATAAACATTCGGACCACTGAAAATATAAGGTCACTGTATCAGTTTTAGACTATTTCACTAGACTACTAAATAAAAGAGTGAGAAACTTGAATACTGGTCTTCATTATGAGATCCTCATCATTAAAACATCAGTGACTCATGGCAGTGTCTAAGGCTGAAATGTTCCCATTGTTTTTGCACATGTTCAAGCTCTTACCATTTAAAATTTGAAAAACATTTCAAACTCTTCCTGAAGATCAATCATTCATCTTTTTTATTCACAACAAATAAAACATAAAATGCAAATAAAACCCTGCTTATTCCTTCTGGTAACTGATGTCCATCTAGTACACTCCTTTCATGGTCACAGCTCCTTCGGACAGTAAGACTCTCTTCTTACTACCTATTTTAATTAGTGTTTTTGGCAATTTTGCTTGCATTGAAATCTCTGTGTTCCTCAGAGTATTGAATATGATCAATAACATCTTACTCGAGCCATCTAGGAATAAACCACTGGCAAATAAGATAATAAATTCCATATCGAAGGCCTTCTCTCATGTCCCACTAATATTTTCTGCCTTTATCAGTCTATGACTACTTGAAAGTAGCAGAACAATGGTGTTGAAATTGCAGAGGCTATAGAAATTCATACTGTGTGATAGTTGATAAAAAATGAATTTTATCAGGGAACTGAGAAAATGTCTTCATATACTGAATTTTAGATAGCAGCACAAAGATAGTCTGGACATTTACCTGTTCTATTATTACCGAGATTGCTAAACTCTGCCAGCATAAAAAAAAAAAAAAAACAAAAAACAAAAAACTTTATTTTTTTCTATCTGAATTTCAAATTACATGCAGAGTTTCAAAACTCTTGACATCAAATGATATTCTTCATGTACCTTATCATGCAATAATTGTAAGTGGCTCATTCCCCACTTCTAGAACACTACTACTATTTAAATAAATGAAAAAAGCAAGTTATGAGGCATATAAAAGTAATGTTTTAAGTCACTAGCTGAACTTGCAAATAATTTTTGAGCTCTTTCCTCATCTATTTTAATTCAGTTTTCTTTACATATAACTGACAACTTTTGTACTGTATATGAAATATCTTTTACCATAACTCTCCGACTTTTACAGTTTTTTACCCTATTCAAGAGATAATGAACGTGAGGCTATCTCATTCATACGTGTTGTTGTAAGGATAGTATTAAACAGAGTTTCTGCATTTCTCTAGCATTGGGCCTTAGTTGTAGCATTAGAAAAATTGTGTTTGACCAAAAGCCATGTGAACTTACCTTGTCTGGGCTGCTGCATGAAACTATGTTAAAGTCTACAGCAGCACAGCACAGCCATGTCCTTTACTGGCTGAGAACTCAGGAGAGGTTGCCCTACCCCTCACTGGCTGCAGCACTTGGAAGAGTAGGGTCTGTACTTTACCTGGTTGCACAGTAAAGCTGGGTGTGGTGGTCTAGGTACTGAAAAGCTCCTGTGCTGATCAACTCAGCTACCATGAAGGCCCAGATACAGGGCTTTGAGTTGGCCCATCCCAATACCTACACATCTATGATCTGCTGGAGCCTCTGTAAAGGGATCAGTACTGTAGATCCAAGGCTTCAGGATGTACGTGACATAGGGCAACAATAGGGCATCCAAGGGGATCTAGTTTTGATGGTACACCAGAAGCCAGAGGCCGTGAACTAGACCACTGACTCACTGAAATGAAGATTTACAAGTGAAGCTGAATGGACAAAAGAAAATAGACATACTGTACACGTGGCAGCTTCCGTGGTGAGTTGCTGTGATTGCTGTTGTTGATGTTGTCACTTTGTTAAAGGCGAGGTTGCAAAGGCAGAAAGTAGACATGGAGGGATGGGGAGATTAGTGATATTTGGCTGTGTGATATGAAATACAATAAATCAAAAATAGTAGAAAAAAAAAGAAAGGAAAACATGGATTTGGTGATCCCGGGAGATGACTTAGTGGTTAAGAGCATATTCTGCTCTTACAGATGATCTGAATTGTTTCCATCACTCACATCTCACAATTCACAACTGCCTGTAACATCATGTACAGGATAGCCAATAGAACACCCTCTTCTACTTTTTGCGTGTACCTGCACTCTCATGTACACCCATATAGTCACATACACATAATTTAAAATAAAGTATTTTTTTAAAACCTTAGGTTTTCGTTTGGGGAATTTTATTTATAAATATATGATGATTTCATTAATGCATAAAATATATTTTAATAATGTTTACTCCCTAACACCTACTCTTATCCCCCTACCCTACTAATAAATCTCCTTTCCTTCTCCACTAAATAATGTTTCTAAATGTTGATTACAAATATATATGTCAGGCTGGAGAGATGGCTTAGTGGTTAAGAGCATTGTCTGCTGCTCTTTCAGAAGTACTGAGTTCAATTCCCAGCAACCACATGGTGGCTAAAAACAATCTATACTAGGATCTGATGCTCTTTTCTGGCACACAGGTGCATATGCAGATAGATTATGCATGGAAACAAATAAATAAATTCAAAATACTAAAAAACAAAAACAAAAAATTAAATAAATATGTATATGTCATACGACACTGTATTTTTATTTGATTAACTCTTTTTTTTTTTACTTGTCCTTTTCATAATCCATTCACTGCTCCCATCCTGGTCACTGCTTCACACAGTCATTCCCTCTTCCCTTCAGCTTGCGCAGTTGGTAGTCCACCCTATCCTACCACTTCAAGTCTCTTTGATCCTAGGTGCTTCCTCTCCCACTGAGGCCAGATAAGGCAGCCGTTAGTAGAACACATCCCAGGAATGGGCAACAGACTTTGGCATAACTGCTCCAGTTATTCAGGACCCACATGAAAGTCAAGATGCATACTTGCTACATATGAGTAGGGAAGCCTAGATCCAGCCCGTGCAAGTACTTTCATTAGTGGTTCAGACTCTGAGGGCACCAGTTAGTCGAGACTGTTGCTCTTGCTGTAGAGCTCCTATCCCCTTCAGGACCCAAATTTTTTCCTCCTATTCTTCCATAAGAATCCCCAAAGCTCCATCCACTGTTTGGCTGTGGGTGTCTGTGTCTATCTGAGTCAGCTGCTGGGTGGATACTCTCAGAGGACAACATGGTCCTAACTGCTAGCATAACAGACTATCATTAATAATGTTAGGGATTGGTGCTTCCACATGGGATAGGTCTCCAGTTATTAGTTGGCCATTCCCTCAGTCTCTGCAACCTTTCCCATGCCTGCATTAATTGTAGACTGGATAAATTTTGGATTATAAATTTTGTGGGTACCGGGCAGTGGTAGCACACGCCTTTAATCCCAGCACTTGGGAGGCAGAGGCAGGCCGATTTCTGAGTTCGAGGCCAGCCTGGTCTACAGAGTGAGTTCCAGGACAGCCAGGGCTACACAGAGAAACCCTATCTCAAAAAAAAAAAAAGTTTTGTGGGTATGTTGGTGTCTCTATTGCTCCACTAGGGTTCCTGTCTGGCTATAGGAGGTGGCCACTTCAGGTTCCATATCTACAGTGTAGTGAGTCACAGCTAAGGTCACCCCCGTTGACTTTATCTCAGGTGTCGGTTTCTTCCTGTAGATGTGTTCTATCTCCTCAACCCTATCATTTACAGATTTCCATTCATTTTTATGACCATCTAGCCATCTCTCCTGTCCTTCACCACACTTGATCCTGAATCCCCCATTTGTCTCCCCTTCTCCCTTCCCTTCCTAGTTCCCTCCCTCCATTTGCCTCTTATACCTATTTTATTCCCCTTTCTAAATAAATTCAAGCTTCTTACCTTGGGCCTTCCTTCTTGTTTAGTTTCTTTGGGTCTGTAGTGTGTAACATACTGCCTGCATTTTACGGCTAATAGCCACATATAAGTGAGTACATACCATGCATGTCCTTTTGGGAATCCATTACTACACTCAGAAAGACATTCTCAAGTCCCATCTATTTGCTGGCAAAATTCATGATGTCTTGTTTTTTAATAGCTGAATAGTACTATATTGTGTAGATGTACCACATTTTCTTTATTCATTCTTCAGTTGAAGGACATCTTGGTTGTTTACAGCTTCTGGCGATTACAAACGTAAATGCTATAAACAGTTGCAAAAGTGTCTTTGTGAGATGTTGGAGCATTTTTTGGGTATTTGCTCAGGAGGGCTATAGCCGGATCATGAGGTAGAACTATTCACAGTTTTCTAGGAAAAAAAAGAAGCCAAATTGATTTCCAAAGTGGTTGTATAAGTTAGCACAGCAATGGAAGAGTGCCCCCACCCTTTATTCCATGCCCTTGCCACCATGTGGTAAATCTTGAGTTTTTTATCTTAACCATTCAGATGTGTTTAAGATGAAATCTCAGAGTTGTTTTGATTTGAGTTTCCCTAATAACCAAGGACTTTGAATATTTCTTTACATGCTTTTCAGCTATTTGAGTTCCTCTGATAAGAATAATTCATTTCAGGCTGGTGGGATGGGTCAGCAGTTAAGAACACTGACTTTGAAGATCTTGAGTTCAAATCTCATCAACCACATGGTGGCTCACAAGCATCCATAATGAGATCTGATGCCCTCTTCTGGTGTGTCTGAAAACTGCTACAGAGTAAATATAACAATAAAAATAAATATTAAAAGAATAGTCCATTTCATTAGTATTTTCCCATTTTGTGAGTACAAGTTTTTGAAGTAAGACCTAATGATTCTTAGTACTTCCTCAGTGTTAGTTGTATACCTCTCTTTTCATTACTAATTTTGTTTATTTGGATACTGTTTCACTATTTCTTTTTTTTCTTTTTTTTCTTTCTTTTTTTGGTTTTTTCGAGACAGGGTTTCTCTGTGTAGCCCTGGCTGTCCTGGAACTCACTTTGTAGACCAGGCTGGCCTCGAACTCAGAAATCCGCCTGCCTCTGCCTCCCAAGTGCTGGGATTAAAGGCATGCGCCACCACGCCCGGCTCACTATTTCTTTATTGTTACTTTATATTACTTTGGCTAAGTGTTTGTCTATCTTGTTGAATTTCTCAAAGATACAGCTTTCGGATTTGTTGATTCTTTTTATAGTTTTCTTTGTTTCTAACTGATTGATTTCAGCCCTGATTTGGATTATTTCCTTCATTCTTCTCCTCTTTAGTGTAATCCCTCCCTTTTTCACCTAGAGATTTAAAGTGTACTTTTAAATTGCTGATATGACAACTTTCTAATTTCTTTATGGAGGCACTTAGTGCTATGAACTTTCCTTTTAGCACTGATTTCATCGTCTCCCATAAATTTGGATATGTTGTGGCTTCGTTTTCATTGAATTCTTGAAAGTCTTTAATTGTTTCTTTATTTCTTTCCTTCTTTGAGATGAAAGTCTTTCAATTCCTAAGACTGTGCAGGCTCCCTCAGTTTCTGTTGTTGAAGTCGAGCTTTAATCCATGGTGGTATGATAAGATGGAAGGGGTTACTTCAATTTTTTTTTTTTTAATCTGTTGAGGCTCATTTTGTGATCGACTATATCATCAATTTTGAGAAGGATCTGTGAGAGGCTGAGAAGAAGGTATATTCTTTTGTGTTTGGGTGAAGTATTCTATAGATGTGTTAAGTCCATCTGATTCATGTCTAAGAGTTTCATTTTTTTTTCACTGTTCAGTTTGTGTCTGGATGTACTGATAATTGGTGAGAGTGGGGTATTAAAATCTCCCATTATGAATGTGTGAGGTTTGCTGTGTAATTTAAGCCTTAGTAATGTTGCTATTATGAAAGTGAGTGTCCTTGCATTTAGGGCATATATGTTGAGAATTGATAAGCTGGTAGAATTTTCCTTTGATGATTATGAAGTGTCCTTCCCTGTCTCTTTTGATCAATTTGACTGAAAGTCTATTTTATTAGATATTAGCATGGCTACTCCAGCTTGATTCTTGGGTCATTTTGCTTGGAAAATTTTTCAACCCTTTATACTGAGATAGTGTCTGTCTTTGTGGCTGAGGTGTTTTTCTTCTATGCAGCAGAATGATGGGTCTTATTTTCACATCCATTCTGTTAGGCTGTGACTTTTTATTTGATTCCACTGGGTAATTGAATCCATTGATCTTGAGAGGTATTAATGACCAATTGTGTGTATGAGTGTGTGTGTGTGTGTGTGTGTGTGTGAGAGAGAGAGAGAGAGAGAGAGAGAGAGAGAGAGAGAGAGAGAGAGCGCTTTGTCTGTGGTTGATTTTGGTTTTTGTTGGTATGGAATTACATATTTCCTATGTTTCCTAGTATGTAGTTATCCTTGGGGTTTGATTTTTCCTTGTAGTATTTTTGGTAGGACTGGATTTGAGGGTAGATATTGTTTGAATTTGGATTTGTCTTAAAATATCTTGTTTTTTTCCCTCTATGGTGATTTAGAGTTTTGCTGGGTACAGTAGTTGAGGTTGGCCCCTGAGGTTCCAAGTTATCTTCCCAGGCCCTTCTAGCTTTTAGAGTCTCTGTTGGGAAGTAGGTGTAATTCTGATAGGTCTGCCTTAGTATGTTAGCTGGCCTTTTTCTCTTACCACTTTTAATATTCTTTTCTTGTTCTATAGGTTTTGTGTTTTGATTTTCTTTTCTGGTCTAATCTAGTTGGTGTTCTATAAGCTTCTTGTATGTTTGTAGGCATCTCTTTCTTTAGGTTGGGCGAGGTTTCTTTTATGATATTGTTGAGATTATTCTCTGGGCCTTGGAGCTAGGCCTCCTCACCTTTTTCTATTCCTATTGTTCTTAGGTTAGGTCTTTTCATGGTATCCAAGATTTCCTGAATGCTTTCTGTCAGGAAAGTTTTTGCTTTAACATTTTGTTTAACTGATTTTATTAATTTGTTCTTTATATCTTCTATTCCTGAAATTCTCTCTCTTGTCACCTTTTTTTGTTGGTGATGCTTGCATCTGATGGTCCTGTTTTCTTCCTCAGGGTTTCCATCTCCAAGATTTCCTGGGTTTGTGTTTTCTTTATTGCTTCTATTTCCACTTTCCAGACTTGCACAGCTTTATTTATTTCCATCACAAGTTTAATTTTATTTTCCCATATGTCTGTAAGGGATTTATTTGTTCTCTTGTAAGGACTCTACCATCTTTTAAAGATCGGATTTAAGGTCATTTTCTTGTGTTTTCATTGTGTTAGAATATCCAGGACTTTTTGTAGTGGGATAGCTGTTCCTTGGAGGTATCATATTACCCTGGATCTTGTTGATTATGTTCTTTTGAGGGCCTTTAGCCATGTGGTTGGTTTTGGTCTCTATATGTTCCTGTTATAGTAGGTACTGAGATGGGGTGTAAACCTAGATGTTACTGGGATGGCAGGCCTGTGATGGATCAACTTGGGGTATATTGTTGGGGACCTGTCTTTCAAGGTGATTTATGATCTACAGGTCTGCTGAAGGTGGGTGAAGAGGTGGCAGGAGAACAGATGTCCCTCTGGGATGTCAGGCTGCTCAGGGCAACATAGCTTAGCCCAGAAGGCCCAGAAAGCAGGGGAGATGTGTGGGTAAAGGGAAGTTTACCTGTATGGTTCAGGATTCTAGTGGTGATGGAGGAGAGGCAGCAGGAGAATGGAGTCCCCCTGGGGTGGAAGGTTCCTAAGGGCATCTTGTCCTGGCCCAGAGGACTCAAAGAGCAAAAAAGTTGGTGTGGGAAGGAAAGCTTACCTGTATGACTCAGGAAACTGATAGAGTCAGAGGAAAGGCAGTGGGCAAACCATCACATTATATTAATCCTCGTTTTTTTGGCTCCTAGCACAATATCACCCAGAAAATGCACCAAACTCTAATTTCTAAAACAAAATTGATTTTTGCCTTAAAATATAGAAAGAGGAAACAAATATACCAGCATCTCATTTGTTTTGTATGTGAAAATATTAAGAAGGGAAAAACAAAAGAACATTGACAGCTAGTCACCACGTTTGTGTGGTCAAATAATGAACATATTTGTGTAGAAGAATAAATAACAAGGGTCCATGAGATTGACATGGGTGTATGCACATGAACAATATGAAAATGACAGAAATTTAAATGGTGGTTTGTAGTTATTGGACATTCATTCTTTTCAAAAAATAAAATGATGGTAAACTCTCCCCGGCAATCTATCTGTGCCTTTGGCTTTTGAGCCATTACGTAATCCTTCGAATGCCAATGACAGCAAAAGCTCATTGAGCTGCCCTATTTCAAACAGTGCAGACACAACTCTTCCCCAAATTCACAATTTTATAATACTGTAAAGCAGATTATTTGCTACAATACAAAGATACTAGAGTTAAGTGATGAAGATAATTCAATGTCTTCACTATCAAATAACAGATTAAATTTTTCTTTTGGGGAGTAAGAATGTGACACAATTTCTTTTTGTTCTTTTCTCAAAAGAAGAGGGATTTTTTTCCCTAGGGATTAGAGATTGCCCTTCACTGGAACTAGTGCCAGGAACTATTTCCATCCTATTATCCAGTTTTGACTGATTAAACCACAACCAGAATAAATACTGGTAATATATATATATATATATATATATATATATATATATATATATAGAGAGAGAGAGAGAGAGAGAATGGTATTTGGAACTACAAATTAATAATTTAACATAATAAATCAAACTCACTGCTCCTTAATAATTCACAAGCTACAGAATATACATGGTATATTCTGAAACAGCATAAGCTTACATAATCATACACTGAATCCATAGCAAATATGGAAAAAGGTTTATACATAAAAATTTACTTTGATAACTGAAATCCATTTTGAACAAACTGCAGACAATGTTTCTTAAGTTGTCATCACTGTGGTATTCAGATGTAGGGAGATTCATCAATGATTATGTAAATTTCAAGTAACACATTTAAAATACAATCTAAAAGTACTATATAAAACATAAGAGCTGTCTATTTCCTGTTTTCTTAGATAAGTTAATCCACTTGCATCTCAAAATTTAATATTTAAGAGAAAAGAAAGTGGTAATTTAGTTGTCATTGGCACGCATATAATATAAAATTTCTACAAATATTTTTAGTCAACTATTCTTGGCCAAGAAATATGAAAACTCATGATGTAAACAGAATAATTCATATAAAAAAGGATAAAGAGAATAGATATTTAAGCTTTAAAAGTGTATATATACTTTTAAGTATATATAAAAGTACTTATGACACAGTGTTCATGTTTTAGTAGTCTCTGTGCAATACAACAATAGATACGGCTTCCAAATGTAAAGTAATGTTAGTGCTAGTACCCTAATTCTTTGTCTAACTGTTAGAAGTGCTCAAAGGAGACATTAAAATGAACTATGAGTATATTAA
This sequence comes from Mus pahari, assembly GCF_900095145.1. Lineage (NCBI taxonomy): Eukaryota > Metazoa > Chordata > Mammalia > Rodentia > Muridae > Mus > Mus pahari. Next base: position 55,067,833 of record NC_034607.1, read on the forward strand.
AAGAATGTAAATTAAGAGCCGTCAAGATATGAAGATATGAGCTGATAGCTGAATAAACTATGCACATTTGATGGTGTGAAATACATGGCTTATAAGCAGTTGAGAATATTAGAGGGAATGGAGTCACAACAACAATAATATGTTTCATTTATATAGTATTATTTATATATGATGCCAAAAACCATGCTAAAAACTGCATCCCATTGGTTATTATAGCAACACTGAATATGACTTATTAGGGAACAAAACACAGAAGAAGAGAAACTTTGGGGGTTATGTTGCTGACATGAGACAGAGCTCCTAAAGGCCTAGGCTGACCCAGAGATTTCCTAGTCTTAATATTTGGCAACAACTATCCATCCTCCATGGAATTTACATCAGATTTTAGTAATATAAGTTTACTGTTATGATATACTTTGAATAATGGTTAGAATGAAATACATTTTTGTCTATTGACTAATATTAGTTTGAAGTATATTTTGTCAGATATTAGGATGTCTACTACAATTTTTTTGCTAGAGTATTTTTAAATTTTTTTATCCTTTCACTTCGAGGTGACACTATCTTTAAATGTCAGTTTCTTTAAGATCAAAGATAGGTGAATTTTGCTTCTTGATATATTCAGTTAGTCTTTGTCTTTTAATTAGAGTGTTGAGGTCATTAGTATTTAGGGTTATTTAAAGTTTTGTGTGTGTGTTTGTGTGTGTGTGTGTATGTGTGTGTGTGTGTGTGGTATGCTTATGTTTATTTTTTTCTGGTTTTCATTCTTAGTTTTGGTTTGGTTTCAATGCATTATATTTTCATGTATTTTCTTTCCTAGAGTATACTGTTTGTACTTATTCCTCTCTTCACATTGTTTAGGTTGGTTTTAGGCTCATGGAGAGCATTTTGTTTTTTTGTTTCCTCTTTAAGCTATAGTAGGTCATTTTTCTGGGTACAGAAATCTTGGTTGACTATTGTGGTCTTTAGAAGTTGAATTGTATTAATCCAGGATCTTCATGCTTGTATAGTTTCTATAGAGAAATAAAAATGTTATCTAATAAGTTTCCTTTATTTTAATTTGTACTTTTCTCTTGTAGCTTTTAATATATTTTCTTTCTATATATTTAGTGTTTTGTCTATGATACAATATGGGATATTTTTTATTCTCTATCTTGTCTTCTGTGTGTATTATCTATCTATCTATCTATCTATCTATCTATCTATCTATTTATCTATCTATCTATCTATTATCTTAATTTCAATGAGCTTTCTGCTATGACATTGCCAAAGGCAAATCTGTGTCATTAAGCTGCCTGGAATTCTTCACCTTTTCTTTGTTCAGGATTCAAATATCTGGTTTCTCCATGCTAGCCTACATTTCCTATAGGTTCTTATTCTAGGCTTTAATTTCTTTTGTTTTCTTATGTTATCCAGATCCTCTCCTTAATTTTGAGTTCTGATATTCCATCTTATTGATTCACTCTACTTGTAAGGCTTTCCACAGGGCTTTCTAATTGAGATATTGTGGATTTTTTTTTCAGTTCTATCTCCATTTCAGTCTATGTTCTCTGCAATGTTTTAATTTTTTTATAGAATTAATTTTTACATCTTGAATTATGTTCCTTTTTTCCTTTAAGTGTGTGTATTTTCTTCAGTATTACTTATGCATTAATTATTATATTCTCATAGTTCAATGATTTTTTTGCTTATATCTTGTTCAAATTTCTTGATTTCTTTTTGACAAAAATTAAACAAAATGATTGTATGTCTGATGTGATATCTGCCCCACTAATATTGGACAAGTATAGGTGAGTGGGCTGAGGTAGGCCAGGCAAAGCTGATTAACAAACTGTTTATTTGGACCAGGGAAAGTCAGAGAAAGATGGCTCTCAGTCCATGGGTCTAGTGATAGGCCAGGCAAAGGTGATTCATAACCCACAGCCATAATTCTAGAACTGGGCTAATAACAAATGTCAGTGGGTTAGAATAAAGAACAGGACAGAAAAGAGACAACTCGATGCACAGGGCATAAGAATAGCAGAGCTACTGGGAACAGAATCCTTCCTGCCTCCACCTGAACTCCAGACCTAAGGTTGTTCCACAACCCACCAAGCACAAATCCTGCCAGGAGAGACCTTGTCTCCAAGGAGTGCTCTCACTTCAAAGCTCATAGGTGAGATCTCCACTCTCACCTCAATAATTGTACACCGCAGACATGCCAGGAGCACACAGGGCACAGGAACAGCAGAGCAACTGGAGACAGGATCCTTCTGGTCTCCATCTGCACTCTAAATCCAAGACTGTCCCACAACCCTCCACACACAAATCTTGCCAGGAGAGAGCTGGTCTCCCAAAGAGTGCTGACATACCTAAAGCCACAGGCTCAAGAACCACAGAAGGGACAAGCTCCAGTCAGAGAAAGCAAGACCAACTAACTCCAGAGATAACCTGATGGTGAAAGGCAAAATAAGAACCTAAGGATCATAAACCAAGGCTACTTGGCATCATCAGAACCCAGTTCACTAACCACAGCAAGTTCTGGATACCCCAACACATTGGAAAAGCAAGATTCAGATTTAAAATCACTTCTCATGTGATGATAGAGAACTTTGAGAAGGACATAAATAACACCCCTAAAGAAATATATGAGAACACAGGTAAAAAGTTAGAAGCCCTTAAAGAGGAAAAACAAAATTCACTTAACGAATTATAGGCAAAAACAATCAAACAGGAGAAGGAATTAAACAAAACATCCAGGATCTAAAAATGGAAAATTAAACAATGAAGAAGCCACAAAGAGAGACAACCCTGATGATAGAAAACCTAGGAAAGAGATCAGGAGTCATAGATACAGGTATCACCAACAAAATACAAGAGATAGAAGAGAGAATCTTAGGGGCAGAAGATACCAAGGAATACATTGACACAACAGTCAAAGAAAATGAAAAGTGCAAAAAGTTCCTAACACAAAACATCCAGGAAATCCAGGACACAATGAGAAGACAAAACCTATGGATAATAGGTATAGAAGAGAGTGAAGATTCCTAACTTAAAGGACCAGTAAACATCTTCAACAAAATTATAGAAGAAAACTTCCCTAACCTAAAAAAAGAGATGCCTCTGAACAATCAGGAAGCCTACAGAACTCCAAATATATTGGACCAGAAAAGAAATTTTTCCTAACACATAATAGTTAAAACACCAAATGCATAAAACAAAAAATATTCAAAGCAATAAGGGAAAAAGTTAAATAACTTATAAATGCAGAACTATGAGAATTACAGCAAACTTGTCAACAAAGACTATAAAATCCAGAAAGATTCTGGGCTGATATAATACATACCCTAAGAGAACACAATGCCAGCCCAGGCTACTATACCCAGCAAAACTCTCAATTAACATAGATGGAGAAACCAAGATATTCCATGACAAAACCAAATTTACACAGTATCTTTCCACAAATCCAGCCCTTCAAAGTATCATAAAGGGAAAAATCCAACACAAAGAGGGAAACTAAGCTTGAGAAAAAGCAAGAAAGTAATCTTTCAACTAACCTAAAGAAGATAGCTGAATAAAATCTACTTTCAACCTAAAGTTATCAAAAAAGATAAGGAGGGATACTTCATACTCATCAAAGGTAAAATCTAGCAAGATGAACTCTTAATTCTGAACATCCATGCTCCAAATGCAGGGCACCTACATTCATAAAGGAAACTTTGCTAAAGCCAAAAGCACACATTGCACCTCACATAATAATAGTGGGAGTCTTCAATAACCCCCTCTCATCAATGGACAGGTCATGGAAATAGAAATTAAAAAGAGACACAGTGAAACTAACAGATGATATGGACCAAATGGATTTAACAGATATTTATAGAACATTTCACCCTAAAACAAAAGGATATACCTTCTTCTCAGCACCTCATGGTACCTTCTTCAAAATTGATTATATAATTGGTCACAAAACAGGCCTCAACAAATACAAGAAGACTGAAAAAATCCCACGAATCCTGTCAGATCACAACGGACTAAGGCAGGTCTTCAATAGCAGCAAATCAACTGAAAGCCCACATACACATGGAAGACAAACAACACGCTACTCAGTGATACCTTCGTCAAGGAAGAAACAAAGAAAGAAGTTAAAGAGTTTTTAGAATTCAATGAAAATGAAGGCACAGCATACCCAAACTTATGGAACACAATGCAAACAGTGCTAAGAGGAAAACCCAGAGCTATGAATGCCCCCAAAAGGAAACTGGAGAGAGCATACACTAGCAGCTTAATGACACATCTGAAAGCTCTAGATCAAAAAGAAGCAAATAGAACCAAGAGAAGTAAAGCAGGAAATAATAAAAATGAGGCCTGAAGTCAACCAACTCAAATAAAAACAAAAAGAATTTTAGAAAGAAAATATACAAACAAACAAAAAACCAGGATCTGGTTCTCTAAGAAAAATAACAAGATAAAAACACCTAGCCACACTAATCAGAGGGTAAAGAGACAGAATCAAAATTAACAAAATCAGACATGAAAAGGGGACATAACAACAAAACCCAAGTAAATCCAGAAAATCATGAGATCCTACTACTACAAAGTATATACGTAACAAAAAGCGAAAATCTGGATGAAAGTGACAATTTTTCTAGACAGATACCAAGTGCCAAAGTTAAATCAGGATCAGATAAACCATCCAAACAGTCCCATATCCCCAAAAGAATTAAAATCTCCCAATGAAAAATAAAAGCCCAGGACCAGATGGGTTCAGTGCAGAATTCTATCAGACTTTCAAAGAAGTTTAAATATCACTATTTGCAGATGATATGATAGTATGCTTAAGTGACCCCAAAAATCCCATCAGAGAACTCCTAATCCTCAAAAACAACATCAGCAAAGTGGCTGAATATAAAATTAAATCAATAAATCAGAAACTCTACTCAAAGAATAAACAGGCCGAGAGAGAAATTAGGGAAACAGCACTAGTCACCGTAGTCACAAATAATATAAAATACCTTGATGTGACTCTAACCAAGCAAGTGAAAGTTCTGTACTACAAGAACTTCAAGTCACTGAAGAAAGAAATCAAAGATCTCAGAAGATTGAAAGATCTCCCATGCTCATGGATTAGCATTATTAAGATAGTAAAAATGGCCATCTTGCTGAAAGCAATCCACTGATTCAATACAATTCCCATCAAAATTTCAACTCAATTTTTCATAGAGTTAGAAAGAGAAATGTGCAAATTCATTTGGAATAACAAAAAACCCAGGATAGGGAAAACTATTCTCGACAATAAAAGAACATTTTTTGGAATCACCATCCCTGACCTCCAGCTGTACTACAGAGCAATAATGATAAAAGCTGCATGGTGTTAGTACAAAGACACGTAGGTAGATCAATAGAACAGAATTGAAGACTCAGAAATGAACTAATGGTCACTTGATCTTTGTTTGACAAAGGAACTAAAACCACCCAGTGGGAAAAGACAGCATTTTTAACAAATGGTGCTGGTTCAACAGGCAGTCAGCATGTAGAAGGATGCAAATTGATCCATTCTTATATCCTTAAAAAAAAAAAAAAAAAAAACCCTCAAGTTCAAGTGGATCAAGGACCTCCACATAAAACCAGATACACTGAAACTAATAGAAGGGAAAGTGGGGTAGAGCTTCAAATACATGGGCACTGGGGAAATTTTTCTGAAGAGAACAACAGTGATTTATGCGCTAAGATCCACAATAGACAAATGGGACCTCCTAAATTATAAAGTTTCTGCCAATAGTATAAAACGGCAACCAATACATTGGGGAGAAATCATTAGAAAGTCTACATCTGTTAGAGGGCTAATATCCAATATATGCAAAGAACTCAAGAAGGTAGACTCCAGAGAACCAAATAACTCTATTTTTAAAATGAGGTAAAGAGCTAAACAAAGAATTCTCAGCTGAGGAATATCGAATAGCCAAGCACCTAAAGAAATGTTTAACAGTGTTAGTCATCAGAGAAATGCAAATCAAAACAACCCTGAGATTCCACCTTTCACCAGTCAGAATGGCTAAGATCAAAACCTCATGTGACAGCAGATGCTGGCAAGGATGTGGAGAAAGAGGAGCACTCCTCCATTATTGGTGGGATTGCAAGCTGGTACAATCACTGTTGAAATCAGTCTAGCAGTTCCTCAAAAAAATGAACATAGTACTACCTGAGGACCCAGCTATACCACTACTGGGTATATACCCAGAAGATGCTCCAACATATAACAAAGACGCAAACTCCATTATGTTCATAGAAGCATTATTTATAATAGCCAGAAGCTGGAAAGAACCCAAATGTTCTTCAACAGAGGAATGGATACAGAAAATGTGGTACATTTACTCAATGGAGTACTACTGAACTATTAAAAACAATGAATTCAAGAAATTCTTAGGCAAATGGATAAAATTAGAAAATACCATCCTGAGTGCTGTAACTCAGTCACAAAAGAACACACATGGTTCGTATGTGGATATTAACCCAAAAGTTTGGACTACACAAGATACAATTCACAGACAACAGGAAGCTTAAGGAGAAGGAAAACTAAAGTGTGGATACTTCAGTTCCTCTTAGAAGGGGGAACAAAATACTCCAGGCAAGAAATACAGGGAAAATTGTAGAGCAGAGACTGAAGAAAAGGACATCCAGAGACTGCTCTGCCTGTATATCCATCCCACATACAGACACTAAATCCAGGCACTATTCTGGAGGCCAAGAAGTGAATGCTGTCTGAGCCTGATATGACTGACTCCTGAAAGGCTCTGCCAGAGCCTGACAACTACAGAGGCAAGATGCTCACAGCCAAACATTGGCTTTGCGGGGTACCCAATGGAGGAGTAAGAGAAAGGACAAAAGAAGCTGAAGGGGTTTGCATCCCATAGGAAGAACAACAATATCAACCAACCAGAACCGCACAGTTACCAGGGACTATATCTCCAACCAAAGAGTACATATGGAGGGACCCATGGCTCCAGCTGCATATGTAGCAGAGGATGGCCTTGTTGAACATCAGTGGGAGGAGAGGCTCTTGGTCCTGGGAAGGCTTGATGTCCCAAAGTAGCGGAATGTCAGAGCAGGTTGGCAGGAGTGGGTGAGTGATTGGAGGAGCACCTTCACTGAAGCAGGGAGAGGGAGAATGTGATAAGGGCTTGCAGAGGGGAAACTGAAGAAAGGGGAAAGAAGATAACATTTGAAATGGGAATAAATTAAATATCCAATAAAGAAAAAATTAGCTATAGACCACATGCCAACTTTATTCCCATAACACTCCAATGCATTTAAAAATTGCTTTTATTAAACTTTTCTTAATTTAATAAAAACAAAATCTGGATTACAGAAATCAGGGTCAGTTGGAAGACTGTCACTATTATGCCAAAATAGGTTTTTGTTTTTAATAAATTAATGTTCTTTGCTTTACCAATAACAAATGAGCTTGGAATCTTGGCATTGAAGATCAGAATAATCTTTTGAAACCTCATAGTTCAACAGCATTATTTCACAGAAGATGACTCATTGAGGTGAAATACTATTATATGTCTAGTTAGAGGTTCCAAGTAAGCTTTGACATACTTATCACAGTTTAATAGTCCCATGTAAACTTCATAACTTCCATTCATTGGGATCTATACTTTCTTCACTTGGAATTGTATAAAACTATGATTTGGGTTTTCATTTAAAATGAGAACAATGACAGGATTCTAGCCAAATTTCTAATGCATAAGTTCAAAATACTAGAGGTTGATAAATGCTTATACATAAAATAATTCTGGTAGGGAAGAGATGCCTTGTGGGTCAAGGAAATGACCTTCACACAGGTGGAAATAGAAAATGTTCTGAGTATACTGTAAGATGGAGGAGCAAATGAATTATATATGAAGATGGTTCCGATTGCTTATGGCAGTAAGAGACTAGCCAAGGACATTTGCAGGCAATCTTATTAAAACATTTCTTCATTCTTTCTAAAGAAAATATTTCCAGTCTTTGCCCTGTGAAGCAAAGGCACCCAGGTAATTGGAGAGCACCCCCACCCTCAGAGAGCTAGGCCAGTGTTACTGAGAAAGCCATCTGATTTAAAGTGCAAAACCTGGTGAATACACTAAATGAGGCTTGTTCACAGTGCCATTACTGTGAACTAGAGTCAAACACAGATGATCAGAGGTGGGATACATCACAGTTTGAAAACGCTCCTAATGAATCTTCCTTCAGAGTCCCTGCTTCTGAAAAGAAGAATATGCAATGCCAAGCTGAGGAAGAATTCCTAACAAAATGTGGAAGAAACAGAGATTAACTTTCCTGTTTTTAATTCTGAACCACAGGGTATGGGACACCTTTCTGAATGAAATGGCATGCTCTTTTAGGAAGTGCTCTTAACAGAGAAAACTAGCCATGGGGTGGAGGTTTGTATTCACAAGGATTGAAAAAAATCTATATTAAGCTATATTGATGGGGAAATCCTTGAAATAAACTCCGAAGGCCCCCTGATACATACAGCTTTTATTTTTTTTCCCCAAAGGTAAAGAAAATCAACCAACACCAGATTTATGAAATAACTTGGTTGCTCAAGAGTGGTACTGCTAATCCCTGTCCTCCTGTGAATATTTTTGGTGAAACAAAATTTCTCAGAGACATTTCTCATAACCCTTGACCTAAAGTCATCTGTCACCTCCAAATTCACTTGTTTTGTGCTTATGTCATTGTCAATAAAGTCATTCTGTAATAAGGAAAGGAGAGGAAGCAGGTGGAAAGTAGGTACCACCTGTGATGACAGATGAGCAAAGAAATCACCAAGGCAACTGAAAGGAGATGCATTTGGAAGTTCTAAAAGAAGCCAAGAATTAAAGGGCTTTACTCTCCTCCAGGAAGTGCACAGACAGTTTCTTTCTACCACCAAATGTTCAGTGTTTGGGAAATGGCTGTAACTACACTGTGGAAAAACCACATTCCTCATTCTTGACTCCACAAGGAACCATGGTAATAAGAGCCACATGAACAAAACCCTTCCTGTAGATAGGGAGGCGAGGCTTCTGAGTTAGAGCTGGAAGTGTGAGCTGGATTGGTGAAACAGACCTACATGAACGAAAATGAAGCTATGCTTTAGACATGATTCAGGGCACTCGATGGCCAAGAGTATTTAGATCAGAATATCTGTTACGTCAAATTTTCTATAGAACTCTGACCCCCAAACTTAGGAAATGTCTTTTACAGCTACACTATGATCATTAGGTTGATATTCACCTAGGGCATAGGGTTTCAAATATGCAATAGGCAAAGACAAATGTTGTTTGCTCTCTCTCTTTATTTATAAAACACATTTATTACCTGTAAATTTTTGCCTTATCACTCATTAATTATGAATCAAGCTTTTTGCATAAAATAAAATTTACCTGTTACTTCATTCAACTGAAAGCTGGTAAAAATTTAAACATTCTACACACTCTGGTTTAATACTGTACCATCTACCATATAGTTCACATTGATTTGGACATGTGTAGAGAATTTTGAAGTAAAACTTCTAAAGATATTCTTCTCTGTATGTGAGTGACCATGTACCTCTTGAGGGGAAGAAAAACTGTGGGACAGTTTGATTCAGAGCCATTTGAACAAACCAAGGGGCCAAAAGAATAATTTGTCATTCCCCTGTGATGGGAATTTATAGAGATAAAACAAAGATAAAGTTAGTAAGCAGAAAACACTAAGTGTTGAGCATTGCGGGAAAAATCACCAGAGTTTGGAAGGCGCGTTAATAAATTAATACATTTCAGTCCTCCATAAAAATTTAAAGCAAATTGAAAGAAAGACGAGATTATATCAACCAGAGAGCATATATGGGCTAGTCTGAGTCCCCCAGCAAATGTATAGCAGAGGACTGCCTGGTCTGGTCTCAGTGAGAGAGGATGTGCCTAATCTTGGAGAGAGTTCAGGCCCCAGAGAAGGGGAATGCCCGGGGTGAGGGGAGTGGGAGGGAGAGTATCCTCTTAAAGGCAAGGATGATGAAGAATGAGATGAGGAACTGTGTGTGTGTGTGGGGTGGGGGGGGGGCTGAGAGGTAGGAGCAACATCTGGAATGAAAATAAATAGATAAATAATATATATATATATATATATATATATATATATATATATATATATAATCATTATGAGCTGTTAAAAGATAAACTTAGACACATTAAACATTTAATGACTGGGAACAGAAGACTTCATAAATCAGGAAGCTACAGAGGGCAGCACTTCTGGGCCTGGCAAAGGGATTGAGGGACAGGAAGGCATTTATAAGCTGAGGAAAATTCAAGGTAAAAGAAATATTTCCAGCAGCCCTGATTGAGTCATTCCTATGGAAAGTCCCTGGCTAGAGACTAGGTGAGGACTGGTTAAAATACGTTTCCTTTCATTAAGTTGCCGTGTGTCCTGTTTACATAGGAATGTAGGTACTAGAGCCACCTCTGTCTAATGAACTTCCAGTTATTAGTGCAGTTTAATGGAAGACAAGTTTTCTGATGAAGCTTTACTAATAAGATAGAAGACTTATCTCACTTCTGAGTCTGAATCAGAATTCTGTGTTATAAAACTAGAGATAATTCCACGGAACTAGGCCTTATGTTTTTAGGTCCCTCCCTAAACTCACACATTCTTTTCTGAATAGAGAGGCGCATTGGGTCTAGTTGAGTATGCCGTACTTCATTTCTAAGAAAACAACAGTGTGGCATATAGTCTTTCTTCAACAACTTGGAAAATAGGCATCTGTAGCTATAAGCAAGGAATAAAGCTCATAGAGCCTGCTCTGGCAGAGTTGGTCCCTCTGAAAATATAAACAGTTATTTAGGCATTTAATGTATAAAGCAATAGTGATAGGGGAAAGGGACTATGTAAAACATCTCACTGAATAATGTACATGTTCCCTCTATACAAATGGCTGCAGTCTAGGTTCAGTGAACAGTGACTGCTAACGTGCTGTGGGATATAAGGAGTTACTCCAATATCTACAGTGTCCTAGAGCATGCGCTCTGTATTACTAACACATAAACTCATGTTTCAAGCAATTTTAATCTTACACATAGACAATTACATTGCAAATAATTTTGTGATATGCATGCTACCACATTAATTACATCAATTATTGTGAATGCCTCTTCATTTCAATAATTTTGAATCAATGAGAAGTGTTAATTGAATAATTGCATGTTTAAGAACCCATTTCAGCCTAGTTACTGTTTTCATAATAGAAACAAGTTGTTTCAAAGCTATACATACTTTTAGATTGTATCTTTCAGTTAACTTTGAATATTGGAGAAGGGGAATGTTATTAATTTGTTGACTTCCAAATCTTAAATATTACTTCATTATTCAAACGGTGAAGGGGCCTTAAAGAGCTTATATCAAGTATAATTTGCAAATACATAGAAAGAGGTCTGCTACTGCAAAAGCACTGACAGAGACCATACAAAAACAGCAAAAAGAGCAGTTGTATTATGTGGATATTAGCAATGACCAGAAAACTCTTCCAGTGAGTTCTTGAAAAATAAATGAGATGTAACCAGATTGATCTGTCATGAGAGAAGATACTCCACAGGGCACATTTCTTGGATAATTACAGACAGTATCATTATGGGAAAGTAGAACTCCATTGGATAATTGACAAGAATTAAAGTTCAAGCTGAAGGTTAGTGCAAGTGCTAAAGAAATTACCATGGGCCATTCTGGACAGGGAGACACATCAGTACCATGAGTAGCTGTCAGCAGAAAAGCTTACTCCTGCTACAGATGTGGACAAATACAGAGAACCACAGCCTGGCATTGTGGGGAGAGAGACCTTGGGACACTCAGTATTAAACCGGATGTCTCTCTCAAATCTCTCTCCCCTGGGAGCTCAGAAAGCCTTGTGGAAGAAGAGACAGAAAGAGTGTAAGAGCCAGGGGTATGTGGGACACCAAGAAGGTCCTCTAAATCAGTGTGATCGCAACTCATAGGAACTCACAGAAATGGGGCAGAGTGCACAGTGCTACAGCAGGTCATTTACACTTATATTATGTTTTCCAGTTTAGTGTTTTATGATATTCCCAAGTGTGTGAATGAGTGGGACTTTCTTGTGGCTTCTTTTAGACTCTATTCCCTCACTTTGTTTGTTTTCTAATTTTGATGTGTTAGTTTGTTTTACCTTATTATATTTTATTTTAAAATAAAGAAATAATCAACAAAAATAAAATAAACATTGCTCTGCATCTGATACATGAAAAAGGCATTGAGAGGAATAAAGGGAAAATGTTGTGTACCATATCTATGTTAATATTACATAAATATTGATTTAGAGCTTTTTTTGTTTCTGATTTCCAATTAAGCAAGATATTTTGCTGAAGAAATGTAAAGTCTGGGTTCTTACATCATATCACTCAAGTTTGCTCTACTTAATAGGGGAGATGAATGGGGAAAAGACCAGTTACAATCTTTCTTAGAAAGAAGTGCTCCACTTCTCAAAAGAGTTTACCTCTGAGCTTGGTGATTCTACCTCTGTGATATAGTAGGCTTTGGCCTTAGTATACATAGAATTTGTCCTGTGAATTTGGATCATAAAATTCAATGCCCTGATAAATCAGATTTATTTATCCATGGTATGAATGTACGTTTCAACACTTGTCAAAAGATGGAGAATGACTTTATTGTTGTAAAGTCACTGATCCCTGGATTTTTTGTTTCAAAGGAATAGAATGTAGAAGAAAAAGAAATTGACTAACTGAATGAGTTTTGGACCTAAACTTTGAGGCCACCTTTACTTGAGAACTGCAATATTTTCATATAATACAAAATGTTCTGCAGAAGAACACATTGCTTTCTTTGTTACATTAGAAAAATTCACCATTTCATAGCCAATTAGAGGCAGGGGTACTTGCCTATAATAAGGACCAATCACTGACATCTCAACAGCATGACTCTGAAGAATTCAAAAGAACTTTAATGCAAAATCCTTTGGTGAGCTTGGTTGAATCCCATCTACTGAGTAAATCACTGGGGAATAAACATTCTTCCCAAGCGTATCTGTACTCTTAGATGATGGCCCTACTCTAGGAATGGTCATTGTTGATCCATTCTTTTCCTCAGGACTCAGTAATCCAGCTCCTAGAAGTCAAACCACTCAATGTGGTGAGCCAGACCGGTCATCAGGTTTCTTTTCTCACTTCAATGCAGAAGCCCTGGACACCAATGGGAATAGAATGTCTTTAGAAAATGTAAATGGAATATGAATATGGTTCTATTATTCAATAAGGAAGCACTGGGTTTTTGAAAGTTTAGAGTAGGTTGGGTCATGGTTTCTGTCTCCCAATTTCTGTAGATTAGTCTGGTTTCCTACACTTTCTAAAGCTAGTGATCTCCTGCAAGCCAGAAGGATGAAGTCTACAGTAGAATTAAAAGAATGAGGTACAATGTGCTTTGTAGCAGGAAGGATCAGCAGAGACCTTGGGCCTGAGGATCAGGCAAGGGGGGTCCTGCAAATAGTCAGGCTTGGACTAAGTTAAGTGGATGGGAGTAGGGAGATACTTTCAACATGCCTTCAGTAAGCATAGCCACATATTACTGATGAATGTTTTGTCTTGAGATGGTGTTTCTCAGGGAGCACTTATTGCAATCTAAGTACCAGAGTTTGCCTTGTGGGTCAATGAATCCTTTATACACAAGAAATGAGCTAAGCCATGTCTAGAGACTTGGCTCAGAGTCTTGTTCTCTATGGAATGGTAGCTACAGCATTGTTTTTACCTTTACTTTTGTCTTCTGAGTCTGGAGTGACATGTTCTAGTTCTATTGACTTGACAAGATATGGCAGGTTCTAGTTCTATTGATTACAGCTTGCAGCCAAGATAAAGAAGCTGCCTAGAATCAGCCAAAGAAGGATCACATGAAGTCACTGTCCCAAATGCTTTCTTACAGAGTATTCTTAAGAGTACCTTGGAATTGAGGAATAATAGGCTTGAGGTCACAAACCGAAGCAACAACCTTAAACTTCTTTCTGACCACATGCTGAGGAGATGGTGGTGTGGGTTTTCTTGACTCTGTTTTATAGCAAAGTCTGTCACTGCTCTTCCCCAATCCCCTGAAGCAATGTATGCAATCATAATCCATGGTTCATAACCATTCATTTAAAAGTATAATACTTGATTGTATAAATGACGTCCTTCGCATCATTCATGTCAGTAAGCAGTCAACACTCAACAAATGGCTCAGGAATTGTAAATTTATTGGTAATCACAACTTAGTTTTTTTCTTTGCTTCTGAAATTATCTCAAAAATTTTAAGAAGGAGAACACTCTAGCTAATTGCTGCCATAGATAAAAAATAACCAGCACCACCATAACCAACAACAACAACAACAACAACAAAACCCCACAAAAAAATATATCCAGCATTACTGCAAAATGTATCCCAGGGAAATATATGAATGCAAAGAACAAAACTGAATGAAATCACAATGATAAATTGAGTTTTTATTTAATTATTAGGCTGCCATATCCTTAGCAAAGGGTCTTATTAGACATATTCTGTAGATGAGGGTGAAGAAGAATGAGTGGGTGAAACTTGACTTCTTCAGGAAATGGTGTGAGAGCTACATTCTCACCTCTACCAAATAGAAAATCAAGGGTATGGAGGAATAACGCCTTTTATCTTCCATCAGTGAGTGGCCCAAGATTCTCAGTCCAGCTGTCTTTTTCTATTAGAGGATCTGAAATTGTTGTCACTTTTATAATATCTCATTTGTTCTGCTATTCTCCCTGAATTTTCTAAATTCCCTGTGGTGTCTCCCACTAAGAGGATGATCCTGTGCTACAGTTTTTTTGCTCAGACCATGATGCAATTTCCCTCTTCAGAGAAAGAAGAAGTTTTAGACATTGATTTTTGTAAAGAAACCTGGCTTAAGGAGATTAGCATTTCATGAGAGCAGTAAACTACAGGTGATTAAGTGGTTATGTGATATAGCTTTATTCTGCAAACCCTTCCTCCTTTCAGAAAAGTGTATGTCAGCAGTATCCTTTTATTGATCAATGAATCATGTGATTATGGAGATGCTCTCCAGAGTGACCAGGCTTTTGGTCATAAACCCCAGTGTCATATTTGTTTAGAGGGGCAAAGCCTCTTTCTGCATAGGTGATTTACTCTGTGCTTGGAATTGTGCTGCAGCCACTAACTCCTCATCTGCATGGGAAAGGCATAATGGAATTGTTGAAGAGGAGAAAAATGTAAACGCTATGCTTCAAAGTGTAGAGAATTATTTTGACAATTACTTTTAAAATAAGTAATGAATGTAGATTGTCCTTTGTGAAACCCAGTTGTAAAGATGGAACAGATGTCAGGAGGCCATAAAAGAAGTATTTTCCCCTGGCAAAGCCTGCTGCATTTGGAGGAATGAATTTATTTGACAACATTATAGCACATTTTAATAAGCTGGTTTAAGAAAGGAAAACAAACAAACAAACAAAGAAACAAAAATGGTCATTAATGGTGGCATGATGACTTGACAGTTGAGAGCACTGCCTGTCCTTCCTGAAGAGTGAAAGCCGATTTTCTGCACCCTTGTGGTATTCCACAACCATGTTTGAATCTAGTCATATTGGATCTGACAACCTCTTTTGATTTTCAAGGGTTTGGCATGCACTTGGCATACAGACATATGCAGGGAAAATAAAAACACACACTCTCTCACACACACAAACACACATGCACATACACTAATACAATTATTTAAAAACAATAATATTCCTCAGAGAATCCCAGCTTTCCTCTTGTTGTCACACATCAGATATTAATGTCCCCATAGGATCAGTAGGCTTTGGGTTTCTGTTAGAAGACTAGTTTAAGCAGAAAAAAAGGTAATTGAGTGTAAAAATGTAGTTAGTGATGAATGGATGGGACACTCAGAGTTGACTCTGAAGAGGAGGTGAGAAGATGACTTGTCTCTTTGCCATCTCTCGACGTCTTGCCTCCATTGCAGGTGCCTCAGCTTTGCATCCACTTTCAATGATGCTGAGAAGTCAATAACCTACTCATGCTCTATCCTTATGCTCGGGTTCTGGAGAAGATCATGAACTTGTCTCCACTTGTTTAACCAGCGTGGGTAACCCTTTAAAGAATGTTTATGAGATGCAATCACATAGCCTGCATTTGTCTGTGGTTGCTGCGGCAAGGACCAAATCATGAGTTCAATTTCACTTGCTGGAGAACATAGATGGATCCTGAGTTATAAAGAACCCCCAAAGAGTGTTTACAATGCCTATTTGAGCAATATATCAGAAGAACAATCTGTAAATGCAACATTTTATGAGAACTACATGCATCTGTATAAATTCATTAAAAGAAAGAATAATTATGCTCTTCTGTAGCCATGGAGCATAATGTATGTGTTTTAAGACCAAATCGCAGTTACTGGTGTGTACAACAGAGTATAAAACGCAGTTCGCACCGAGTCCTGTGTTTTGTCCTTCACTTGACTCCTGTGTCTGCAGCATTCTCTTTGAGTACATCACTTCAGTGTTCCAGCGGGGTTATTATTGGAGACCACGTGTTGATTTTGTGATATCATATTTCCTATATTTTGAAATTGAGCACACCATATTGTGGACTCAGGCAGTGGGAGCTTCAACATCCTTCCTTTGAATGCCAATGTGGCATTAAATGTGTGTGCAAATGATGTGATGAAAATTAGATTGTTTGACATAAATGAGAATGGATCCTTGCCAGGTCATTGCTGCCATGGTTAGAGTCTTATGGAGATAGGGTAGAAGCTGCATTCAAAAGAGGAGCGTGTTATGTTTTGGGATCTTTGCTGTAGTATTTGGATCTCTGCTTATGGATTCCTTTTTGTCTGTACTTTACAACTTGAAGACATGTTGGCACTAATTTTCAAGATGACATTTTCCCAGTGTTCTTGGAGGATGGGGGGGGGGTGGCTAAAGAAAATATCTGTTTTGGTAGGCATCTAAATTGAGATCATTCTTTCTTATGCTGGAGAATTCATCTGCTGAAATAAGGCTGAACATTAAACACTCTGTATTTTTAAAGTAAAAGAAGGTAATTCACAGATATGTTTTTTTAAAGGTCTTTTTTTTTAGAGTTTTTATAGAACTTGTTAAAGAAAACACCCATGGCCATATTTCAAATTATATTCTCTTTCCTCTCTCAACTCCCCACAAAGTGTTCAGACTGCCAACCTAGAGGAAAGCATAACCAAGCTAGCTGCAAAGCATCAAAAATGAAGAGCCATTCACAGTGGCTGGCAGGAGACATGTTCTGGACATGGCTTTGGTTCCTTCAGAATGATTGCTTTAAGCCTGTGAGACGTAAGTCTACCATCAGCTGCCCCTCAGACAACAAGTTATTACTGTGTTGCTCTACAGTCAAGCAGCATTTGCTTGTCACCTTCGCTTGGCCTCAGAAGCTTGAAAATGGGAGATTAGGGATCGTCCTGCGCCTCTCCTGCCCAGGAGGGGTGTTCGCCTGGTGGCTGTCCGCAGGCTGACCCAGCACCCAACACCTTGCCTCCCCGACCNAGGAGGGGTGTCCGCCTGGCATCCAGCGCCTTTCCTCACCCGAGGAGGGGAGTGCGCCC